>NC_091285.1:1495000-1795000 GCF_032444005.1 Ranitomeya imitator | reverse complement strand
GAAATACTCACATCTCCCAGTTCCACGATGCTCCAGTCTCCTCAGCTTCTTCTGACTTTGCAGTGCCCCGCACAGAGGGCGCGCTATAGTGACGTTATCGCCCTCTGCCCTGAGATGTCACAGAGAGTCAGAAGGCACTGAAGAGACCGGAGCAGCGTGGATTAATAATAATAATCTTTATTTTTATATAGCGCTAACATATTCCGCAGCGCTTTACAGTTTGCACACATTATCATCACTGTCCCCGATTGGGCTCACAATCTAGAATTCCTATCAGTATGTCTTTGGAATGTGGGAGGAAACCGGAGTGCCCGGAGGAAACCCACGCAAACACGGAGAGAACATACAAACTCATTGCAGATGTTGTCCTGGGTGGGATTAGAACCCAGGACCCCAGCGCTGCAAGGCTGCTGTGCTAACCACTGCGCCACCGTGCTGCCCATTAAGGAGAGGTGAGTATTTGAGGGGGGGGGGGACGGTGCCCCATAGCATGCCAATGTCCCTGATGGTGAGTGGGCCCCCCATTTGTCCAGGACTCCGGCATTAGTCCGGGTGCGCTGGGTCGTAGCGCCAGCCCTGTATATAGATTTATTATAGAACACTCCACTAGATTGTCTCCTGTTGTTCTGTTCTATTATTCCACAGGGTTAGTGCCTTTGGTGACATCATAGACATATAGGCATGATGTCACCAAAGATCCTGCTGTGATGTGGAGGCTGTGCGGAATGATGTAGGATCCTGCTGTCGTCCTCAATAAAGTCTCTAATGATCTACTAACTGATAAATCTAATGGTCCCTGCTGATTCTCTTAGATCTCTGCTGCATATGACTTGCGGATCACCAGCTCCTCCTCATTGTGCTCCGTTCTATTGGCCTCAAGGACACCGCTCTCTCCTGGTTCTCCTCCTATATCTCTAACCACTGCTTCACTGGATCTAATGCTGGATCTTACGTCTCTCATCTTCTTACATTTGGGGTTTCTCAGGACTCAGTCCTAGGTCCCCTCCTCTTACTGACAGGGTTAAGCTCTAGGTCCTCTCCTCTCATTTGAACCCAGGACTCCAGCGCAGCAAGACTGCAGTGCTAACCACTAAGCCACCATGCTGCCCTCGCGGCTCAGTTCTTGGCCTTCTCCTTTTACTGTCGAGGTTCTTCTTGGCTCAGTTCGTAACCCCTTTTTCTTACTGTCTGGGTTCTTCAGAGTTCAGTCCTGGTCCACTCCTCTTAATGTCGGGGTTTCTCAGGGTTCAGTCCTGGTCCTCTCTTACTGTCAGGATTCCTTACAGTTCAGTCCTGGTCCTCTCCTCTTAGTGTCAGGGTTTAGTCCTGGTCCCCTGCTCTTACAGTCAGGGTTCCTTGGGGCTCAGTCCTGGTCCTTCCTCTCAATGTCAGGGTTCCTCAGGGCGCTGTCCTGGTCCCCTCCTTTCACTATTAGGGTTCCTTTGGGTTCAGTCCTAGTCCCCCCTCTTACTGTCGGGGTCCCTCAGGGTTCTGTCTTGGTCCTCCCTCTTACTGTCAGGGTTCCTCAGGGTCCAGTCCTCGGCCCCCTCCTCTTACTGTCAGGGTTCCTCGTGGCTCAGTCCTAGTACCCTCCTCTTACTGTCGGGACTCCTCAGGGTTAAGTACCAGGCCCCCTCCTCTTACTGTCAGGGTTCCTCGTGTTTCAGTCCTAGGCCCCCTCCTGTTACTGTCAAGGTTCCTCGTGAATCAGTCCTAGAACTCCTCTTCTTACTGTCGGGGTTCCTCAGAGTTCAGTCCTGGTCTCCATCCCTTATTGTCAGGGTTCCTCGTGTTTCAGTCCTAGGTCCTCTTATGGTCAGGGTTCCTCAGGGTCCAGGCCTTGTCCTCTCCTTTTCTTTCTATTTACAGCCCCTATTGGGCAAAGCATCAGCAAATTTGGTTTCCAGCATCATCTACAGCTAGGTGCAGAAATGTTTAGACGGTGACACAAGTTTTTGCATTTTAGCCGTTTACCAAAACATATTCCAGATCCGGTTCTATCATCAATCTGAGTCATCTCTCAGCTTTATTTGGAGGGATTCACATCCTGATTGGAAGAAAGGTTTAGGAATTACAGCTTTCTAACCCCTTCCCGACATGCGCCGTATATACATGGTGTGATGATTGCGTGGGCTCACGCTGAGGACCACCACGATTAAATGCAAGTGTCAGCTTGAAATGAGAGCTGACACCCTGCAGCAATGCCCACAACCACCGATCATGACATGTCATGTGCCCGAAAATGGTACCAATAAAAACGTCAACAAAAAACAAGCCCTCACATGACTCTGTTGGCCGAAATGTGGAAAAATTACAGCAATTAACATATGGTGATGCAAAAAAAGCGTCTTTTAGTGTGTGACAGCAGCCAAACATAAAAATCCTATATAAATCTGTTATTGCTGTAATCGCACCGACTCGAAGAATAAAGTCACCTAATCGCTTATACCGCACGAGGAATGGCGTAAAAAATAAACAACACCAATTCTTCACCTGCTGTTCTTTTCATTCTGTCTCCCAAAGATCACAGTAAGGCTCAGCGGACATTTTTTCTGCACTCTGCGTGATTCAGACGGAACCTGCGGCGGAAGATTCCCTATAATGAGGAAGATGGACCTTCTGACCTGTGATCCGGCGGTGTCCGTCTTTTTAGGTGAGCATAAAAGTGCCGTCAGTCATGGTTTTGTGCACTTCTGAAAAGACCACCGCTGAACAGAGGCCAGACGGAGTCCAGAGTAAATCTGCTGCCTCGTTATAGTGAATGAATCCCTCTGGGGTTTCATATGAATCACGTCACTCAGAGATTTAGATGGAAAACCTGATGTAAGTGCTCAGCGTAGAGCGCAGGATAAATGTGATCCTAAACGTTATGTAAAATGTTTCCTATAAGAGTTTCAAATCAATCCACAAAAAGCAAGTCCCCACTCAGGTCTGTCATGTGTTAATGGAAATATAGGGGGTTTCCATTTTACTGGTGGTACAAAGGCTCTGAAAAAGCTAAATGGCTCCTCGCCCTCCAAATGAAATCCAGCAAATTCTGTGCTTCCAAATTCAAATGAACCCTCCCTTCTGAGCCCCATTGTGCCTAAACCACATATAGAGTCCACATGTTTGGCATTTCTGTAATGATGAGAGCCTGCCTAATTTATGGGTGTGTGGCGCCCCAGGGTCCTGGTCGTCACAGTGACATTGCTTTCCTCACCGGGAGAGTGATGTTACGCTTGGAGGCAAGGAAGGATAACTTTCACCAGGTAAACACAAATATGCAACATGTTCACACTCCAGGCCACAAGGGGGAGCTTTTGATCCTATTCCTTGGTGACTCCCCTATATATATTGTGGTTTGGAGGGAAAGCGAGTCAGATAGTGCCGGAGAGCAGACTGAAGCAGTCTGAGGCAGGAAGAACGTTTGAGGAGCTGTGCAGCCATGAGAGTGCTGCAGCTCCTGGACAGAGAATACCGAAAGCAGAAAAGATTGCAGTGACTGTGTAGGAGAGCGAAGCACAGGAGAGTGATATCAGGGAAGACCAGCTGCAAACAAGCTGTCTCCCTCTGAAGCGCAGATAACCGTAGCCGGAATACCGAGGTTGTAAGGGACTCTACAACTTACAGCAGAGACCAGCAGGACAGCTGAACTGCAAGTTACCTGTTCGCCCTGTCACAATAATGTAAAATACCATAGTTGAGGGAGTTTTGCACATGTGACCATGGTCCTGAAAGCACACGGCAGCTTTGACCCCCCTCTCTCTCTCTCCCCCTGAATACAACAAACAAGCTGTATGGCAGAGACACTGGGTAACTTGAAGCTAGTGTGTGAGCAGAGTGTGGCTTTAAACTGCAGGTGACCAATCCTGCAAAGCCACCTGTTGTTCCTCCCTTCTCACTCAGGAATTTCTTTTGTCTCCGACCTTGGAGATGGTAAGAACTGTACCATCAGTGCATATCATTAACCAGCCCCTTTAGTGATGTCACAAGCTCAGAGGTATAGGTTCCTGCAATGACTTAAGCAAAATGTGAGTATAATCTTCTATTTTAATCCTTATTTAATTTTGTAATCTGTAATGTATATACAAATCGTCTCCTTTCTAATATCTTTTTATACTTTATAAACACTGCCTAATTTTTAATGGAGTAAAATATTTTTAATGGAGCTAGTGGCAGCATACTTTGTTCTGTGCGTTTGGGAAACTGCATAGTGACGGCGGCATTGTTAATTATTGTTCCCGCCTGAGTGGGAGTAGTTAATCGCCCTTGCTGCAGTGTGCCCAATAACCAGTACATAGCGGGCAACCTTTCTGGCGACTAATTACCCTAGGTGCAGTACCTAGTCTGACCTGAGGGTAAGGGGGGCACCAGAGAGCTGCAATTTCCAAACCGGAACTGGAAAGTGGGATATAGATAAATCCCCTTCAGAAGGAACCAGGGGCAACCAAACAGCCCTGGTTCATGACAAATTGGTGTGAGCGGTGAGAATGATAAAGATATCCCAGGAGGCACAGTGACGCATAGAGCTCGGGTCATGATAGAGATCCTGTAAAAAGGCTCGAGTCACTTGTCATATGGGTTTGTGTCCTATCCTATATGGGGGACAGAGAGAAGAACTGTGAGGACCTTATCAGAAGCCATAGGCAGTAAGGGACTACAACACCACCGCACTAGAGGAAGGCTTAACTCCACCTGGATAAGGGGACTCCCAACTCGCCTCCAAGCCGGCCGGTCCCTACCTGCCCTGTGATCTGGTGCCCTGGACTGTGGCTGCCTGAAGTCTTCAGTAAACCAGATAAAGAGACTGCAAACCTGTGTCCTCGTTCTTTACTGCACCATTCACCATCTTCCATCCACACATCGAGAGCCCTTGGGATACACTTCACCTGTGGGAAGGTATACCATCTAGCTGCCATAACATCACCCCAGAGAACCCCTCTAAGCAGCATCGGACCCCACTGACCGAATACCACAGGTGTTCTCACGAACATAAACTTTATTCAATTTCCCCTTTTACATGGGCGCCCAGGGTCACGAACCGGGTCACCACCTTGACATCCCCCTGTGAACACCGGAGCCGGTAACGGGTACCCCACGGCCCTGGCGGGCGACTCAGGTGCATGTGTGCAGAAGCATGAGCTGATAACGTACTGGTCACTGCAATGTACTGGTAACTACAATGTACTGGTCATTACAACATACTGGTGACTACAACGTACTGGTGACTACAACGTACTGGTGACTACAACGTACTGGTGACTACAACGTACTGGTGACTACAACGTACTGGTGACTACAACGTACTGGTGACTACAACATACTGGTGACTACAACATACTGATGACTGCAACATACTGGTGACTACAACGTACTGGTGACTACAACATACTGGTGACTACAACGTACTGATCACTAGAACGGCACCCTGCAAGTTCCACTCGGCAGCATCCACTGCTTCTTGTTTCTGAAAAACACCCTTGAAGTCAAAATCACCACTACACCTGTAGATAAACTCCCAAAGGGGTATAGTTTCCAAAATGGGGTCACTTGAGGGGGATTCTTCTCTTCTATCACTTAGAGGCTCTGTATATGAAGTCCACAAACTATTGGCACAGTATATGAAGAGTATCACTTCTCCTGTCCTCTATATGTGACGCTCGCACAGTATCTCCTCTCCTGGTCTCTATATGTGACGCTCGCACAGTATCTCCTCTCCTGGTCTCTATATGTGACGCTCGCACGGTATCTCCTCTCCTGGTCTCTATATGTGACGCTCGCACGGTATCTCCTCTCCTGGTCTCTATATGTGACGCTCGCACGGTATCTCCTCTCCTGGTCTCTATATGTGACGCTCGCACGGTATCTCCTCTCCTGGTCTCTATATGTGACGCTCGCACGGTATCTCCTCTCCTGGTCTCTATATGTGACGCTCGCACAGTATCTCCTCTCCTGTTCTCTATATGTGACGCTCGCACGGTATCTCCTCTCCTGTTCTCTATATGTGACGCTCGCACAGTATCTCCTCTCCTGGTCTCTATATGTGACGCTCGCACAGTATCTCCTCTCCTGGTCTCTATATGTGACGCTCGCACGGTATCTCCTCTCCTGTTCTCTATATGTGACGCTCGCACAGTATCTCCTCTCCTGGTCTCTATATGTGACGCTCGCACAGTATCTCCTCTCCTGTTCTCTATATGTGACGCTCGCACGGTATCTCCTCTCCTGGTCTCTATATGTGACGCTCGCACAGTATCTCCTCTCCTGGTCTCTATATGTGACGCTCGCACGGTATCTCCTCTCCTGTTCTCTATATGTGACGCTCGCACAGTATCTCCTCTCCTGGTCTCTATATGTGACGCTCGCACAGTATCTCCTCTCCTGTTCTCTATATGTGACGCTCGCACGGTATCTCCTCTCCTGGTCTCTATATGTGACGCTCGCACGGTATCTCCTCTCCTGTCCTCTATATGTGACGCTCGCACGGTATCTCCTCTCCTGTTCTCTATATGTGACGCTCGCACGGTATCTCCTCTCCTGTTCTCTATATGTGACGCTCGCACGGTATCTCCTCTCCTGTCCTCTATATGTGACGCTCGCACAGTATCTCCTCTCCTGGTCTCTATATGTGACGCTCGCACGGTATCTCCTCTCCTGTTCTCTATATGTGACGCTCGCACGGTATCTCCTCTCCTGGTCTCTATATGTGACGCTCGCACGGTATCTCCTCTCCTGGTCTCTATATGTGACGCTCGCACGGTATCTCCTTTCCTGTTCTCTATATGTGACGCTCGCACAGTATCTCCTCTCCTGTTCTCTATATGTGACGCTCGCACAGTATCTCCTTTCCTGTTCTCTATATGTGACGCTCGCACGGTATCTCCTCTCCTGGTCTCTATATGTGACGCTCGCACAGTATCTCCTCTCCTGTTCTCTATATGTGACGCTCGCACGGTATCTCCTCTCCTGTTCTCTATATGTGACGCTCGCACAGTATCTCCTCTCCTGTCCTCTATATGTGACGCTCGCACAGTATCTCCTCTCCTGGTCTCTATATGTGACGCTCGCACAGTATCTCCTCTCCTGTTCTCTATATGTGACGCTCGCACAGTATCTCCTCTCCTGTTCTCTATATGTGACGCTCGCACAGTATCTCCTCTCCTGTTCTCTATATGTGACGCTCGCACAGTATCTCCTCTCCTGGTCTCTATATGTGACGCTCGCACAGTATCTCCTTTCCTGTTCTCTATATGTGACGCTCGCACAGTATCTCCTCTCCTGGTCTCTATATGTGACGCTCGCACGGTATCTCCTCTCCTGGTCTCTATATGTGACGCTCGCACGGTATCTCCTTTCCTGTTCTCTATATGTGACGCTCGCACAGTATCTCCTCTCCTGTTCTCTATATGTGACGCTCGCACGGTATCTCCTCTCCTGTCCTCTATATGTGACGCTCGCACAGTATCTCCTCTCCTGTTCTCTATATGTGACGCTCGCACAGTATCTCCTCTCCTGGTCTCTATATGTGACGCTCGCACAGTATCTCCTTTCCTGTTCTCTATATGTGACGCTCGCACAGTATCTCCTCTCCTGTCCTCTATATGTGACGCTCGCACGGTATCTCCTCTCCTGTTCTCTATATGTGACGCTCGCACAGTATCTCCTCTCCTGTTCTCTATACAGTTAGTGCCAGAAATATTTGGACAGTGACAATTTTCGCGAGTTGGGCTCTGCATGCCACCACATTGGATCTGAAATGAAACCTCTACAACAGAATTCAAGTGCAGATTGTAACGTTTAATTTGAAGGGTTGAACAAAAATATCTGATAGAAAATGTAGGAATTGTACACATTTCTTTACAAACACTCCACATTTTAGGAGGTCAAAAGTAATTGGACAAATAAACATAACCCAAACAAAATATTTTTATTTTCAATATTTTGTTGCAAATCCTTTGGAGGCAATCACTGCCTTAAGTCTGGAACCCATGGACATCACCAAACGCTGGGTTTCCTCCTTCTTAATGCTTTGCCAGGCCTTTACAGCCGCAGCCTTCAGGTCTTGCTTGTTTGTGGGTCTTTCCGTCTTAAGTCTGGATTTCAGCAAGTGAAATGCATGCTCAATTGGGTTTAGATCTGGAGATTGACTTGGCCATTGCAGAATGTTCCACTTTTTGGCACTCATGAACTCCTGGGTAGCTTTGGCTGTATGCTTGGGGTCATTGTCCATCTGTACTATGAAGCGCCGTCCAATCAACTTTGCAGCATTTGGCTGAATCTGGGCTGAAAGTATATCCCGGTACACTTCAGAATTCATCCGGCTACTCTTGTCTGCTCTTATGTCATCAATAAACACAAGTGACCCAGTGCCATTGAAAGCCATGCATGCCCATGCCATCACGTTGCCTCCACCATGTTTTACAGAGGGTGTGGTGTGCCTTGGATCATGTGCCGTTCCCTTTCTTCTTCCCATCATTCTGGTCCAGGTTGATCTTTGTCTCATCTGTCCATAGAATACTTTTCCAGAACTGAGCTGGCTTCTTGAGGTGTTTTTCTGTCTATTTTTGGTATTGATGAATGGTTTGCATCTAGATGTGAACCCTTTGTATTTACTGTCATGGAGTCTTCTCTTTACTGTGGACTTAGAGACAGATACACCTACTTCACTGAGAGTGTTCTGGACTTCAGTTGATGTTGTGAACGGGTTCTTCTTCACCAAATTAAGTATGCGGCGATCATCCACCACTGTTGTCATCCGTGGACGCCCAGGCCTTTTTGAGTTCCCAAGCTCACCACTCAATTCCTTTTTTCTCAGAATGTCCCCAACTGTTGATTTTGCTACTCCAAGCATGTCTGCTATCTCTCTGATGGATTTTTTCTTTTTTTTCAGCCTCAGGATGTTCTGCTTCACCTCAATTGAGAGTTCCTTTGACCGCATGTTGTCTGCTCACAGCAACAGCTTCCAAATGCAAAACCACACACCTGGAATCCACCCCTGACCTTTTAACTACTTCATTGATTACAGGTTAACGAGGGAGACGCCTTCAGAGTTAATTGCAGCCCTTAGAGTCCATTGTCCAATTACTTTTGGTCCCTTGAAAAAGAGGACGCTATGCATTACAGAGCTATGATTCCTAAACCCTTTCTCCGATTTGGATGTGGAAACTATCATATTGCAGCTGGGAGTGTGCACTTTCAGCCCATATTATATATATAATTGTATTTCTGAACATGTTTTTGTAAACAGCTAAAATAACAAAACTTGTGTCACTGTCCAAATATTTCTGGCCCTAACTGTATGTGACGCTCGCACAGTATCTCCTCTCCTGGTCTCTATATGTGACGCTCGCACAGTATCTCCTCTCCTGGTCTCTATATGTGACGCTCGCACAGTATCTCCTCTCCTGGTCTCTATATGTGACGCTCGCACAGTATCTCCTCTCCTGTCCTCTATATGTGACGCTCGCACAGTATCTCCTCTCCTGGTCTCTATATGTGACGCTCGCACAGTATCTCCTCTCCTGTCCTCTATATGGGACGCTCGCACGGTATCTCCTCTCCTGTCCTCTATATGTGACGCTCGCACAGTATCTCCTCTCCTGTCCTCTATATGTGACGCTCGCACAGTATCTCCTCTCCTGGTCTCTATATGTGACGCTCGCACGGTATCTCCTCTCCTGTTCTCTATATGTGACGCTCGCACAGTATCTCCTCTCCTGTTCTCTATATGTGACGCTCGCACAGTATCTCCTCTCCTGTTCTCTATATGTGACGCTCGCACAGTATCTCCTTTCCTGTTCTCTATATGTGACGCTCGCACAGTATCTCCTCTCCTGTTCTCTATATGTGACGCTCGCACGGTATCTCCTTTCCTGTTCTCTATATGTGACGCTCGCACGGTATCTCCTCTCCTGGTCTCTATATGTGACGCTCGCACGGTATCTCCTCTCCTGTTCTCTATATGTGACGCTCGCACGGTATCTCCTCTCCTGTTCTCTATATGTGACGCTCGCACAGTATCTCCTCTCCTGGTCTCTATATGTGACGCTCGCACAGTATCTCCTCTCCTGGTCTCTATATGTGACGCTCGCACGGTATCTCCTCTCCTGGTCTCTATATGTGACGCTCGCACAGTATCTCCTCTCCTGGTCTCTATATGTGACGCTCGCACAGTATCTCCTCTCCTGGTCTCTATATGTGACGCTCGCACGGTATCTCCTCTCCTGTTCTCTATATGTGACGCTCGCACAGTATCTCCTCTCCTGGTCTCTATATGTGACGCTCGCACGGTATCTCCTCTCCTGTTCTCTATATGTGACGCTCGCACGGTATCTCCTCTCCTGGTCTCTATATGTGACGCTCGCACGGTATCTCCTCTCCTGTTCTCTATATGTGACGCTCGCACAGTATCTCCTCTCCTGTCCTCTATATGTGACGCTCGCACAGTATCTCCTCTCCTGTTCTCTATATGTGACGCTCGCACAGTATCTCCTCTCCTGTTCTCTATATGTGACGCTCGCACAGTATCTCCTTTCCTGTTCTCTATATGTGACGCTCGCACGGTATCTCCTCTCCTGGTCTCTATATGTGACGCTCGCACGGTATCTCCTCTCCTGTTCTCTATATGTGACGCTCGCACGGTATCTCCTCTCCTGGTCTCTATATGTGACGCTCGCACAGTATCTCCTCTCCTGGTCTCTATATGTGACGCTCGCACAGTATCTCCTCTCCTGGTCTCTATATGTGACGCTCGCACAGTATCTCCTCTCCTGGTCTCTATATGTGACGCTCGCACAGTATCTCCTCTCCTGTTCTCTATATGTGACGCTCGCACAGTATCTCCTCTCCTGGTCTCTATATGTGACGCTCGCACAGTATCTCCTCTCCTGGTCTCTATATGTGACGCTCGCACAGTATCTCCTCTCCTGGTCTCTATATGTGACGCTCGCACAGTATCTCCTTTCCTGTTCTCTATATGTGACGCTCGCACAGTATCTCCTCTCCTGGTCTCTATATGTGACGCTCGCACAGTATCTCCTCTCCTGGTCTCTATATGTGACGCTCGCACAGTATCTCCTCTCCTGGTCTCTATATGTGACGCTCGCACAGTATCTCCTCTCCTGGTCTCTATATGTGACGCTCGCACAGTATCTCCTCTCCTGGTCTCTATATGTGACGCTCGCACGGTATCTCCTCTCCTGGTCTCTATATGTGACGCTCGCACGGTATCTCCTCTCCTGGTCTCTATATGTGACGCTCGCACAGTATCTCCTCTCTAGCAGATAGGCTGAATGACGTTCAATCTTTCTGGATTATTAGTGTCTCTGTGTTATTATTGCTGACGGCACCTCGTTTCTTCCTGGTGGTAACTGAAGGGTTAAGTGTCATCGATGGTAGTGGGGGACTGTGGGGGTCTTTGATGTCCACTCAATGTCTGGCGCTGCTGGATGGACGGCTGCGGGGGGCTGCTGACATTCTGGCCGCGGGTTATCATTAGGGGTTTTTTAACCCGATCGATGGTTTCTACAATATGCTGGAAGCCGAGCGGCGGCTGGTGGGGGCAGAGTGACCGGAGGGATCATTAGAGGAGACGGTGATGACCTTTCTTCCAGCATTTTATTCAGACTTCAGATGTATTTATGGAGGAAGAGGAGAAAGTGACCCTACATATACCAGCCATATACCTGTATCCCCCATATTACTGCATCCCCATAATCCTACATCCTCCCCCATACACCTGCATCCCCCAGATACCTGCACCCCCCTCCCATGCACCTGCATCCCCCCATACACCTGCACCCCCCCATACACCTGCATCCCCCAAAGCACCTGCATCTCCAAATACCTGCATCACCCTCCCATACACCTGCATCCCCCAAACACCTGCATCCTTCCCACACACCTGCACCCCCCAAACACCTGCATCCTTCCCATACACCTGCATCCCCCAAAGCACCTGCATCTCCAAATACCTGCATCCCCCTCCCATACACCTGAATCCCTCCCATACACCTGCATCCCCCTGCCATACATCTGCATCCCCCATATTACTGCATCCCCATAATCCTACATCCTCCCCCATACACCTGCCTCCCTCCCATACACCTGCGTCCGCCTCCCATGCACCTGCGTCCCTCTCCCATACACCTGCGTCCCTCTCCCATGCACCTGCGTCCCCCTCCCATGCACCTGCGTCCCCCTCCCATGCACCTGCGTCCCCCTCCCATGCACCTGCGTCCCCCTCCCATACACCTGCGTCCCCCTCCCATACACCTGCGTCCCCCTCCCATACACCTGCATCCCCCTCCCATACACCTGCATCCCTCTCCCATACACCTGCATCCTCCTTCCATACACCTGCGTCCCCCTCCCATACACCTGCGTCCCCCTCCCATACACCTGCGTCCCCCTCCCATACACCTGCATCCCCCTCCCATACACCTGCATCCCCCTCCCATACACCTGCATCCCTCTCCCATACACCTGCATCCCTCTCCCATACACCTGCATCCCTCTCCCATACACCTGCATCCTCCTTCCATACACCTGCATCCCCCTCCCATACACCTGCATCCCCCTCCCATACACCTGCATCCCCCTTCCATACACCTGCATCCCCCTCCCATACACCTGCCTCCCCCTCCCATACACCTGCCTCCCCCTCCCATACACCTGCCTCCCCCTCCCATACACCTGCGTCCCCCTCCCATACACCTGAATCCCTCTCCCATACACCTGCCTCCCCCTCCCATACACCTGCCTCCCCCTCCCATACACCTGCCTCCCCCTCCCATACACCTGCCTCCCCCTCCCATACACCTGCCTCCCCCTCCCATACACCTGCGTCCCCCTCCCATACACCTGCGTCCCTCTCCCATACACCTGCCTCCCCCTACCATACACCTGCCTCCCCCTCCCATACACCTGCCTCCCCCTCCCATACACCTGCCTCCCCCTCCCATACACCTGCCTCCCCCTCCCATACACCTGCCTCCCCCTCCCATACACCTGCCTCCCCCTCCCATACACCTGCCTCCCCCTCCCATACACCTGCGTCCCCCTCCCATACACCTGCGTCCCCCTCCCATACACCTGCCTCCCCCTCCCATACACCTGCATCCCCCTCCCATACACCTGCCTCCCCCTCCCATACACCTGCGTCCCCCTCCCATACACCTGCGTCCCCCTCCCATACACCTGCGTCCTCCTTCCATACACCTGCGTCCCCCTCCCATACACCTGCATCCCCCTCCCATACACCTGCCTCCCCCTCCCATACACCTGCATCCCCCTGCCATACATCTGCATCCCCCATATTACTGCATCCCCATAATCCTACATCCTCCCCCATACACCTGCCTCCCTCCCATACACCTGCATCCGCCTCCCATGCACCTGCGTCCCTCTCCCATACACCTGCGTCCCTCTCCCATGCACCTGCGTCCCCCTCCCATGCACCTGCGTCCCCCTCCCATGCACCTGCGTCCCTCTCCCATGCACCTGCGTCCCTCTCCCATACACCTGCATCCTCCTTCCATACACCTGCATCCCCCTCCCATGCACCTGCGTCCCTCTCCCATACACCTGCGTCCCTCTCCCATACACCTGCGTCCCTCTCCCATACACCTGCGTCCCTCTCCCATACACCTGCGTCCCCCTCCCATACACCTGCGTCCCCCTCCCATACACCTGCATCCCTCTCCCATACACCTGCATCCTCCTCCCATACACCTGCGTCCCCCTCCCATACACCTGCATCCCTCTCCCATACACCTGCATCCTCCTTCCATACACCTGCATCCGCCTCCCATGCACCTGCGTCCCTCTCCCATACACCTGCGTCCCTCTCCCATGCACCTGCGTCCCCCTCCCATGCACCTGCGTCCCCCTCCCATGCACCTGCGTCCCTCTCCCATACACCTGCGTCCCTCTCCCATACACCTGCGTCCCTCTCCCATACACCTGCGTCCCCCTCCCATACACCTGCGTCCCCCTCCCATACACCTGCATCCCCCTCCCATACACCTGCCTCCCCCTCCCATACACCTGCATCCCCCTCCCATACACCTGCATCCCCCTCCCATACACCTGCCTCCCCCTCCCATACACCTGCCTCCCCCTCCCATACACCTGCCTCCCCCTCCCATACACCTGCGTCCCCCTCCCATACACCTGCGTCCCCCTCCCATACACCTGCCTCCCCCTCCCATACACCTGCCTCCCCCTCCCATACACCTGCCTCCCCCTCCCATACACCTGCCTCCCCCTCCCATACACCTGCCTCCCCCTCCCATACACCTGCGTCCCCCTCCCATACACCTGCATCCCTCTCCCATACACCTGCCTCCCCCTCCCATACACCTGCATCTGTGACGGGGTGTACGGCAGAGCAGGAAGGGACAACAGGCCAAGGGATGATTCCACAGATTTATTATCAAGAACGCTGGAACAACACATGCAGGTAGATCTACAGAGTCCACAATTAGTCCAGTGGAACAGGTTCGGGGGCACCTCCCGATAATCCTTGTGCCAGGTAACAAAGCAATAGTCCACAATTAGTCCAAGGGATCCCAAAACAATCTCACGAACAACGAGATATGTCCTCAGCTCAAGTCTCGCCCCGTTCGCTTCCGCAGTCACAGCTGGACGTGGGGTCTTGCCTCAGCTAAGAATCCCCACTCCTTCTCCTTTAAGGATCAACTCACATCTGATCTCAAAATAAGAATGGATTGTCTGAGCTCCTGGGATCCGCCCATGAAGGGGGGTAGGGGTTACACCTTCTATTCAATGGTTGGGTCCAGCAGAAGATTCTAGACTGGTGGGCTCCGCTTAATCTATGTAGTATGTACATTTGACTAGCCACCTGCTGTGAGGAAGAATGGCTATTCCTCCACTAGTGATGTTGACAAAGCTTAATTACATTAGAGCTGAGGGCTGCAAGTATTGGGGGAAGGAGACATATTGTTACAGGTGAACTCCCAGCCAAGAAAATACATAAATTACAGCTAATAGAAACCAGAGAACAGTTACATACATCAAATGGCATATTATTCAAATACAGGACAGAGATAAAAGTACATATCATGACAATCCCTTCCCCTCCCAATTTGTGTACGTACTAGGGACCTCTACAGGTCGCTGGTTAAGTACACACAGGCAGAGCGTAACTTACATGTGGCTTCATGCAGCCACGAATAGGCATCGTAGCTCTCCCACATCATTGCCCAGGAGAACATCTGCAGGCAGACCACCCATCACCCCAACCACACATCGCCTGACCCCAAAACCAAAGTTCAGATCCACAGTGGCTGTGGGAATAGTCCTCCATTGTCCACCAGCCAGTTCAATCACAATCCCAGGTCCTCGATGGATTGCCTCAGGCCGAACCACTCGGGGATCAGCCAGTGTGAGGAAAGCCCCTGAGTCACAAAATCCAATAAGTCTCTGTCCATCCAGCACGACCTCCTGCAAGTGCTTACCTCGATGAGCAGAAGTTGTCATAGCTGCAGGTCGCACACCATAAACTCCTAGTGGTGCAACATGGGTGGGTGAGGCACAAGGCCAGTCCTCACGTAGTGGTGACACGTCGTCCTCCATGGCACTTGGCTGTACATAATTAATAATACGACTGGGTACAGGATTAATCCTCATTTGAACAGCTGGGCAGGAGGCTTGCAGATGCCCCGGCTGTCCACATCGATAGCATCTGTGCTGGGTCTCACTCCATCCAAGGCTTCCTCTTGGGCGAGGGGTAAGGGAACCTGGAGGCCGGCTCCCACCTGAAGGTGCTGTAGGGGTTTGAGGACGACTTCTCCATGAGCTGGCTGGGCATGAGGCCTGCAGATGCCCCGGATGCCCACAACCATAACACCTGCGCTCTGCTACTTCCTCTCCTCGTCGTATTCTAGAAAATGCAGTAGAAGCAACTGGAGGCACATTTACACGGGTATCAGCATGAGGTTGTGGCTTAGAGGAACGGGGAACAATGGGGACAGAAGAACAGGGGGCCACCGGTGTTGTGGAGCTGGTAGGCCTCTCTCCATCCTCCAACAGGTGAGAGCCTCATCAGCTAGAGCTGCAGCTTCCTCCACAGTGGCTGGTCTCCTCTCACGCACCCATTCCCGGATCTCAGCAGGGCACTTGAAGTAAAACTGCTCTTTTAGGATAACCTGGAGGAAGGTCTCCCAGGTTAAGGCCTTCTCTGCCTCCAGCCAGCGATGACATATCTGTTTGAGTCTGTGGGCATACATCTTGAAAGACACTTCCTCATCACAGGCTAAAGTACGGAACTGAGTCCTGTAAGTGTCTGCGGTAACAGCATAATGTTCTAGAATAGTCCGTTTAATCTCCGCATACTCACAGTTCCCCGGAGGGTCCATAGCTCTATAGGCTGCGGCAGCTCCGCCCTCTAAGAGCCCCACCAGATGTCGGACTCGGTCCCTTTCCGGGACTTCTATTAATCGACACTGATGCTCAAAGTCCTGGAAGAAGCCCTCAATGTCGCCTGCAGCCTCATTAAAGGGCTTGAAGTCTTTGCCTGCATCCCTCTCCCATACACCTGCCTCCCTCCCATACACCTGCATCCCGCTCCCATACACCTGCATCCCCCCCAACCATACACCTGCATCCCCCAACCATACACCTGCATCCCCCCAACCATACACCTGCATCCCCCTCCCATACACCTGCATCCCCCCAAACCATACACCTGCATCCCCCTCCCATACACCTGCATCCCCCCAACCATACACCTGCATCTCCCCAACCATACACCTGCATCCCCCCAACCATACACCTGCATCCCCCTCATTCTGAGGTTCAGCAGCATCGGCAGCATCTGCAGACTCCTGCTGTGGGGGACTCTGCGGGTTGGCCGGTCCAATTTGAACCCAATATTGTCCTCTCAGACAGGTTTTCTGGGGGTAGGGACAGGTTTTTTGGTGTTTAAGGAGGCATGCAAATTGTATTTTAAACCTTGTGCTTACCCGTGGGGAAATGTGATTTCACTTTTGCATAGCGCCCAACCGTCCCTCATACTGCGGGACTGTCCCGATTTTGAGGCTGTGCCCCATAGTCCCGCACAGCCAGCAGGAGAAGCAGCCAACATGCCCCCTTGTATTAGGCCACGCCCTCTCCGTATCTTTTTCTTCGGGGCTGTTGTTCAGAGAGGACACTCTGAGGTGTGTGTGTGTGTGTTGCACACATACATGCAGCTGTCCCTGCTGTGCAGGACAGTACAAGGCATTATAAACAGGAGTAGTGGCAGCAGTTAGAGCAATCCAGTGCAGCCTGTTAGTCATAGGCACAGTATATATATGTATCCTTTATATACTACAGCAGTAGTAGAGTGGAGCCAGTAGATAGTAATGTTGTCTGAGTGCATGCAGAGTCTGCAGAGTTGGGCTACATTGCAATGTGCAGGATCTGTGAGGCAGCAGTGTGGACAGCGACTCGTGGTGAAATCTTTGCTTGCATTGTAAGCAGAACTGCTGGGACACATCTATAGCCCCAACTGCACACTGGCATCATCATGTGTGGCAAATTATACAGTATGGAGCATCATGTTGGGCCATTATACAGTATTGAGCATCATGTGGGGCCATTATACAGTATGGAGCATCATGTGGGGCCATTATACAGTATGAACCACTGTGTGGCCATTATACAGTATGGAGCACCATGTGTGGCCATTATACAGTATGGAGCACCATGTGTGGCCATTATACAGTATGGAGCATCATTTGTAGCTATTATACGGTACGGAGCACTGTGTGGTCATTATACAGCATTGAGCATCATGTGTGGCCATTATACAGTATTGAGCACTGTGTGGCCATTATACAGTACGGAGCACTGTGTGGCCATTATACAGTTTGGAGCACTGTGTGTTCATTAAACAGTATGTAGCATCTTGTGTGGCCATTATACAGTATTGAGCACTGTGTGGCCATTATATAGTATGGGGCACTGTGTGGCCATTATACAGTATTGAGCATCATGTATGGCCATAGTACAGTATGGAGCACTGTGTGGCCATTATACACTTTTAAGCATCATGAGTGGCCATTATACAGTTTGGAGCACTGTGTGGTCATTATACAGCATTGAACATAATGTGGGACCATTATACAGTATGGAGCATCATGTGTGGCTATTATACAGAATTGAGCATCATGTGTGACCATTATACTGCATGCAGCATCATGTGGGGCCGGGCCATTATACAGTATGGAGCATCATGTGTGGCCATTATACCATATTGAGCACTGTGTGGCCATTATACAGTATGGAGCATCATGTTTGGCTATTATACAGAATTGAGCATCATGTGTGACCATTATACAGTATGGAGCACTGTGTGGCCATTATACAGTAATGAGCACTGTGTGGCCATTATACAGTATGGAGCACAGTGTGGCCATTATACATTATTAAGCATCGTGTGTGGCCATTATACAGTATTGAGCATCCTGTGTGGTCATTATACAGTATGGAGCATCATGTGTGGCTATTATACAGAATTGAGCATCATGTGTGGCCATTATACTGTACGCAGCACCATGTGGGGCCACTATACAATATGGAGGACTGTTTGGCCTTTATACAGTATTGAGCATCATGTGGGGCCATTATACAGTATGAAGCATCATTTGGGCCCATTATACAGTATGGAGCACTGTGTGGCCATTATACAGTACACATCATCAGGTGTGGCCATTATACTGTACTGAGCATCATGTGTGGCCATTATACATTATTGAGCATCATGCGGGACCATTATACAGTATGGACCACTGTGTCGCCATTATACAGTGGGGCCATTATACAGTATGGAGCATCATGTGTGGACATTATACATTATTAAGCATCATGTGTGGCCATTATACAGTATTGAGCACTGTGTGGCCATTATACAATATGGAGCACTGTGTGGCCATTATACAGTATTGAGCATCATGTGGGGCCATTATACAGTACTAGATTGTGGCCCGATTCTAACGCATCGGGTATTCTAGAATATGCATGTCCCCGTAGTATATGGACAATGATGATTCCAGAATTCGCGGCAGACTGTGCCCGTCGCTGATTGGTCGAGGCAACCTTTATGACATCATCGTCTCCATGGCAACCATATGACATCATCGTCGCTGTGCCCGTTGCTGATTGGGCGAGGCCTTGGGGCCTCGCCCAATCAGAGACGCGGGATGTCTACGTCCTTTATGACATAATCGTCGCTGTGCCGGTCGCTGATTGGTCGAGGCCTGGCGGCCTCGACCAATCAGAGAGCCGGGATTTCCAGGACAGACAGACGGAAAAACCCTTAGACAAATATAAATATATATATATATATATATATATATATATATATATATATATATATATATATATATATATATATATATATATAGATTGAGCATCTTGTGTGGCCATTATACAGTATTGAGCACTGTGTGGCCATTATACAATATGGAGCACTGTGTGGCCATTATACATTATTAAGCATCATGTATGGCCATTATACAGTATTGAGCATCATGTGCGGTCATTATACAGTATTGAGTACTGTGTGGCCATTATACAGTATGGAGCATCATATATGGCCATTATACAGTACTAGATGGTGGCCCGATTCTAACGCATCGGGTATTCTAGAATATGTATGTATGTATATAGCAGCCACATAGTATATAGCACAGGCAACGTAGTATATAGGAGCCACGTAGTATATAGCAAATACTACGTGGCCTGTGCTATATATTACGTGGCTGCTATATACATACATATTGTAGAATACCCGATGCCTTAGTAAAGGCCATGCAGTGTATAACACAGCCCAAACAGTATATAACACAGCCCATATACTATATAACACAACCCACGCAGTACATAGCAGCCACGCAGTATATAACACAGGCGACGTAGTATATAACACAGGCCACGTAATATATAGCAGCCACGTAGTATATAACACTGCCCACGCAGTATTTAGCAGCCACGCAGTATATATAACAGTTGCCACTGTAAGATTGCTCTCACTAAGTGTATTGGGGGACACTCGCTTGGCACGGGATTAACGTACACGGGCACGATTTTTGAAAACAAAACAGTCCATGCGGTTTATTAAAGGTCATAAACCGGGTTATGCACAGTCCATATTATACGTTCCATCGAACACAATAGGCACCAACTGGTGATATTAACTTGCAGCTTTGTACACTTCATTTACGGCTTTGTTTCACGGACACTAAACATGCTGGACCTCTCACTTCGCCCAGTATCATAGGTGTCCGTACGCCGTACACTTCACCAATGTCCATGGAGCACAACAGGCACCAACATACGACATTACGGTTGTAGCAACTAACCACGCTGGTCCTCCCCTGACCAGTTGCCGTGGGTTACCACACAGTTCATTTCACAAGTACCAGCAGTCTGTATAGGTACCTGACTGGAGCTCCTGCTCCACCTGCCGACTCCTTGTCAGTCCTCTGGGAAAGCGGCCTCACGGGAATCACCAACTTACCTTTGCAGCATATCTTAGTAAGTCCAGACCCAACGAAGGACGGTAGCTTCCCCACATGAACCGCACATGTGACCTGTCCAGGTGCTATTCAGGACCTCGTCCAACACCCCAGGACACCAGCAAGTCCAAAGCCCACCATGTGCTCTTCAGAACTCCTACTCCCAGGAAATTCAACACACCCGGCTCACCAGGTCCAAAGCCCCACCATGTGCTATTCAGGACCTCGTCTAACGCAAGTGGTTCAGTGTGCTATTCAGGGATCCGGTCCTACTCCCAGGACCTCCCAACACACAGGCTCTCCAGGACCTTCCACTGGAACCACACAGGGAACCATACACAGGGACCATGCACAGGAACCATGTGACCCACACCCTGGTCACATTATATACCCTTAATCACTCCCCTGGGTGGGAGTGTGGGTGTGTGGCTAGTTTGTCCCACCCATCTCACACAACTAGCCTAGTAAGTCTCCCTTACCACTACACCATACATATACACATTTGAGGGACTACAGGTCCCAGAACAACAACACTGCATCAGACTTACTACGCAGACTCCCTCTGCGACACATATCGGCCATTCACAAGACAGCCAGTCACTTTCATCACGATTATCACAATAGATTTGCCTCCATGCACACCCCAAAGAGCACTCACAGCGCCCCCTAGTGGTCACAGGGGTCACTGCATCACACCACGTAATATATAGCACAGCCCACGCAGTACATAACACAGCCCACATAGTATATAACACTGCCTATGTAGTATATAGCAGCCACGCGGTATATAACACAGCCCACGTAGTATACAGCAGTGTGGGCACCATATCCCTGTTAAAAAAAAATAATTAAAATAAAAAATAGTTATATACTCACCCCTGGGATCCAGTGAAGCTCTGGCGATACGCACGCGGCTGCCACCATCTTCCGTTCCCAGGATGCATTGCGAAATTACCCAGATGACTTAGCCGTCTCACGAGACCGCTAAGTCTCCTGGGTAATTTCACAATGCATCGCCGGGAACGGAAGATTGTGGCAGCAGGCGTGAGCGCATCGTCGGACGACGGAGGGTGAGAATAGCAGTTTTTTATTTTTTATTATTTTTAAAGGGACACTGTCACCTGGAATTGGAGGGAACAATCTTCAGCCATGGAGGCGGGGTTTTTGGGTTTTTAATTCACCCTTTCCTTACCCACTGGCTGCATGCTGGCTGCAATATTGGATTGAAGTTCAATCTCTGTCCTCTATAGCAGAGGTCCCCAACTCCAGTCCTCAAGGCCCACCAACAGGTCATGTTTTCAGGATTTCCTTTGCATTGCACAGGTGATGCAATTATTACCTGGGCAAGACTAAGGAAATCCTGAAAACATGACCTGTTGGTGGGCCTTGAGGACTGGAGTTGGGGACCTCTGCTCTATAGTACACACCTGTGCAAGGTAAGATTGCCTTGCGCAGGAGTGTACTACGGGGGACAGAGAATGAACTTCAATCCAATATTGCAGCCAGCATGCAGCCAGTGGGTAAGGAAAGGGTGAATTAAAAACCCCAAACCCCGCCTCCATGGCTGAAGATTGTTCCCTCCAAATTCAGGTGACAGTGTCCCTTTAACATTAGATCGTTTTACTATTGATGCCGCATAGGCAGCATGAATAGTAAAAAGTTGGGGACACACAGGGTTAATAGCAGCGGTTATGGAGTGCGTTACCCGCGGCATAACGCGGTCTGTTACCGCCGGCATTAACCCTGTGTGAGCGGTGACTGGAGGGGAGTATGCGGGCACCGGGCACTGACTGCGGGGAGTAAGGAGCGGCCATTTTCTTACGGACTGTGCCCGTTGCTGATTGGTCGTGGCTGTCTTGCTGCGACCAATCAGCGACTTGGATTTCCATGACAGACAGAGGCCGCGACCAAGGAATATCCGTGACAGACAGACAGAAGGACAGAAAGACGGAAGTGACCCTTAGACAATTATATAGTAGATGGAGCACTATGTGTTAATTATACAGTATTGAGCATCATGTGTGGCCATTGTACAGTATTGAGCACTCTGTGGCCATTATACAGTATTGAGCATCATGCGGGCCCATTATACAGTATGAATCATCATGTGTGGCCATTATACAGTATGGATCATCATGTGTGGCCATTATACAGTATGGAGCACTGTGTGGCCATTATACAGTATGGAGCTCTGTGTGGCCGTTATACAGTATGGAGCATCATGTGCAGTCATTATACAGTATGGAGCACTGTGTGGCCATTATACAGTATGGAGCTCTGTGTGGCCGTTATACAGTATGGAGCATCATGTGGTGCCATTGTACAGTATGGAGCATCATGTGCGGTCATTATACAGTATGAAGCATCATGTGGGCCCATTATACAGTATGGAGCATCATGTGTGGCCATTATACAGTATGGAGCACGGTGTTGTCATTATACAGTATGGAACACTAAGTGTGGCTATTATACAGTATGGAGCTTTGTGTGGCCGTTATACAGTATGGAGCATCATGTGGTGCCATTGTACAGTATGAAGCACTGTGTGGTCATTATACAGTATTGAGCATCTTGTGTGGCCATTATACAGTATTGAGCATCATGTGCGGTCATTATACAGTATGGAGCATCATGTGTGGCCATTATACAGTATGGAGCATCATGTGTGGTCATTATACAGTATTGAGCATCTTGTGTGGCCATTATACAGTATTGAGCATTGTGTGGCCATTATACAGTATGGAGCATTGTGTGGCCATTATACAGTATTGAGCACTGTGTGGCCATTATACAGTATTGAGCTCTGTGTGGCCATTATACAGTATGGAGCATCATGTGTGGCCACTATACAGTATGGAGCACTGTGTGGTCATTATACAGTATGGAGTACTATGTTGTCATTATACAGTATGGAACACTAAGTGTGGCTATTATACAGTATGGTGCATCATGTGGGGCCATTATACAGTATGGAGCATCATGTGTAGCCATTATACAGTATGGAGCACTGTGGGGCCATTATACAGTATTGAGCATCATGTGTGGCCATTTGTCACGATAATGTAAATATGCCATGGTCTGAGTAATTTTCTAGAAGGTCCATGGTTCCAGACACACGCTGCGATTTCACTCAACCTCCCCCCTGCTATACAGCTGTAATGTGAGAAGAGCGTGCCAGCAACCCTGAGGAGTTCTATGGCCTTAAACTGAAAGTACAAGTAGAAGCACATGGAAAAAAAAAAAGGTTTCTTTGTCCTTGTAAACGTAAATACCATAGCACCGGTTAATGATAGAAGTGGGAGAAACACATTTTTTGGCATGTGCCTCAAAATA
Organism: Ranitomeya imitator; assembly: GCF_032444005.1. Lineage (NCBI taxonomy): Eukaryota > Metazoa > Chordata > Amphibia > Anura > Dendrobatidae > Ranitomeya > Ranitomeya imitator. The sequence continues at coordinate 1,771,163 of NC_091285.1, read as the reverse complement.
ATGACCAACAGAGGCGTAGCTAGAGCTTTTGCCGCCCGGGGCTGTTCCCGAGTTTGGCGCCCCCCCCCCCCCCTGGCTCAATACACACAAAGGTTACCAAAAATGGTTTTCAGGTTTTGTAGAACTTAAACTGGGCCTAATCCTCAGAATTAAGAATACAGATATTAAATGGGAAATGTTTAAGAACATCCTAAATAGGCAGTGTAAGCGGTTTATACCTTGTGGGAATAAAAGGACTAGAAATAGGAAAAACCCAATGTGGCTAAACAGAGAAGTAAGACAGGCAATTAACAGTAAAAAGAAAGCATTTGCACTACTAAAGCAGGATGGCACCATTGAAGCTCTAAAAAACTATAGGGAGAAAAATACTTTATCTAAAAAACTAATTAAAGCTGCCAAAAAGGAAACAGAGAAGCACATTGCTAAGGAGAGTAAAACTAATCCCAAACTGTTCTTCAACTATATCAATAGTAAAAGAATAAAAACTGAAAATGTAGGCCCCTTAAAAAATAGTGAGGAAAGAATGGTTGTAGATGACGAGGAAAAAGCTAACATATTAAACACCTTCTTCTCCACGGTATTCACGGTGGAAAATGAAATGCTAGGTGAAATCCCAAGAAACAATGAAAACCCTATATTAAGGGTCACCAATCTAACCCAAGAAGAGGTGCGAAACCGGCTAAATAAGATTAAAATAGATAAATCTCCGGGTCCGGATGGCATACACCCACGAGTACTAAGAGAACTAAGTAATGTAATAGATAAACCATTATTTCTTATTTTTAGTGACTCTATAGCGACAGGGTCTGTTCCGCAGGACTGGCGCATAGCAAATGTGGTGCCAATATTCAAAAAGGGCTCTAAAAGTGAACCTGGAAATTATAGGCCAGTAAGTCTAACCTCTATTGTTGGTAAAATATTTGAAGGGTTTCTGAGGGATGTTATTCTGGATTATCTCAATGAGAATAACTGTTTAACTCCATATCAGCATGGGTTTATGAGAAATCGCTCCTGTCAAACCAATCTAATCAGTTTTTATGAAGAGGTAAGCTATAGGCTGGACCACGGTGAGTCATTGGACGTGGTATATCTCGATTTTTCCAAAGCGTTTGATACCGTGCCGAACAAGAGGTTGGTACACAAAATGAGAATGCTTGGTCTGGGGGAAAATGTGTGTAAATGGGTTAGTAACTGGCTTAGTGATAGAAAGCAGAGGGTGGTTATAAATGGTATAGTCTCTAACTGGGTCGCTGTGACCAGTGGGGTACCGCAGGGGTCAGTATTGGGACCTGTTCTCTTCAACATATTCATTAATGATCTGGTAGAAGGTTTACACAGTAAAATATCGATATTTGCAGATGATACAAAACTATGTAAAGCAGTTAATACAAGAGAAGATAGTATTCTGCTACAGATGGATCTGGATAAGTTGGAAAATTGGGCTGAAAGGTGGCAGATGAGGTTTAACAATGATAAATGTAAGGTTATACACATGGGAAGAGGGAATCAATGTCACCATTACACACTGAATGGGAAACCACTGGGTAAATCTGACAGGGAGAAGGACTTGGGGATCCTAGTTAATGATAAACTTACCTGGAGCAGCCAGTGCCAGGCAGCAGCTGCCAAGGCAAACAGGATCATGGGGTGCATTAAAAGAGGTCTGGATACACATGATGAGAGCATTATACTGCCTCTGTACAAATCCCTAGTTAGACCGCACATGGAGTACTGTGTCCAGTTTTGGGCACCGGTGCTCAGGAAGGATATAATGGAACTAGAGAGAGTACAAAGGAGGGCAACAAAATTAATAAAGGGGATGGGAGAACTACAATACCCAGATAGATTAGCGAAATTAGGATTATTTAGTCTAGAAAAAAGACGACTGAGGGGCGATCTAATAACCATGTATAAGTATATAAGGGGACAATACAAATATCTCGCTGAGGATCTGTTTATACCAAGGAAGGTGACGGGCACAAGGGGGCATTCTTTGCGTCTGGAGGAGAGAAGGTTTTTCCACCAACACAGAAGAGGATTCTTTACTGTTAGGGCAGTGAGAATCTGGAATTGCTTGCCTGAGGAGGTGGTGATGGCGAACTCAGTCGAGGGGTTCAAGAGAGGCCTGGATGTCTTCCTGGAGCAGAACAATATTGTATCATACAATTATTAGGTTCTGTAGAAGGACGTAGATCTGGGGATTTATTATGATGGAATATAGGCTGAACTGGATGGACAAATGGCTTTTTTCGGCCTTACTAACTATGTTACTATGTTACTATGTATGTTACTAATGGTGTCACCCCCACATGCCACACCTGTGACTTAATACCACCACACCATGACCAGGCCACATAGTGACTGAATACTACAATACTGATCAGCAGTGGCGTAACTACAAAGTTAGGGGCCCCGGTGCGAACTTCCAAATGGGGCCCCCCCCCTGCAGCCCTGCCATACAACTCAATGTAACCCCCATAGAATAATGGCCACACATGATGCTCAATACTGTATAACGGCCACCACACATGATGCTCCATACTGTATAATGGCCACACATGATGCTCAATACTGTATAATGACCCCCCTCCTGTATGCATGGCTCATCTCCCTCCTATCCCATATACATAGCTCATATTACCCCTCCTGTATGCATGGCTCATATTCCCCCCTGCATGGCTCATATTCCCCCCTGCATGGCTCATATTCCCCCCTGCATGGCTCATATTCCCCCCTGCATGGCTCATATCCCCCCCTGCATGGCTCATATTCCCCCCTGCATGGCTCATATCCCCCCCTGCATGGCTCATATTCCCCCCTGCATGGCTCATATTCCCCCCTGCATGGCTCATATCCCCCCCTGCATGGCTCATATTCCCCCCTGCATGGCTCATATCCCCCCCTGCATGGCTCATATTCCCCCCTGCATGGCTCATATTCCCCCCTGTATGCAGGCTTAGCTCTCCGCTCCTGCTCGGCGCGCTGGCTTATGTCCTCCTTCATCCCCCCCCGTCCCCTCGTCCCTCATACTCACCTGTCTTCCCACTGCACGGCCGTGCCGACATCCCTCGCGCTCTGTCCCGACTCCAGACGGCGGCGCCGGCGCAGCACCTTCTTCCTGCTTGAGCGGTCATGTGACACCGTTCATTAAGATCATGAATATGCGCATATTCATGATCTTAATGAGCGGTGTCACGTGACCGCTCAAGCAGGAACGAGCTGCAGTGCAGACGCCGAGACCATCGCTGGAGCAGGGTGAGTATTCAAGGCGGCGGCGGGGAAGGGGGGGAGGCCCTGGAGCGGGGGGAGGCACTGCCAGTCCGAGCCTGCCTGCCGGGCCCGGGCCCCTGACCTGCCGGGCCCGGTCGCACTGGCGACCGCTGCGACCGCGGTAGTTACGCCACTGCTGATCAGTAATAAAAAAAAAACCACAATACTATCACCATAAGTGCCAGTATTCACAGGAGATCTGTGTTATGTTTGCTAATGACAGGTGTTATGAAAGCAATCCAGAAACACAGTGTGCTTAGCGATCAGAGCGCACACAGTGATCTGACAAATACCCAAAAATACAAGAACGAGCTCTGAGACGTGGAAACTCTGTAGACTGCACACCTGATCCTATCCTAAACACAACTAAAAGCGGCTGTGGATTGCGCCTAACAACTACCTAGGCAACTCGGCACAGCCTAAGAAACTAGCTAGCCTGAAGATAGAAAAATAGGCCTGACTTGCCCCAGAGAAATTCCCCAAAGGAAAAGGCAGCCCCCCACATATAATGACTGTGAGTAAGATGAAAAGACAAAACGTAGGGATGAAATAGATTCAGCAAAGTGGGGCCCGATATTCTAGGACAGAGCGAGGACAGTAAAGCGAACTTTGCAGTCTACAAAAAACCCTAAAGCAAAACCACGCAAAGGGGGCAAAAAAAACCCACCGTGCCGAACTAACGGCACGGCGGTACACCCTTTGCGTCTCAGAGCTTCCAGCAAAACAAAAGACAAGCTGGACAGAAAAAAAGCAACAAAAAAGCAAAAAGCACTTAGCTATACAGAGCAGCAGGTCACAGGAACAATCAGGAGAAGCTCAGATCCAACACTGAAACATTGACAAGGAGCAAGGATAGCAGCATCAGGCGGAGTTAAGTAATGAAGCAGTTAACGAGCTCACCAGAACACCTGAGGGAGGAAGCTCAGAAGCTGCAGTACCACTTGTGACCACAGGAGTGAATTTAGCCACAGAATTCACAACAGATCTGTACTTAGTATGCAGTGTCTGTGTAGAGGTAATACAGAGATCACTGGTGACATTATACACAGGACCTCTATATAGTATACAGTGTATAGTGTCAGTGTATAGGTAACACTGACTCACCAGTGACGTCTCTAGGTGAAGTCCTTCATCTTTCATCCAGCACAGACCGCCATCATTCCTTCCAGCCAGGACTCGTTTCTGCAGGAAATAACACAGTTATCTCGAGCTCCGCTTGCAGAACACATTACTTAATTTTTCACAACTTCTACATTACATCACATGAAGAAAAAAAGGTGATATAGTGTCACTCTGCACAGTAACAGGACCACCCCCCCATTTAAAACAGTATACTCAAAAAAATAAAATAAATACATCACTGCAGTAATAATATCCCTTAATTATCCCCTATGGTAACACTATTCCCCACCCTGGCCCCGTTTATCTCATTCCTGGCTCCAGCCATATGTTCTCGCATCCTGCCCTCATGAGTATCCATTCTACCCCATATGATCTCCACATCCTGCCCCATATGTCTCCATCGTATCCATCCTGCCCCATGATCCAATCCTGCCCCATGATCCAATCCTGCCCCGTGTCTCCAATCATGCCTCGTATCTACATTCTGCCCATGCCTCAAGTCCTGCCCCCAGTGTGTCCAGCATATTACCCCCATGTTGTCCAGCAATCTGCCCCAGTGTGTCCAGCATATTACCCCCATGTTGTCCAGCAATCTGCCCCAGTGTGTCCAGCATATTACCCCCAGTGTGTCCAGCAATTTGCCCCAGTATGTCCAGCACTGCCCCCAGTGTGTCCAGCAATCTGCCCCAGTGTCCAGCCTTTCCCCAGTGTGTCCAGCAGTCTGCCCCAGTGTCCAGCATTGCCCAGTGTGTCCAGAAGTCTGCCCCAGGGTCTCCAGCATTGCCTCAATGTGTCCAGAAATCTGCCCCAGGGTCTCCAGTATTGCCCCAGTGTGTCCAGCAATCTGCCCCATGGTCTCCTGTATTGCCCCAGTGTGTCCAGCATTCTGCCCCATGGTCTCCAGTATTGCCCCGGTGTGTCCAGCAATCTGCCCCATGGTCTCCTGTATTGCCCCAGTGTGTCCAGCATTCTGCCCCATGGTCTCCAGTATTGCCCTGGTGTGTCCAGCAATCTGCCCCATGGTCTCCAGTATTGCCCCAGTGTGTCCAGCAATCTGCCCCATGGTCTCCAGTATTGCCCCGGTGTGTCCAGCAATCTGCCCCATGGTCTCCTGTATTGCCTCAGTGTGTCCAGCATTCTGCCCCATGGTCTCCAGTATTGCCCCGGTGTGTCCAGCAATCTGCCCCATGGTCTCCAGTATTGCCCCAGTGTGTCCAGCATTCTGCCCCATGGTCTCCAGTATTGCCCCGGTGTGTCCAGCAATCTGCCCCATGGTCTCCAGTATTGCCCCGGTGTGTCCAGCAATCTGCCCCATGGTCTCCAGTATTGCCCCAGTATGTCCAGAAGTCTGCCCCAGGGTCTCCAGCATTGCCTCAATGTGTCCAGCAATCTGCCCCATGGTCTCCAGTATTGCCCCAGTGTGTCCAGCATTGCCCCCAGACAGTCAGACATAAAGAAAAAAAAAAAAAGTAAAATCCTCACCTCTCCCGTTCCTAGCGCAGGTCCGGTGCAGTCAGCGTCTCTCCGGCTCTGCGACGCTCAGGACAGAGAGGCAGAGCGGCGCGCACAGTAGTGACGTCATCGCGCCCTCTGCCCTGAGACGTCGCAGAGTCAGAGGACGCTGAAGCCGCAGGAACCAGGAGAGGTGAGTATTAGAGCGGGGGGCGGGGTCCGGGGGCGGGGGGAGCTGGCCCTGGTCGTGGCGGCGGACGGCGCCGCCCGAAGATTTAAAGGGGCGTCTTTTTTTTTTTCTTCTCCTGCAGCGCCGGCCGCCCCCCGCATTGTGCCGCCCGGGGCGGACCGCCCCCCCCGGGCCATTATACAGTATTGAGCATCATGTGGGGCCATTATACAGTATGGAGCATCATGTGGGGCCATTATACAGTATGAACCACTGTGTGGCCATTATACAGTATGGAGCACCATGTGTGGCCATTATACAGTATGGAGCACCATGTGTGGCCATTATACAGTATGGAGCATCATTTGTAGCTATTATACGGTACGGAGCACTGTGTGGTCATTATACAGCATTGAGCATCATGTGTGGCCATTATACAGTATTGAGCACTGTGTGGCCATTATACAGTACGGAGCACTGTGTGGCCATTATACAGTTTGGAGCACTGTGTGTTCATTAAACAGTATGTAGCATCTTGTGTGGCCATTATACAGTATTGAGCACTGTGTGGCCATTATATAGTATGGGGCACTGTGTGGCCATTATACAGTATTGAGCATCATGTATGGCCATAGTACAGTATGGAGCACTGTGTGGCCATTATACACTTTTAAGCATCATGAGTGGCCATTATACAGTTTGGAGCACTGTGTGGTCATTATACAGCATTGAACATAATGTGGGACCATTATACAGTATGGAGCATCATGTGTGGCTATTATACAGAATTGAGCATCATGTGTGACCATTATACTGCATGCAGCATCATGTGGGGCCGGGCCATTATACAGTATGGAGCATCATGTGTGGCCATTATACCATATTGAGCACTGTGTGGCCATTATACAGTATGGAGCATCATGTTTGGCTATTATACAGAATTGAGCATCATGTGTGACCATTATACAGTATGGAGCACTGTGTGGCCATTATACAGTAATGAGCACTGTGTGGCCATTATACAGTATGGAGCACAGTGTGGCCATTATACATTATTAAGCATCGTGTGTGGCCATTATACAGTATTGAGCATCCTGTGTGGTCATTATACAGTATGGAGCATCATGTGTGGCTATTATACAGAATTGAGCATCATGTGTGGCCATTATACTGTACGCAGCACCATGTGGGGCCACTATACAATATGGAGGACTGTTTGGCCTTTATACAGTATTGAGCATCATGTGGGGCCATTATACAGTATGAAGCATCATTTGGGCCCATTATACAGTATGGAGCACTGTGTGGCCATTATACAGTACACATCATCAGGTGTGGCCATTATACTGTACTGAGCATCATGTGTGGCCATTATACATTATTGAGCATCATGCGGGACCATTATACAGTATGGACCACTGTGTCGCCATTATACAGTGGGGCCATTATACAGTATGGAGCATCATGTGTGGACATTATACATTATTAAGCATCATGTGTGGCCATTATACAGTATTGAGCACTGTGTGGCCATTATACAATATGGAGCACTGTGTGGCCATTATACAGTATTGAGCATCATGTGGGGCCATTATACAGTACTAGATTGTGGCCCGATTCTAACGCATCGGGTATTCTAGAATATGCATGTCCCCGTAGTATATGGACAATGATGATTCCAGAATTCGCGGCAGACTGTGCCCGTCGCTGATTGGTCGAGGCAACCTTTATGACATCATCGTCTCCATGGCAACCATATGACATCATCGTCGCTGTGCCCGTTGCTGATTGGGCGAGGCCTTGGGGCCTCGCCCAATCAGAGACGCGGGATGTCTACGTCCTTTATGACATAATCGTCGCTGTGCCGGTCGCTGATTGGTCGAGGCCTGGCGGCCTCGACCAATCAGAGAGCCGGGATTTCCAGGACAGACAGATGGAAAAACCCTTAGACAAATATAAATATATATATATATATATATATATATATATATATATATATATATATATATATATATATATATATATATATATATATATATATAGATTGAGCATCTTGTGTGGCCATTATACAGTATTGAGCACTGTGTGGCCATTATACAATATGGAGCACTGTGTGGCCATTATACATTATTAAGCATCATGTATGGCCATTATACAGTATTGAGCATCATGTGCGGTCATTATACAGTATTGAGTACTGTGTGGCCATTATACAGTATGGAGCATCATATATGGCCATTATACAGTACTAGATGGTGGCCCGATTCTAACGCATCGGGTATTCTAGAATATGTATGTATGTATATAGCAGCCACATAGTATATAGCACAGGCAACGTAGTATATAGGAACCACGTAGTATATAGCAAATACTACGTGGCCTGTGCTATATATTATGTGGCTGCTATATACATACATATTGTAGAATACCCGATGCCTTAGTAAAGGCCATGCAGTGTATAACACAGCCCAAACAGTATATAACACAGCCCATATACTATATAACACAACCCACGCAGTACATAGCAGCCACGCAGTATATAACACAGGCGACGTAGTATATAACACAGGCCACGTAATATATAGCAGCCACGTAGTATATAACACTGCCCACGCAGTATTTAGCAGCCACGCAGTATATATAACAGTTGCCACTGTAAGATTGCTCTCACTAAGTGTATTGGGGGACACTCGCTTGGCACGGGATTAACGTACACGGGCACGATTTTTGAAAACAAAACAGTCCATGCGGTTTATTAAAGGTCATAAACCGGGTTATGCACAGTCCATATTATACGTTCCATCGAACACAATAGGCACCAACTGGTGATATTAACTTGCAGCTTTGTACACTTCATTTACGGCTTTGTTTCACGGACACTAAACATGCTGGACCTCTCACTTCGCCCAGTATCATAGGTGTCCGTACGCCGTACACTTCACCAATGTCCATGGAGCACAACAGGCACCAACATACGACATTACGGTTGTAGCAACTAACCACGCTGGTCCTCCCCTGACCAGTTGCCGTGGGTTACCACACAGTTCATTTCACAAGTACCAGCAGTCTGTATAGGTACCTGACTGGAGCTCCTGCTCCACCTGCCGACTCCTTGTCAGTCCTCTGGGAAAGCGGCCTCACGGGAATCACCAACTTACCTTTGCAGCATATCTTAGTAAGTCCAGACCCAACGAAGGACGGTAGCTTCCCCACATGAACCGCACATGTGACCTGTCCAGGTGCTATTCAGGACCTCGTCCAACACCCCAGGACACCAGCAAGTCCAAAGCCCACCATGTGCTCTTCAGAACTCCTACTCCCAGGAAATTCAACACACCCGGCTCACCAGGTCCAAAGCCCCACCATGTGCTATTCAGGACCTCGTCTAACACAAGTGGTTCAGTGTGCTATTCAGGGATCCGGTCCTACTCCCAGGACCTCCCAACACACAGGCTCTCCAGGACCTTCCACTGGAACCACACAGGGAACCATACACAGGGACCATGCACAGGAACCATGTGACCCACACCCTGGTCACATTATATACCCTTAATCACTCCCCTGGGTGGGAGTGTGGGTGTGTGGCTAGTTTGTCCCACCCATCTCACACAACTAGCCTAGTAAGTCTCCCTTACCACTACACCATACATATACACATTTGAGGGACTACAGGTCCCAGAACAACAACACTGCATCAGACTTACTACGCAGACTCCCTCTGCGACACATATCGGCCATTCACAAGACAGCCAGTCACTTTCATCACGATTATCACAATAGATTTGCCTCCATGCACACCCCAAAGAGCACTCACAGCGCCCCCTAGTGGTCACAGGGGTCACTGCATCACACCACGTAATATATAGCACAGCCCACGCAGTACATAACACAGCCCACATAGTATATAACACTGCCTATGTAGTATATAGCAGCCACGCGGTATATAACACAGCCCACGTAGTATACAGCAGTGTGGGCACCATATCCCTGTTAAAAAAAAATAATTAAAATAAAAAATAGTTATATACTCACCCCTGGGATCCAGTGAAGCTCTGGCGATACGCACGCGGCTGCCACCATCTTCCGTTCCCAGGATGCATTGCGAAATTACCCAGATGACTTAGCCGTCTCACGAGACCGCTAAGTCTCCTGGGTAATTTCACAATGCATCGCCGGGAACGGAAGATTGTGGCAGCAGGCGTGAGCGCATCGTCGGACGACGGAGGGTGAGAATAGCAGTTTTTTATTTTTTATTATTTTTAAAGGGACACTGTCACCTGGAATTGGAGGGAACAATCTTCAGCCATGGAGGCGGGGTTTTTGGGTTTTTAATTCACCCTTTCCTTACCCGCTGGCTTCATGCTGGCTGCAATATTGGATTGAAGTTCAATCTCTGTCCTCTATAGTACACACCTGTGCAAGGTAAGATTGCCTTGCGCAGGAGTGTACTACGGGGGACAGAGAATGAACTTCAATCCAATATTGCAGCCAGCATGCAGCCAGTGGGTAAGGAAAGGGTGAATTAAAAACCCCAAACCCCGCCTCCATGGCTGAAGATTGTTCCCTCCAAATTCAGGTGACAGTGTCCCTTTAACATTAGATCGTTTTACTATTGATGCCGCATAGGCAGCATGAATAGTAAAAAGTTGGGGACACACAGGGTTAATAGCAGCGGTTATGGAGTGCGTTACCCGCGGCATAACGCGGTCTGTTACCGCCGGCATTAACCCTGTGTGAGCGGTGACTGGAGGGGAGTATGCGGGCACCGGGCACTGACTGCGGGGAGTAAGGAGCGGCCATTTTCTTACGGACTGTGCCCGTTGCTGATTGGTCGTGGCTGTCTTGCTGCGACCAATCAGCGACTTGGATTTCCATGACAGACAGAGGCCGCGACCAAGGAATATCCGTGACAGACAGACAGAAGGACAGAAAGACGGAAGTGACCCTTAGACAATTATATAGTAGATGGAGCACTATGTGTTAATTATACAGTATTGAGCATCATGTGTGGCCATTGTACAGTATTGAGCACTCTGTGGCCATTATACAGTATTGAGCATCATGCGGGCCCATTATACAGTATGAATCATCATGTGTGGCCATTATACAGTATGGATCATCATGTGTGGCCATTATACAGTATGGAGCACTGTGTGGCCATTATACAGTATGGAGCTCTGTGTGGCCGTTATACAGTATGGAGCATCATGTGCAGTCATTATACAGTATGGAGCACTGTGTGGCCATTATACAGTATGGAGCTCTGTGTGGCCGTTATACAGTATGGAGCATCATGTGGTGCCATTGTACAGTATGGAGCATCATGTGCGGTCATTATACAGTATGAAGCATCATGTGGGCCCATTATACAGTATGGAGCATCATGTGTGGCCATTATACAGTATGGAGCACGGTGTTGTCATTATACAGTATGGAACACTAAGTGTGGCTATTATACAGTATGGAGCTTTGTGTGGCCGTTATACAGTATGGAGCATCATGTGGTGCCATTGTACAGTATGAAGCACTGTGTGGTCATTATACAGTATTGAGCATCTTGTGTGGCCATTATACAGTATTGAGCATCATGTGCGGTCATTATACAGTATGGAGCATCATGTGTGGCCATTATACAGTATGGAGCATCATGTGTGGTCATTATACAGTATTGAGCATCTTGTGTGGCCATTATACAGTATTGAGCATTGTGTGGCCATTATACAGTATGGAGCATTGTGTGGCCATTATACAGTATTGAGCATTGTGTGGCCATTATACAGTATTGAGCTCTGTGTGGCCATTATACAGTATGGAGCATCATGTGTGGCCACTATACAGTATGGAGCACTGTGTGGTCATTATACAGTATGGAGCACTATGTTGTCATTATACAGTATGGAACACTAAGTGTGGCTATTATACAGTATGGTGCATCATGTGGGGCCATTATACAGTATGGAGCATCATGTGTAGCCATTATACAGTACTAGATGGTGGCCCGATTCTAACGCATCGGGTATTCTAGAATATGTATGTATGTATATAGCAGCCACATAGTATATAGCACAGGCAACGTAGTATATAGGAGCCACGTAGTATATAGCAAATACTACGTGGCCTGTGCTATATATTATGTGGCTGCTATATACATACATATTGTAGAATACCCGATGCCTTAGTAAAGGCCATGCAGTGTATAACACAGCCCAAACAGTATATAACACAGCCCATATACTATATAACACAACCCACGCAGTACATAGCAGCCACGCAGTATATAACACAGGCGACGTAGTATATAACACAGGCCACGTAATATATAGCAGCCACGTAGTATATAACACTGCCCACGCAGTATTTAGCAGCCACGCAGTATATATAACAGTTGCCACTGTAAGATTGCTCTCACTAAGTGTATTGGGGGACACTCGCTTGGCACGGGATTAACGTACACGGGCACGATTTTTGAAAACAAAACAGTCCATGCGGTTTATTAAAGGTCATAAACAGGGTTATGCACAGTCCATATTATACGTTCCATCGAACACAATAGGCACCAACTGGTGATATTAACTTGCAGCTTTGTACACTTCATTTACGGCTTTGTTTCACGGACACTAAACATGCTGGACCTCTCACTTCGCCCAGTATCATAGGTGTCCGTACGCCGTACACTTCACCAATGTCCATGGAGCACAACAGGCACCAACATACGACATTACGGTTGTAGCAACTAACCACGCTGGTCCTCCCCTGACCAGTTGCCGTGGGTTACCACACAGTTCATTTCACAAGTACCAGCAGTCTGTATAGGTACCTGACTGGAGCTCCTGCTCCACCTGCCGACTCCTTGTCAGTCCTCTGGGAAAGCGGCCTCACGGGAATCACCAACTTACCTTTGCAGCATATCTTAGTAAGTCCAGACCCAACGAAGGACGGTAGCTTCCCCACATGAACCGCACATGTGACCTGTCCAGGTGCTATTCAGGACCTCGTCCAACACCCCAGGACACCAGCAAGTCCAAAGCCCACCATGTGCTCTTCAGAACTCCTACTCCCAGGAAATTCAACACACCCGGCTCACCAGGTCCAAAGCCCCACCATGTGCTATTCAGGACCTCGTCTAACACAAGTGGTTCAGTGTGCTATTCAGGGATCCGGTCCTACTCCCAGGACCTCCCAACACACAGGCTCTCCAGGACCTTCCACTGGAACCACACAGGGAACCATACACAGGGACCATGTGACCCACACCCTGGTCACATTATATACCCTTAATCACTCCCCTGGGTGGGAGTGTGGGTGTGTGGCTAGTTTGTCCCACCCATCTCACACAACTAGCCTAGTAAGTCTCCCTTACCACTACACCATACATATACACATTTGAGGGACTACAGGTCCCAGAACAACAACACTGCATCAGACTTACTACGCAGACTCCCTCTGCGACACATATCGGCCATTCACAAGACAGCCAGTCACTTTCATCACGATTATCACAATAGATTTGCCTCCATGCACACCCCAAAGAGCACTCACAGCGCCCCCTAGTGGTCACAGGGGTCACTGCATCACACCACGTAATATATAGCACAGCCCACGCAGTACATAACACAGCCCACATAGTATATAACACTGCCTATGTAGTATATAGCAGCCACGCGGTATATAACACAGCCCACGTAGTATACAGCAGTGTGGGCACCACCCTGTTAAAAAAAAATAATTAAAATAAAAAATAGTTATATACTCACCCCTGGGATCCAGTGAAGCTCTGGCGATACGCACGCGGCTGCCACCATCTTCCGTTCCCAGGATGCATTGCGAAATTACCCAGATGACTTAGCCGTCTCACGAGACCGCTAAGTCTCCTGGGTAATTTCACAATGCATCGCCGGGAACGGAAGATTGTGGCAGCAGGCGTGAGCGCATCGTCGGACGACGGAGGGTGAGAATAGCAGTTTTTTATTTTTTATTATTTTTAAAGGGACACTGTCACCTGGAATTGGAGGGAACAATCTTCAGCCATGGAGGCGGGGTTTTTGGGTTTTTAATTCACCCTTTCCTTACCCGCTGGCTTCATGCTGGCTGCAATATTGGATTGAAGTTCAATCTCTGTCCTCTATAGTACACGCCTGTGCAAGGTAAGATTGCCTTGTGCAGGCGTGTACTACGGGGGACAGAGAATGAACTTCAATCCAATATTGCAGCCAGCATGCAGCCAGTGGGTAAGGAAAGGGTGAATTAAAAACCCCAAACCCCGCCTCCATGGCTGAAGATTGTTCCCTCCAAATTCAGGTGACAGTGTCCCTTTAACATTAGATCGTTTTACTATTGATGCCGCATAGGCAGCATGAATAGTAAAAAGTTGGGGACACACAGGGTTAATAGCAGCGGTTATGGAGTGCGTTACCCGCGGCATAACGCGGTCTGTTACCGCCGGCATTAACCCTGTGTGAGCGGTGACTGGAGGGGAGTATGCGGGCACCGGGCACTGACTGCGGGGAGTAAGGAGCGGCCATTTTCTTACGGACTGTGCCCGTTGCTGATTGGTCGTGGCTGTCTTGCTGCGACCAATCAGCGACTTGGATTTCCATGACAGACAGAGGCCGCGACCAAGGAATATCCGTGACAGACAGACAGAAGGACAGAAAGACGGAAGTGACCCTTAGACAATTATATAGTAGATGGAGCACTATGTGTTAATTATACAGTATTGAGCATCATGTGTGGCCATTGTACAGTATTGAGCACTCTGTGGCCATTATACAGTATTGAGCATCATGCGGGCCCATTATACAGTATGAATCATCATGTGTGGCCATTATACAGTATGGATCATCATGTGTGGCCATTATACAGTATGGAGCACTGTGTGGCCATTATACAGTATGGAGCTCTGTGTGGCCGTTATACAGTATGGAGCATCATGTGCAGTCATTATACAGTATGGAGCACTGTGTGGCCATTATACAGTATGGAGCTCTGTGTGGCCGTTATACAGTATGGAGCATCATGTGGTGCCATTGTACAGTATGGAGCATCATGTGCGGTCATTATACAGTATGAAGCATCATGTGGGCCCATTATACAGTATGGAGCATCATGTGTGGCCATTATACAGTATGGAGCACGGTGTTGTCATTATACAGTATGGAACACTAAGTGTGGCTATTATACAGTATGGAGCTTTGTGTGGCCGTTATACAGTATGGAGCATCATGTGGTGCCATTGTACAGTATGAAGCACTGTGTGGTCATTATACAGTATTGAGCATCTTGTGTGGCCATTATACAGTATTGAGCATCATGTGCGGTCATTATACAGTATGGAGCATCATGTGTGGCCATTATACAGTATGGAGCATCATGTGTGGTCATTATACAGTATTGAGCATCTTGTGTGGCCATTATACAGTATTGAGCATTGTGTGGCCATTATACAGTATGGAGCATTGTGTGGCCATTATACAGTATTGAGCATTGTGTGGCCATTATACAGTATTGAGCTCTGTGTGGCCATTATACAGTATGGAGCATCATGTGTGGCCACTATACAGTATGGAGCACTGTGTGGTCATTATACAGTATGGAGCACTATGTTGTCATTATACAGTATGGAACACTAAGTGTGGCTATTATACAGTATGGTGCATCATGTGGGGCCATTATACAGTATGGAGCATCATGTGTAGCCATTATACAGTATGGAGCACTGTGGGGCCATTATACAGTATTGAGCATCATGTGTGGCCATTTGTCACGATAATGTAAATATGCCATGGTCTGAGTAATTTTCTAGAAGGTCCATGGTTCCAGACACACGCTGCGATTTCACTCAACCTCCCCCCTGCTATACAGCTGTAATGTGAGATGAGCGTGCCAGCAACCCTGAGGAGTTCTATGGCCTTAAACTGAAAGTACAAGTAGAAGCACATGGAAAAAAAAAAAGGTTTCTTTGTCCTTGTAAACGTAAATACCATAGCACCGGTTAATGATAGAAGTGGGAGAAACACATTTTTTGGCATGTGCCTCAAAATAATGACCAACAGAGGCGTAGCTAGAGCTTTTGCCGCCCGGGGCTGTTCCCGAGTTTGGCGCCCCCCCTCCCCTGGCTCAATACACACAAAGGTTACCAAAAATGGTTTTCAGGTTTTGTAGAACTTAAACTGGGCCTAATCCTCAGAATTAAGAATACAGATATTAAATGGGAAATGTTTAAGAACATCCTAAATAGGCAGTGTAAGCGGTTTATACCTTGTGGGAATAAAAGGACTAGAAATAGGAAAAACCCAATGTGGCTAAACAGAGAAGTAAGACAGGCAATTAACAGTAAAAAGAAAGCATTTGCACTACTAAAGCAGGATGGCACCATTGAAGCTCTAAAAAACTATAGGGAGAAAAATACTTTATCTAAAAAACTAATTAAAGCTGCCAAAAAGGAAACAGAGAAGCACATTGCTAAGGAGAGTAAAACTAATCCCAAACTGTTCTTCAACTATATCAATAGTAAAAGAATAAAAACTGAAAATGTAGGCCCCTTAAAAAATAGTGAGGAAAGAATGGTTGTAGATGACGAGGAAAAAGCTAACATATTAAACACCTTCTTCTCCACGGTATTCACGGTGGAAAATGAAATGCTAGGTGAAATCCCAAGAAACAATGAAAACCCTATATTAAGGGTCACCAATCTAACCCAAGAAGAGGTGCGAAACCGGCTAAATAAGATTAAAATAGATAAATCTCCGGGTCCGGATGGCATACACCCACGAGTACTAAGAGAACTAAGTAATGTAATAGATAAACCATTATTTCTTATTTTTAGTGACTCTATTGCGACAGGGTCTGTTCCGCAGGACTGGCGCATAGCAAATGTGGTGCCAATATTCAAAAAGGGCTCTAAAAGTGAACCTGGAAATTATAGGCCAGTAAGTCTAACCTCTATTGTTGGTAAAATATTTGAAGGGTTTCTGAGGGATGTTATTCTGGATTATCTCAATGAGAATAACTGTTTAACTCCATATCAGCATGGGTTTATGAGAAATCGCTCCTGTCAAACCAATCTAATCAGTTTTTATGAAGAGGTAAGCTATAGACTGGACCACGGTGAGTCATTGGACGTGGTATATCTCGATTTTTCCAAAGCGTTTGATACCGTGCCGAACAAGAGGTTGGTACACAAAATGAGAATGCTTGGTCTGGGGGAAAATGTGTGTAAATGGGTTAGTAACTGGCTTAGTGATAGAAAGCAGAGGGTGGTTATAAATGGTATAGTCTCTAACTGGGTCGCTGTGACCAGTGGGGTACCGCAGGGGTCAGTATTGGGACCTGTTCTCTTCAACATATTCATTAATGATCTGGTAGAAGGTTTACACAGTAAAATATCGATATTTGCAGATGATACAAAACTATGAAAAGCAGTTAATACAAGAGAAGATATTATTCTGCTACAGATGGATCTGGATAAGTTGGAAACTTGGGCTGAAAGGTGGCAGATGAGGTTTAACAATGATAAATGTAAGGTTATACACATGGGAAGAGGGAATCAATATCACCATTACACACTGAACGGGAAACCACTGGGTAAATCTGACAGGGAGAAGGACTTGGGGATCCTAGTTAATGATAAACTTACCTGGAGCAGCCAGTGCCAGGCAGCAGCTGCCAAGGCAAACAGGATCATGGGGTGCATTAAAAGAGGTCTGGATACACATGATGAGAGCATTATACTGCCTCTGTACAAATCCCTAGTTAGACCGCACATGGAGTACTGTGTCCAGTTTTGGGCACCGGTGCTCAGGAAGGATATAATGGAACTAGAGAGAGTACAAAGGAGGGCAACAAAATTAATAAAGGGGATGGGAGAACTACAATACCCAGATAGATTAGCGAAATTAGGATTATTTAGTCTAGAAAAAAGACGACTGAGGGGCGATCTAATAACCATGTATAAGTATATAAGGGGACAATACAAATATCTCGCTGAGGATCTGTTTATACCAAGGAAGGTGACGGGCACAAGGGGGCATTCTTTGCGTCTGGAGGAGAGAAGGTTTTTCCACCAACACAGAAGAGGATTCTTTACTGTTAGGGCAGTGAGAATCTGGAATTGCTTGCCTGAGGAGGTGGTGATGGCGAACTCAGTCGAGGGGTTCAAGAGAGGCCTGGATGTCTTCCTGGAGCAGAACAATATTGTATCATACAATTATTAGGTTCTGTAGAAGGACGTAGATCTGGGGATTTATTATGATGGAATATAGGCTGAACTGGATGGACAAATGGCTTTTTTCGGCCTTACTAACTATGTTACTATGTTACTATGTATGTTACTAATGGTGTCACCCCCACATGCCACACCTGTGACTTAATACCACCACACCATGACCAGGCCACATAGTGACCGAATAATACTACATACAAGGGACAAATACCACAACACCATTTCCAGACTACATATTATCACCACATAGTGACTGAATACTACAATACTGATCAGCAGTGGCGTAACTACAAAGTTAGGGGCCCCGGTGCGAACTTCCAAATGGGGCCCCCCCCCTGCAGCCCTGCCATACAACTCAATGTAACCCCCATAGAATAATGGCCACACATGATGCTCAATACTGTATAACGGCCACCACACATGATGCTCCATACTGTATAATGGCCACACATGATGCTCAATACTGTATAATGACCCCCCTCCTGTATGCATGGCTCATCTCCCTCCTATCCCATATACATAGCTCATATTACCCCTCCTGTATGCATGGCTCATATTCCCCCCTGCATGGCTCATATTCCCCCCTGCATGGCTCATATTCCCCCCTGCATGGCTCATATTCCCCCCTGCATGGCTCATATCCCCCCCTGCATGGCTCATATTCCCCCCTGCATGGCTCATATTCCCCCCTGCATGGCTCATATCCCCCCCTGCATGGCTCATATTCCCCCCTGCATGGCTCATATCCCCCCCTGCATGGCTCATATTCCCCCCTGCATGGCTCATATTCCCCCCTGTATGCAGGCTTAGCTCTCCGCTCCTGCTCGGCGCGCTGGCTTATGTCCTCCTTCATCCCCCCCCGTCCCCTCGTCCCTCATACTCACCTGTCTTCCCACTGCACGGCCGTGCCGACATCCCTCGCGCTCTGTCCCGACTCCAGACGGCGGCGCCGGCGCAGCACCTTCTTCCTGCTTGAGCGGTCATGTGACACCGTTCATTAAGATCATGAATATGCGCATATTCATGATCTTAATGAGCGGTGTCACGTGACCGCTCAAGCAGGAACGAGCTGCAGTGCAGACGCCGAGACCATCGCTGGAGCAGGGTGAGTATTCAAGGCGGCGGCGGGGAAGGGGGGGGAGGCCCTGGAGCGGGGGGAGGCACTGCCAGTCCGAGCCTGCCTGCCGGGCCCGGGCCCCTGACCTGCCGGGCCCGGTCGCACTGGCGACCGCTGCGACCGCGGTAGTTACGCCACTGCTGATCAGTAATAAAAAAAAAACCACAATACTATCACCATAAGTGCCAGTATTCACAGGAGATCTGTGTTATGTTTGCTAATGACAGGTGTTATGAAAGCAATCCAGAAACACAGTGTGCTTAGCGATCAGAGCGCACACAGTGATCTGACAAATACCCAAAAATACAAGAACGAGCTCTGAGACGTGGAAACTCTGTAGACTGCACACCTGATCCTATCCTAAACACAACTAAAAGCGGCTGTGGATTGCGCCTAACAACTACCTAGGCAACTCGGCACAGCCTAAGAAACTAGCTAGCCTGAAGATAGAAAAATAGGCCTGACTTGCCCCAGAGAAATTCCCCAAAGGAAAAGGCAGCCCCCCACATATAATGACTGTGAGTAAGATGAAAAGACAAAACGTAGGGATGAAATAGATTCAGCAAAGTGGGGCCCGATATTCTAGGACAGAGCGAGGACAGTAAAGCGAACTTTGCAGTCTACAAAAAACCCTAAAGCAAAACCACGCAAAGGGGGCAAAAAAAACCCACCGTGCCGAACTAACGGCACGGCGGTACACCCTTTGCGTCTCAGAGCTTCCAGCAAAACAAAAGACAAGCTGGACAGAAAAAAAGCAACAAAAAAGCAAAAAGCACTTAGCTATACAGAGCAGCAGGTCACAGGAACAATCAGGAGAAGCTCAGATCCAACACTGAAACATTGACAAGGAGCAAGGATAGCAGCATCAGGCGGAGTTAAGTAATGAAGCAGTTAACGAGCTCACCAGAACACCTGAGGGAGGAAGCTCAGAAGCTGCAGTACCACTTGTGACCACAGGAGTGAATTTAGCCACAGAATTCACAACAGATCTGTACTTAGTATGCAGTGTCTGTGTAGAGGTAATACAGAGATCACTGGTGACATTATACACAGGACCTCTATATAGTATACAGTGTATAGTGTCAGTGTATAGGTAACACTGACTCACCAGTGACGTCTCTAGGTGAAGTCCTTCATCTTTCATCCAGCACAGACCGCCATCATTCCTTCCAGCCAGGACTCGTTTCTGCAGGAAATAACACAGTTATCTCGAGCTCCGCTTGCAGAACACATTACTTAATTTTTCACAACTTCTACATTACATCACATGAAGAAA
Organism: Ranitomeya imitator; assembly: GCF_032444005.1. Taxonomy (NCBI): domain Eukaryota; kingdom Metazoa; phylum Chordata; class Amphibia; order Anura; family Dendrobatidae; genus Ranitomeya; species Ranitomeya imitator. The sequence continues at coordinate 1,750,537 of NC_091285.1, read as the reverse complement.
AAAAGGTGATATAGTGTCACTCTGCACAGTAACAGGACCACCCCCCCATTTAAAACAGTATACTCAAAAAAATAAAATAAATACATCACTGCAGTAATAATATCCCTTAATTATCCCCTATGGTAACACTATTCCCCACCCTGGCCCCGTTTATCTCATTCCTGGCTCCAGCCATATGTTCTCGCATCCTGCCCTCATGAGTATCCATTCTACCCCATATGATCTCCACATCCTGCCCCATATGTCTCCATCGTATCCATCCTGCCCCATGATCCAATCCTGCCCCATGATCCAATCCTGCCCCGTGTCTCCAATCATGCCTCGTATCTACATTCTGCCCATGCCTCAAGTCCTGCCCCCAGTGTGTCCAGCATATTACCCCCATGTTGTCCAGCAATCTGCCCCAGTGTGTCCAGCATATTACCCCCATGTTGTCCAGCAATCTGCCCCAGTGTGTCCAGCATATTACCCCCAGTGTGTCCAGCAATTTGCCCCAGTATGTCCAGCACTGCCCCCAGTGTGTCCAGCAATCTGCCCCAGTGTCCAGCCTTTCCCCAGTGTGTCCAGCAGTCTGCCCCAGTGTCCAGCATTGCCCAGTGTGTCCAGAAGTCTGCCCCAGGGTCTCCAGTATTGCCCCAGTGTGTCCAGCAATCTGCCCCATGGTCTCCTGTATTGCCCCAGTGTGTCCAGCATTCTGCCCCATGGTCTCCAGTATTGCCCCGGTGTGTCCAGCAATCTGCCCCATGGTCTCCTGTATTGCCCCAGTGTGTCCAGCATTCTGCCCCATGGTCTCCAGTATTGCCCTGGTGTGTCCAGCAATCTGCCCCATGGTCTCCAGTATTGCCCCAGTGTGTCCAGCAATCTGCCCCATGGTCTCCAGTATTGCCCCGGTGTGTCCAGCAATCTGCCCCATGGTCTCCTGTATTGCCTCAGTGTGTCCAGCATTCTGCCCCATGGTCTCCAGTATTGCCCCGGTGTGTCCAGCAATCTGCCCCATGGTCTCCAGTATTGCCCCAGTGTGTCCAGCATTCTGCCCCATGGTCTCCAGTATTGCCCCGGTGTGTCCAGCAATCTGCCCCATGGTCTCCAGTATTGCCCCGGTGTGTCCAGCAATCTGCCCCATGGTCTCCAGTATTGCCCCAGTATGTCCAGAAGTCTGCCCCAGGGTCTCCAGCATTGCCTCAATGTGTCCAGCAATCTGCCCCATGGTCTCCAGTATTGCCCCAGTGTGTCCAGCATTGCCCCCAGACAGTCAGACATAAAGAAAAAAAAAAAAAGTAAAATCCTCACCTCTCCCGTTCCTAGCGCAGGTCCGGTGCAGTCAGCGTCTCTCCGGCTCTGCGACGCTCAGGACAGAGAGGCAGAGCGGCGCGCACAGTAGTGACGTCATCGCGCCCTCTGCCCTGAGACGTCGCAGAGTCAGAGGACGCTGAAGCCGCAGGAACCAGGAGAGGTGAGTATTAGAGCGGGTGGCGGGGTCCGGGGGCGGGGGGAGCTGGCCCTGGTCGTGGCGGCGGACGGCGCCGCCCGAAGATTTAAAGGGGCGTCTTTTTTTTTTTCTTCTCCTGCAGCGCCGGCCGCCCCCCGCATTGTGCCGCCCGGGGCGGACCGCCCCCCCCGGGCCATTATACAGTATTGAGCATCATGTGGGGCCATTATACAGTATGGAGCATCATGTGGGGCCATTATACAGTATGAACCACTGTGTGGCCATTATACAGTATGGAGCACCATGTGTGGCCATTATACAGTATGGAGCACCATGTGTGGCCATTATACAGTATGGAGCATCATTTGTAGCTATTATACGGTACGGAGCACTGTGTGGTCATTATACAGCATTGAGCATCATGTGTGGCCATTATACAGTATTGAGCACTGTGTGGCCATTATACAGTACGGAGCACTGTGTGGCCATTATACAGTTTGGAGCACTGTGTGTTCATTACACAGTATGTAGCATCTTGTGTGGCCATTATACAGTATTGAGCACTGTGTGGCCATTATATAGTATGGGGCACTGTGTGGCCATTATACAGTATTGAGCATCATGTATGGCCATAGTACAGTATGGAGCACTGTGTGGCCATTATACACTTTTAAGCATCATGAGTGGCCATTATACAGTTTGGAGCACTGTGTGGTCATTATACAGCATTGAACATAATGTGGGACCATTATACAGTATGGAGCATCATGTGTGGCTATTATACAGAATTGAGCATCATGTGTGACCATTATACTGCATGCAGCATCATGTGGGGCCGGGCCATTATACAGTATGGAGCATCATGTGTGGCCATTATACCATATTGAGCACTGTGTGGCCATTATACAGTATGGAGCATCATGTTTGGCTATTATACAGAATTGAGCATCATGTGTGACCATTATACAGTATGGAGCACTGTGTGGCCATTATACAGTAATGAGCACTGTGTGGCCATTATACAGTATGGAGCACAGTGTGGCCATTATACATTATTAAGCATCGTGTGTGGCCATTATACAGTATTGAGCATCCTGTGTGGTCATTATACAGTATGGAGCATCATGTGTGGCTATTATACAGTATTGAGCATCATGTGTGGCCATTATACTGTACGCAGCACCATGTGGGGCCACTATACAATATGGAGGACTGTTTGGCCTTTATACAGTATTGAGCATCATGTGGGGCCATTATACAGTATGAAGCATCATTTGGGCCCATTATACAGTATGGAGCACTGTGTGGCCATTATACAGTACACATCATCAGGTGTGGCCATTATACTGTACTGAGCATCATGTGTGGCCATTATACATTATTGAGCATCATGCGGGACCATTATACAGTATGGACCACTGTGTCGCCATTATACAGTGGGGCCATTATACAGTATGGAGCATCATGTGTGGACATTATACATTATTAAGCATCATGTGTGGCCATTATACAGTATTGAGCACTGTGTGGCCATTATACAATATGGAGCACTGTGTGGCCATTATACAGTATTGAGCATCATGTGGGGCCATTATACAGTACTAGATTGTGGCCCGATTCTAACGCATCGGGTATTCTAGAATATGCATGTCCCCGTAGTATATGGACAATGATGATTCCAGAATTCGCGGCAGACTGTGCCCGTCGCTGATTGGTCGAGGCAACCTTTATGACATCATCGTCTCCATGGCAACCATATGACATCATCGTCGCTGTGCCCGTTGCTGATTGGGCGAGGCCTTGGGGCCTCGCCCAATCAGAGACGCGGGATGTCTACGTCCTTTATGACATAATCGTCGCTGTGCCGGTCGCTGATTGGTCGAGGCCTGGCGGCCTCGACCAATCAGAGAGCCGGGATTTCCAGGACAGACAGACGGAAAAACCCTTAGACAAATATAAATATATATATATATATATATATATATATATATATATATATATATATATATATATATATATATATATATATATAGATTGAGCATCTTGTGTGGCCATTATACAGTATTGAGCACTGTGTGGCCATTATACAATATGGAGCACTGTGTGGCCATTATACATTATTAAGCATCATGTATGGCCATTATACAGTATTGAGCACTGTGTGGTCATTATACAGTATGGAGCACTATGTTGTCATTATACAGTATGGAACACTAAGTGTGGCTATTATACAGTATGGTGCATCATGTGGGGCCATTATACAGTATGGAGCATCATGTGTAGCCATTATACAGTACTAGATGGTGGCCCGATTCTAACGCATCGGGTATTCTAGAATATGTATGTATGTATATAGCAGCCACATAGTATATAGCACAGGCAACGTAGTATATAGGAGCCACGTAGTATATAGCAAATACTACGTGGCCTGTGCTATATATTATGTGGCTGCTATATACATACATATTGTAGAATACCCGATGCCTTAGTAAAGGCCATGCAGTGTATAACACAGCCCAAACAGTATATAACACAGCCCATATACTATATAACACAACCCACGCAGTACATAGCAGCCACGCAGTATATAACACAGGCGACGTAGTATATAACACAGGCCACGTAATATATAGCAGCCACGTAGTATATAACACTGCCCACGCAGTATTTAGCAGCCACGCAGTATATATAACAGTTGCCACTGTAAGATTGCTCTCACTAAGTGTATTGGGGGACACTCGCTTGGCACGGGATTAACGTACACGGGCACGATTTTTGAAAACAAAACAGTCCATGCGGTTTATTAAAGGTCATAAACAGGGTTATGCACAGTCCATATTATACGTTCCATCGAACACAATAGGCACCAACTGGTGATATTAACTTGCAGCTTTGTACACTTCATTTACGGCTTTGTTTCACGGACACTAAACATGCTGGACCTCTCACTTCGCCCAGTATCATAGGTGTCCGTACGCCGTACACTTCACCAATGTCCATGGAGCACAACAGGCACCAACATACGACATTACGGTTGTAGCAACTAACCACGCTGGTCCTCCCCTGACCAGTTGCCGTGGGTTACCACACAGTTCATTTCACAAGTACCAGCAGTCTGTATAGGTACCTGACTGGAGCTCCTGCTCCACCTGCCGACTCCTTGTCAGTCCTCTGGGAAAGCGGCCTCACGGGAATCACCAACTTACCTTTGCAGCATATCTTAGTAAGTCCAGACCCAACGAAGGACGGTAGCTTCCCCACATGAACCGCACATGTGACCTGTCCAGGTGCTATTCAGGACCTCGTCCAACACCCCAGGACACCAGCAAGTCCAAAGCCCACCATGTGCTCTTCAGAACTCCTACTCCCAGGAAATTCAACACACCCGGCTCACCAGGTCCAAAGCCCCACCATGTGCTATTCAGGACCTCGTCTAACACAAGTGGTTCAGTGTGCTATTCAGGGATCCGGTCCTACTCCCAGGACCTCCCAACACACAGGCTCTCCAGGACCTTCCACTGGAACCACACAGGGAACCATACACAGGGACCATGCACAGGAACCATGTGACCCACACCCTGGTCACATTATATACCCTTAATCACTCCCCTGGGTGGGAGTGTGGGTGTGTGGCTAGTTTGTCCCACCCATCTCACACAACTAGCCTAGTAAGTCTCCCTTACCACTACACCATACATATACACATTTGAGGGACTACAGGTCCCAGAACAACAACACTGCATCAGACTTACTACGCAGACTCCCTCTGCGACACATATCGGCCATTCACAAGACAGCCAGTCACTTTCATCACGATTATCACAATAGATTTGCCTCCATGCACACCCCAAAGAGCACTCACAGCGCCCCCTAGTGGTCACAGGGGTCACTGCATCACACCACGTAATATATAGCACAGCCCACGCAGTACATAACACAGCCCACATAGTATATAACACTGCCTATGTAGTATATAGCAGCCACGCGGTATATAACACAGCCCACGTAGTATACAGCAGTGTGGGCACCATATCCCTGTTAAAAAAAAATAATTAAAATAAAAAATAGTTATATACTCACCCCTGGGATCCAGTGAAGCTCTGGCGATACGCACGCGGCTGCCACCATCTTCCGTTCCCAGGATGCATTGCGAAATTACCCAGATGACTTAGCCGTCTCACGAGACCGCTAAGTCTCCTGGGTAATTTCACAATGCATCGCCGGGAACGGAAGATTGTGGCAGCAGGCGTGAGCGCATCGTCGGACGACGGAGGGTGAGAATAGCAGTTTTTTATTTTTTATTATTTTTAAAGGGACACTGTCACCTGGAATTGGAGGGAACAATCTTCAGCCATGGAGGCGGGGTTTTTGGGTTTTTAATTCACCCTTTCCTTACCCGCTGGCTTCATGCTGGCTGCAATATTGGATTGAAGTTCAATCTCTGTCCTCTATAGTACACACCTGTGCAAGGTAAGATTGCCTTGCGCAGGAGTGTACTACGGGGGACAGAGAATGAACTTCAATCCAATATTGCAGCCAGCATGCAGCCAGTGGGTAAGGAAAGGGTGAATTAAAAACCCCAAACCCCGCCTCCATGGCTGAAGATTGTTCCCTCCAAATTCAGGTGACAGTGTCCCTTTAACATTAGATCGTTTTACTATTGATGCCGCATAGGCAGCATGAATAGTAAAAAGTTGGGGACACACAGGGTTAATAGCAGCGGTTATGGAGTGCGTTACCCGCGGCATAACGCGGTCTGTTACCGCCGGCATTAACCCTGTGTGAGCGGTGACTGGAGGGGAGTATGCGGGCACCGGGCACTGACTGCGGGGAGTAAGGAGCGGCCATTTTCTTACGGACTGTGCCCGTTGCTGATTGGTCGTGGCTGTCTTGCTGCGACCAATCAGCGACTTGGATTTCCATGACAGACAGAGGCCGCGACCAAGGAATATCCGTGACAGACAGACAGAAGGACAGAAAGACGGAAGTGACCCTTAGACAATTATATAGTAGATGGAGCACTATGTGTTAATTATACAGTATTGAGCATCATGTGTGGCCATTGTACAGTATTGAGCACTCTGTGGCCATTATACAGTATTGAGCATCATGCGGGCCCATTATACAGTATGAATCATCATGTGTGGCCATTATACAGTATGGATCATCATGTGTGGCCATTATACAGTATGGAGCACTGTGTGGCCATTATACAGTATGGAGCTCTGTGTGGCCGTTATACAGTATGGAGCATCATGTGCAGTCATTATACAGTATGGAGCACTGTGTGGCCATTATACAGTATGGAGCTCTGTGTGGCCGTTATACAGTATGGAGCATCATGTGGTGCCATTGTACAGTATGGAGCATCATGTGCGGTCATTATACAGTATGAAGCATCATGTGGGCCCATTATACAGTATGGAGCATCATGTGTGGCCATTATACAGTATGGAGCACTGTGTGGCCATTATACAATTTTGAGCATCATGTGGGGCCATTGTACAGTATGGAGCACTGTGAGGTCATTATACAGTATGGAGCATCATGTGTGGCCATTATACAGTATGGAGCATCATGTGTGGCCATTATACAGTATGGAGCATCATGTGATGCCATTGTACAGTATGGAGCACTTTAAGGTCATTATACAGTATTGAGCATCATGTGTGGCCATTATACAGTATGGAGTATCATGTGTGGCCATTATACAGTATGGAGCATCATGTGTGGCCATTATACAGTATTGAGCATTGTGGGGCCATTATACAGTATTGAGCATCATGTGTGGCCATTATACAGTATTGAGCATTGTGGGGCCATTATACAGTATTGAGCATCATGTGTGGCCATTATACAGTATGGAGCATCATGTGTGGCCATTATACAGTATGGAGCATCATGCGTGGCCATTATGCAGTATGGAGCACTGTGTGGCCATTATACAATTTTGAGCATCATGTGGGGCCATTGTACTGTATGGAGCACTGTGAGGTCATTATACAGTATGGAGCATCATGTGTGGCCATTATACAGTATGGAGCATCATGTGTGGCCATTATACAGTATGGAGCATCATGTGATGCCATTGTACAGTATGGAGCACTTTAAGGTCATTATACAGTATTGAGCATCATGTGTTGCCATTATACAGTATGGAGTATCATGTGTGGCCATTATACAGTATGGAGCATCATGTGTGGCCATTATACAGTATTTAGCATCATGTGTGGCCATTATACAGTACTGAGCATCATGTGTGGCCATTATACAGTACTGAGCATCATGTGTGGCCATTGTATAATGTATAATGGCCACACATGATGCTCCATACTGTACGTATGGAGCATCATGTGTGGCCATTATACAGTATGGAGCATCATGTGTGGCCATTATACAGTATGGACCATCATGTGTGGCCATTATACAGTATGGAGCATCATGTGTGGCCATTATACAGTATGGAGCATCATGTGTGGCCATTATACAGTATGGAGCATCACGTGTGGCCATTATACAGTATGGAGCATCACGTGCGGCCATTATACAGTATGGAGCATCACGTGCGGCCATTATAGAGTATGGAGCATCATGTGTGGCCATTATAGAGTACGGAGCATCATATGTGGCCATTATACAGTACGGAGCATCATGTGTGGCCATTATACAGTACGGAGCATCATGTGTGGCAATTATACAGTATTGATAGGTTATAAAAGAAAAAGCCAGTCCCAGGAGCACAGAATAAAGGACTCTGACACCAGGTTAAGTTAAGCCACTACTCGTTTACGCGTTTCAACGGCATACACCTTCCTCTTCAGGTGGACATTTATTAATCATTAAAAGGAGGCAGTATTTAAACACAGAGCAGCCAATCACGGAATACTTATAATTACATACAGTATGCAAATATATCATTACAATGAAAAAAAGCTTGCACTAGTTTTCAAGACATTTTAAAAGCAACAGAGCAGAATAAAATGAAAGCCTACCACATAAAAACAACCCAGGATAAAAAATGAAAAAAATAGTAAAATTAATCATAAAAAATAAAAATAAGAAAAAGAAAATAAATAAAAAATAGCAATTAATAACATCATCTAGCTAGTCACTTTATCAATCACGAGGTTCAATCCTTCAGGGGCCCAGTACTAAACTTAAATATCCAAAAGCTTTCTTTTTTTATTAACCCCTTAAGCTCCAGAGGTTGTTTGCACGTTATGGACCGGGCCAATTTTTACAATTCTGACCACTGTCCCTTTATGAGGTTATAACTCTGGAACGCTTCAATGGACCTTGGCGATTCTGACAATGTTTTCTCGTCACATATTGTACAACATTTCTTTGATATTACCTGCGTTTATTTTTTTTTTAAATGGATATTTGGCGAAAATTTTGAAAATTTTGCAATTTTCCAACTTTGAATTTTTATGCAATTAAATCACAGAGATATGTCACACAAAATACTTAATAAGTAACATTTCCCACATGTCTTCTTTACATCAGCACAATTTTGGAACCAAAATTTTTTTTTGTTAGGGAGTTAAGGGTGAAAAGTTGACCAGCAATTTCTCATTTTTACAACACCATTTTTTTTTAGGGACCACATCTCATTTGAAGTCATTTTGAGGGGTCTATATGATAGAAAATACCCAAGTCTGACACCATTCTAAAAACTGCACCCCTCAAGGTGCTCAAAACCACATTCAAGAAGTTTATTAACCCTTCAGGTGTTTCACAGGAATTTTTGGAATGTTTTAAAAAAAAAAATGAACATTTAACTTTTTTTCACAAAAAATGTAATATAGCTCCAATTTGTTTTATTTTACCAAGGGTAACAGGAGAAAATGGACCCCAAAAGTTGTTGTACAATTTGTCCTGAGTACGCTGATACCCCACATGTGGGGATAAACCACTGTTTGGGCGCATGGCAGAGCTCGGAAGGGAAGGAGCGCCATTTGACTTTTCAATACAAAATTGACTGGAATTGAGATGGGACGCCATGTTGCGTTTGGAGAGCCCCTGATGTGCCTAAACATTGAAACCCCCACAAGTGACACCATTTTGGAAAGTAGACCCCCCTAAGGAACTTATCTAGATGTGTGGTGAGCACTTTAACCCACCAAGTGCTTCACAGAAGTTTATAATGCAGAGCCATAAAAATAAAAAATCCTATTTTTTTCACAAATATGATCGTTTCGCCCCCAATTTTTCATTTTCCCAAGGGTAAGAGAACAAATGGCACAACAACTTATGGGGTCCAATTTCTTCTGAGTATGCTGACACCCCATATGTTGGGGTAAACCACTGTTTGGGCGCATGGCAGAGCTTGGAAGGAGCGCCGTTTGACTTTTCAATGCAAAATTGACTGGAATTGAGATGGGACGCCATGTTGCGTTTGGAGACCCCCTGATGTGCCTAAACATTGAAACCCCCCACAAGTGACACCATTTTGGAAACTAGACCCCCCACGGAACTTATGTAGATGTGTTGTGAGATCTTTGAACCCCCAAGTGTTTCACTACAGTTTATAACGCAGTCATGAAAATAAAAAAAAATTCCCACAAAAATGTTTTTTTAGCCCCCCAAATTTTTATTTTCCCAAGGGTAACAAGAGAAATTGGACCCCAATAGTTGTTGTCCAATTTGTCCTGAGTACGCTGATACCCCATATGTTGGGGTAAACCCCTGTTTTGGCGCACAGGAGAGCTCGGAAAAGAAGGAGCACTGTTTTGCTTTTTCAACGCAGAATTGGCTGGAATTGAGATCAGACGCCATGTTGCGTTTGGAGAGCCCCTGATGTGCCTAAACAGTGGAAACCCCCCAATTCTAACTGAAACCCTAATCCAAACACACCCCTAACCCTATTCCCAACAGTAACCCTAACCACACACCTAACCCTAATCTCAACGGTAACCCTAACCACACCCCTAACCCTAATCCCAACTGTAAATGTAATCCAAACCTTAACCCTAACTTTAGCCCCAACCCAAACTGTAGCCCCAACCCTAACCCTAGCCCTATCCCTAGCCCTAATGGGAAAAAGGAAATAAATGCATTTTTTTAATTTTTCCCTAACTCAGGGGGTGATGAAGGGGGGTTTGATTTACTTTTATAGCGAGTTTTTTAGCGGATTTTTATGATTGGCAGCCGTCACACACTGAAAGACGCTTTTTATTGCAAAAAATATTTGTTGCGTTACCACATTTTGAGAGCTATAATTTTTTCATATTTGAGTCCACAGAGTCATGTGAGATCTTGTTTTTTGCAGGACGAGTTGACGTTTTTATTGGTAACATTTTCAGGCACGTGACATTTTTTAATCGCTTTTTATTCCGATTTTCGTGAGGCAGAATGACCAAAAACCAGCAATTCATGAATTTCTTTTGGGGGAGGCGTTTATACTGTTCCGCTTTTGGTAAAATGGATAAAGCAGTTTTATTCTTCGGGTCAGTACGATTACAGCGATACCTCATTTAGATTTTTTTTTTAAGGTTTTGGCGCTTTTATATGATAAAAACTATTTTATAGAAAAAATTATTATTTTTGCATCGCTTTATTCTGAGGAGTATATCCTTTTTATTTTTTTGCTGATGACGCTGTATGGCGGCTCGTTTTTTGCGGGATAAGATGACGTTTTCAGTGGTAACATGGTTATTTATATCCGTCTTTTTGATCGCGTGTCATTACACTTTTTGTTCGGCGGTATGATAATGCATTGTTTTTTTGCCTCGTTTTTTACGGTGTTCACTGAAGTGGGCCAGTTTTATAGGTCGGGTCATTACAGACGCGGCGATACTAAATATGTGTACTTTTATTGTTTTGTTTTTTTATTTAGATAAAAAAATGTATTTATGGGAACAATATTTTTTTTTCTCTTTATTTAGGAATTTTTTTTTTTTTTTTACACATTTAAACATTTTTTTTTTACTCTGTCCCAAGGGGGACATCACTGTATAGTGACAGATCGCTGATCTGACACTTTGCTGTGCACTGTGTAGGTTCAGCGATCTGGCGTGCACTGCTCCTGGCTTACCAGCGCCTGCTCTGAGCCCTGAGCAGGCACTGAGCACTGAGGCACTGCTCTGAGCAGGCACTTGGTAAGCCACCTCCCTGCAGGACCCGGAAGTAGCCCTGCGGCCATTTTGGATCCGGGGCCAGCAGGGAGGAGACGCTATTGTCTGAAGACCAACAATCTGTAGATAAGGAGCGGAGGGCAGGATACGAAAGAAACAGACCAAAGATCGCCCAAACCATGAACAACTGGATTCAGGCCTTTGCAGTCTTAGGCTGGGCGTTAAAGCGACGGATGTTTGGTTGTGTCTTATGCCATCATCGGCCACTAATTACCCAGCCACCGCAGGCCAAAATTCAGTGGTCCTACGAAGACCAGGGGCCTACTTGCTGTATAACGAGGGGTACTGCCGCTTCCACGGGGCCTGTAGATACAAACACGACTGCTCCGCCTGCGGTGGCGGACACCCTGCAGTGAGATGTACGCGCCAAGCACCTGCACGGCATAACCCCGGTGAACGTTACCGCAATGGGCCCTTGGCTAAGCCTCTACCCCAATAAAGAGGTGGTGCAGCAACTCGATCACTGTTTCAAATTCGGCTTCTTTATCCCCTTTAACTTTAGTTTCAAAACGAAATCGGCTAATAATCTTAAATCCGCTCGCGAATTTCCCGAGATCTTACGGGAAAAAATTCAAAAAGAGGTAGAACTAGGCAGGATGGCGGGCCCATTTACATCACTGCCATTCAGTAATTTTAGAATCTCACCCCTGGGCATCGTCCCTAAAAAAGAACCGGGAAAATATCGGTTAATCCATCACCTCTCATACCCTAAAGGCGATTCAGTTAACGATGCGATATTCCCAGAAGAAGCATCAGTAACCTACACTTCATTTGACAGGGCAGTCGAGCTCGTGCGGACAGCCGGGCCCGGTGCCCTGCTGGCAAAATCGGACATAGAGTCAGCATTTCGCCTATTGCCCGTTCACCCCGAGTGCTTCCACCTGTTAGGTTGTAAGGTGGACCAGCTCTTCTACTTTTACATGTGCCTACCGATGGGCTGCTCCATCTCCTGTCACTACTTCAAGCTTTTCAGCACTTTTCTCGACTGGGTAGTGCGTTACGAAATCGGCAGCAATTCGACGTTTCATTATCTCGACGATTTCTTGTTCGTCGGACCGAAAGACTCGAAGCTCTATTTCCTCCTCTAAAAATTTTAATTTCTAGCCAGTCATTTCGGCGTGCCTCTCTCAACAGAAAAAACGGTCGGCCCGTGTAATGTGCTGCCTTTCCTTGGCATAGAGATAGATACCAACGCAATGGTTTTTAGATTGCCAGAGGATAAATTGCAGAAAACTCTGCAAATGGTCAAAGATTTCTGCGGGGTTAAAAAAGTCACCCTCCAACAGATGCAGTCCCTGCTAGGTTTGCTCAATTTCGATTGCCGCGTAATGCCGGTGGGCAGAACCTTTTCACGCCGACTATCGCTGGCGACGAAGGGCATCTCCCAGCCAGGCCATAGAATTAGGCTTACTCGCACACTGAAGGAAGACTTGCTAGTCTGGAAAATATTCCTAAATTCCTACAACGGCCATACTTGCCTCATGTCTCAAGAAACGCTAAGTAAAGAGCTAGGACTAGCAGCGGGAGGAAATCTCAGAGACGGGTTTTTGGCAATCTACCAAGACCAATGGTGCAAAGCGGCTTTTCTACATGCATTTGCATATTTCCCATAAGGGATGGGGGCAGTGTTCTCACTGCGTTGAGAAACACGTGATGGTGTCTCCGCGGTGTTGGATGTTTTGATCTCCCCGAGGTCATTCATCCTTATGTTTATATTACAATGGTGCAAAGTGAGCTGGCCAGCTTTGTGGGCCTCCGCCGACTGGGGCCACGACCCAGCCCTGCTAGAAGTCTTTGCGATCGTAGCTGCAGTAGAGCTCTGGGGCGCACGGCTAGAGAACAGAAACATAAGATTCTCAACAAAACACCCTGGCACAGCAAAGAGCTTGAACAGCATGTCTTCTGCATCCCCACCTTTACTCGCGCTGCTATGCCGCCTAGCATTACTATGCTTAAATCACAACATCTGGTGTCGTGCCACAGTTACGTCGGTCAATGATAATCTCGCTAACTCTCTGTTATTTTCCAATTGGCAGGCCTTCAAAGCTCTCCTTCCGACCGCGCAACCATCGAGTGTCCAGTGTCCAACACTCCTTTTGGACATGGTAGCCAATCAATGATGCCACTGATCCGCGCATCAGTTACGCCGGCTACCTGGTCAGGTTTACGGTAAGGCATGGGACGAGTGGTGCTCATTAATTCATGGAAGAGCAGCCGATAGGTACGATCGGGCGAGATGCGACGTGCTGGTTGATCTTTAGAATTTGCTCAGGCAAAGAGGCACGTCAGGAACATCGGCGCAGCGCCATCTCTCGGGAATAGCCTTTTTCTTCCAGCTTTTGGGGTGGACAGACGTGACTAAATACTTTTTCATCAGACAAGCCGTTAAAGGCTGGAAAAGGCTCCAACCTAGTCAGGACTGTCGTCGTCCCATTTCTTTGAGTTTACTGCACAATATTATCACAATTTCCCCATCGGTATGCACTTCCCAATATGAGTCAATCCTAGTATCGGCTGCATTTGCCATCGCCTTTTTCGGAGCGCTTCGGATTAGCAAGCTGGTACCGCGTATCAAAAACCTCATCAGAGGGCGGACTAATCAACGAAGACCTCGTCATATGTAACGATGCACTGCGCATTAGGGTGCGTAAATCCAAATGCGACCCCGCCGGTAGAGGGATGTGGGTCCTCAAGTCGTCGGATGGTCCCGTATGCCCACTTAACGTAGTAAAAAGATACACGGTAATGAAACGCGCGAGTAGATTCTTTCTGTCACATGCAGAAGGCTCCCCCCTTACCAAATACCAGTTCCACACAATTTTTAATTGGTGTCTCGAAGCCGTTAGCGTCGATCCGTCGGAATATGGAACACATTCTTTCCGTATAGGGACTGCTACCAAGGCGGCTAAGGCTGGGATCCCTGAGGCTGAAGTGCAGCGATTGGGTCGATGGAAATCCGCATGCTTTGCCAGATACATAAGACCTGACCTGCTTAAGTAACATATCTTGTCTTTTCCAGGCGCCCAAAAACCTGCAGTTTTGGTGGTTGGATATTCATACATCTACTGGGCACAGAAAAGGGCCAAACCTCGGCCCGGGGTGCGAGTTTAGGCTTCAGGAACGTAGAGGTCAACTGGAGAGGGATAAGAGGCCTACAGTGGCCAAAAATCTTCCCAGAAGTCGTTGACATCGCTAAGAGAGCCAAAGGGCCGGTGATACTAGTCTTGCATGCCGGCGGCAACGATCTGGGAAAATAGATGTATTGAGCTCAGTTCAACGATGACAGCTGATATCGAGCGTTTCTTCCACCTGTTGCCTGATATGATATTGGCGTGGTCAGAGATGGTGCCGCGAGCTGTCTGGCACGAGGCTAAGAACCCAAGAGGCTTAGAATGATCAAGGAAAAAGGTCAACATGAGAGTGGCAAGATTTGTAAAAGAAAAATTCGGCATTGTAGTTCGCCACTACCAGCTGGAAGGTGACAAATCAGGATTGCAGAGGCCCGACGGCATTCATCTCATGGACATTGGGCTCGATATATTTTTGTCAGGTCTACAAGACAGAATCGAACAGGCCCTAACGCTGATGGGTGGGGGTCGGAGTCACGTGTAGGTAGTACACATGATCCTCTGTGGCGGAAGTGGAGGGAGAGGTGAAGCTTCGTAGCCGCTCGTTGGCTGGCCGCCTGTCGGTCGCAGACTGGGCCCACGGCTGTGAGCCCATTGCAAAATGTAATTTGCCCCTCCCTGCTTATCAAATTAAGAAACTGTGACCGACTAGTTCAACCCATCTGAGCCTGTTCGTGTTGTCTTTTCGGGATTGGTGGTGGGGGGAAGGCACTATTTACGACACACGGGTCTCCGCAGTCTCAAAAAACTATTCGGGATGGGTGGTAATTTTAAAATCAAATCAATCAAAAGAGATGAATCTTTCAGATTCAGATGCGCGCTGCTACCTTTATCCCTCTTTGCCATCTTCAAAAGATGGGAGGTATGCTTTTGCAGGGGGATCCTCAGTAATGCAGTGCGCAGGCGCTGGGCTTCTCTGACCTTTCCTGTTGCCTGTGCACTGCAGTACTTTGCTTTGCCCTCAACAGGGCAGATAAAGTACGCCTGCGCTGGAGCCGCGACAGGAAGCAAGGAAGAGAACGACATTGCATTTAGATGGGAAGCGCCAGACCTTGACCTGCGATGCCCATCGGACCGGGACTGCCCCTGGGTGAGTATAATCTAACTTGTTTTTCTTATCTTTCAGGTTACATCGGGGGCTTATCTACAGCATTACAGAATGCATTACAGAATGCTGGAGATAAGCCCCTAAAGGTGGTGGCTGCATCCTATATGCGAAAAAGTAGGTGACAGATTTCCTTTAATGATATTTCCATCATTTGCTGGGTAGGTTTGTTGTGGTCTATCTGGACGATATTTTGGTTTACTCTCCTGATTTGGAGACACATCGGGGGCATGTGAGACAGGTGCCTCAGATATCAAGGGATAACAAACTATATGCCAAACTAGAGAAATGTGTCTTTACCATCCAGGAGGTGCAGTTTTTGGGGTACCTGTTGTCATCTTCTGTCTTTCTGATGGATGCGGAGAAGGTTTGGGCTGTACTTGACTGGGACCTTCCCAAGAACCTGATGGCTCTACAATGTTTTCTGGGTTTTATTAATTTTTACCGGAAGTTTATTCAAAATTATTCGGTAATGGTGAAACCCCTTACTGGCATGACAAGGAAGAGGTCTGACTTTTCTAAATGGTCAGATGCCGCGCTGCAGGCTTTGTCCTCCATTGGCTGGTTTCACATTTGCGGTTGCGTCAGCAGAGTTTCGGCCGCAATCATCCGCATGTGTCGTGGCCGCGTTTTACTACCCATGCATCGTTTAGGCTTGTGCGGCTGAGCATGGCTAACACAACGTGTTACAATTTTGGTGGCGGTAATTTGCCGCCGGCAAACGCATGCGGACGCTTGCGGAAGGAATGCGTCGAAATAATGCATTACAGTCTATGGGAACACAGGTGTATGCAAATACACGCATTCGCTCGCGTTTTCGTACGCATGTGTTTTTCCAGAGTAAACATGTCTAGACACTGATTAGCCACCCCTCACACAAACATAGATAAAAACAATGTGTGGGCACTGGCAGTACACTACTCTACAGACCTCTGGATGCCGACAGACCTGAAGCAAGGACTTGGAAGCAGACTGAATCCTCTGCAGGAGAATCACAACTTTGGATAATGTGAGTGTCACAGGGTCCTTCTCCGGTATCACACAATCAACAGAGCCAGCGAACAGTGAACAATCCCAAGACCGTTATTTAGGCAAAAATACGAAAGGTCCATATACGATCCACCACACAAAGGATAAAATAGTCCAGAACACGAATGCAGTTCAGTAACAGGATACAAGTCCAACAATCCAGCAGACAGAGGATAGCATAGTCCATATACTCTTCTTTCTCTCTGAGATGCTGTGAACACATCATCATTCCACACAGGACTGATCTGTGTCTCACCTCCCTGATATTTACAAGTCCCTCTCCTCATTCACAGGTCAGGAGGGGGAAGGTCTCAGGGGCTCATTGTTTCAACAAGCTTGGTCAACATGTCATTAGCATATTAACAAACAATACAGTGCTGTAGGGGCTGATATCAGATGGAAGAAACAGCCATTCATCAATTAGGAAATAACTCCTTCTACAAGAGAACACCATGAAAATAAGTAAAATAGAAATATACACAAAAATGATACCCACATAGCATATCATACCATCACAGTGAGTATAAAAGTGAATGTCTGTCTGTCTTTTATTCTATTTTTAGTATGTACTAAATGCTGTCTATTTTTTCTTGCAACATTCATAATGTCTTCTTCATCCTCGTCTTCTGAGTGCCCTGGCCCTGAACGTGCTGGACAGGAAAGTGAGGTGAGTACATTCCCTACTGATTGGTAAGTATTCTCTGTCACATATACACATGTGGTCATTTTTTTTTTCTTATCAGTCCAGTTCTTCCACTAGTAGACTGCAGCGGAAGCAGAACAGGAGCAGCAGGCACACGTTAGGGTGGCAAGATGGCGTGTAAGTATACTTGACTGTTTTTTTGTTTGTATTTTTTCATGACTATACTATTGTTGCCTGTTTTTTATTTCTTCACTTTGCTTCTATCTTCCCTTTTTTGGCTTGACTACTATTTATTTCTTTACTTTAACTTATTCTTTCATGTTTTCTGTATCTCTTATTTTCTTTTCTTTTTCTTATCTTTACAACATTAATGTCTTTCTTTCTTTTCTAGGTTCCAGAACGGGATGAAGAATTTATCGATAATGACCTCCTAATTTCCCTGGTCGAGGAGCGAGTCCCGTTGTGGGACTCCCGGGGTCAGCAGCACTCGTTCAACGTGGTCATCCGGCGGCTGTGGAATGAGGTGGCCCGAGAGATGATGGATGGCTGGGACAACGCCACGGGTCCACAAGGAATTTTGTAGGTGTTTAAATGTTGTGTGATGCAGCAGTGACCTTGGCCGGGATCACACAACTGTGTGTGATGCGATAAACTCCTCCAAGTTTCTCGCATCATACACAGTTGTGTGATCAGGACCGAAAGTGCACTGACTAAAAATTTGTTATTGTTTCTCCAGTGAACAAAGTCAGAACACGTTGGCATTCGATGAAGGATCGCTTCAACAAGGACCTTCGTCAGGAGGGCCAGGTTCCCAGTGGTTCTGCAGCAAAGATCAGAAAATATAAGCATCACCGCATGCTGGCATTTTTGAGACCGGTCCTTGCCCAGAGACCGTAAGTATTTTTGCGGTGTATAGTATTGTGTTGTATTCCCTAATCTGTTTTTTTTTCTAGTCCACAGGGGATGGTGCTTTTACTATTGTTATTTTTTGGTACTAATGTTTTTATTTTATTTTCACAGAACCTGGATCTGGAGTGGTCCTTCATCAGACAGCCACGGACCCTTCCCAGCCGTCCAGCAGCACAGCAGCAAGTGGGCCTGCAACACACACTGGAAACCAGGAAGCTGGTCCAGCAGGTGTTCCCCTGCCCCAGTCCTCTGCCTCTTTTTTGGGGGCTTTCCCGCCAGCGGCAGAAGGCAGAAGGCCTCGGACAGGTCACTGTTGTGAATTCTGTGGCTGAGTTCACTTCTGTGGTCACAAGTGGTATTGCAGTCTCTGGGCTTCCTCCCTCAGGTGTTTTGGTGAGCTCGTTGGCTGCCTTGCTATTTAGCTCCACCTGAGTCTGTCTTCCTTGCTCCTTGTCAATGTTCCAGTGTTGGATCTGAGCTACTGCATCTTTCCTTGGGCCTGCTGCTCTGCTAGATAAGTGCTTCTAGTTTGTTTTCTGTTTTTTCTGTCCAGCTTGCTTTTAACTTTTGCTGGAAGCTCTGAGAAGCAAAGGGGTGCACCGCCGTGCTGTTAGTTCGGCACGGTGGGTCTTTTTGCCCCTTTGCGTGGTTTTCGTTTTAGGGTTTTTTGTAGACTGCATAGTTCTCTTTGCTATCCTCGCTCTGTCTAGAATATTGGGCCTCACTTTGCTGAATCTATTTCATTCCTACGTTTGTCTTTTCATCTTGCTAACAGTCATTATATGTGGGGGGCTGCCTATTCCTTTGGTGTATTTCTCTGAGGTAAGTCAGGCTTGTATTTCTATCTTCAGGCTAGTCAGCTCCTCAGGCAGTGCCGAGTTGCATAGGTAGTGATAGGCGCAATCCACTGCTGCTTATAGTTGTGTGAGGATAGATCAGGTATTGCAGTCTACAGAGATTCCACGTCTCAGAGCTCGTCCTATTGTTTTTGGTTATTGCCAGATCTCTGTATGTGCGCTGATTACTGCACGCTGTGTTGCCTGATTGCCAGCCATAACAGGTCACTCATGCCCGAGTTTATTCACTTGAGCTCGGTCTTCCAGAATGGCTTAAAGGCGCTGGGAGATCGAATGGAAAGTGGTCTGACTCATATTAACACACTTTTCCAGGATGTCAACCAGCGCCTTAACTGTCTGGAAGCCGACCTCCAGAGACCAGCACATAATTTCTTTAATCAATTTGAACAGGGCATGTCGGAACACCTTACTTCTGATCTCCAGCTCAATGTCATGCATGCTATTCAGCAGACTCGGTACATGCAGCAGTCAGTGGGGGTATTTCCACCTCTGCCAACACTGACACGCTTGACTTCAATACCAAGTTCTGCTGCATACCACTGCACGGCCACCACCATTACTAGCCCTGCTGGACACCACTACAGTTCCCCCACCATGCCGAGTGCTGCTCCTGCTTGGTCCTCCTCCACCACCACCGACATGCCACAGCAAGCAGACCCTGGCAGGCCATCCATCAGCACCATGCCACAGCAGCAACAACAACCTTATCCTGCCAGGGCATCCACCCACACCATGCCGCAGCAACCGGATAATGCCAGGCGGTCCACCAGCACCATGCCACAGCAGCAACAACAACCTTATCCTGCCAGGCCGTCCACCCACACCATGCCGCAGCAGCAGCAACCGGATAATGCCAGGCGGTCCACCAGCACAATCCCACCTGTAGACACCAAGCCAACACTTCCCAGAAGACAGCAGCGCAAAACACTGGGGAGGAAGAAGAAAAAAGGCAACGGACTCTCACACTCCCTCCCCCCTCACCTTCACATGTGTCTGTGATGTCCGGTTTGTCTCTCCCTTTCAGTGTGTCTGTCCCTTCCCATGCCTCCACTACCATCTCTGACCCCACTACTTTCGTCGCCCCTTCCTATGCAACCCCTTTGTCTTCTTCACCTAAACATCTCAGCTCAACACACCCCAGTTCCATCACGTTTCCCCAAGGCGCGGTAGTTAATGTCATTTTTTTTTAAATAAATGTGTATTTTTTTGCCCCTACTACTGTTTGGTTCTTTGAGTTCCGCCGTCGGCAACACACCGTACGCCGACTAACACACTGCGCCGCCGCCGGCAACACACCGTACGCCGACTAACACACTGCGCTGTACACTTTGTGTTTTTGCCACCTCATATCTCCAGGACGGACACAACTTGAACACTGCACTGCAGCTTTACTTCTTGTGTCTGTCATGGAGCTATGAGTTGTGAAAAACAAATATGACTTTCATTTTCTCCAGCATCTCTTCAGTTGGCGTAATGTATTGGATGCAGAATGAAGAGACGATGGAGGTAATACAAGGCATTTCCATACTCACCTGGCCAGGTGTCAGAAATGGTGAATTCAGGATGCACAAAACCCAGCATCAAAACCCAGCATCCTGAATTCACTATTTCTGACACCTGGCCTGGTGAGTATAGCTATGCCTTGTATTACCTCCATCATCTCTTCATTCTGCGTCCAATAGATGCTGCAGACTTAAGAGACGCCAGATCGAATCAGAAGTCACCTACCATAGCACTGACATCATAAGTGGATTTGAGTGGATTAAAGACAGAGGGCACTCGGTACAGGTTTCAAAACAGTTTTTTAGTAAAACAAAACATTATAGGAACATTTTAACATTACAGGTACATACACAAACACAATAGAACATTTTATTAAACCATTTCATCTTGCCATGCCACACGTCCGATATCAGAAACCAAGTAGGCAGCAAATTGGTCCCTCATTTGGGCAACTTATACTGTTGACCGCAGAGGGTGATGATGGTATCTGGCAATGGGTTTGAAACTGGTTCATCCAGTTTAATGTTGGGTTGCTCTTTAGCCATTATGTAGTTATGTAGAACCACACAGGCTTTGACAACCTCATCGACTGTGTCACAATATTGTATGGAATATCATATAAGTTTAGTTTCCCTGCCAGCACATATAGGGTGGGCGTTGACCCCCCTTCACTCTGTGTTTAGCTTGCCTTGTCAATGTATGTGGGGAAGTTTTATTGAAGAAAGGTATTTACGACTGGCATAGCTGCAGTGGAAAGTTACTCGTACCCCTCCCAACTGCACTAGTAGAAACTGGTTTAGAAGTTCTTGTAAAACATGAAGTCCTTTGTTCTAATATGATAAGATATTGGGCCAACGACTTGGGCTAAGAGAATATTAAATACATATTGCTAAAGTCCATCGGCGCATCTATCCATCACGGTAAACGCGGGCTTCTAGTTCCAACAGGGACAGAGTATGGATTACGCTGGAATGGAGTGTCCCTACTAGCCTGAGTTTAGTATCTATAGAGAGCAAATCCTAATACAAGATGAATGCTAGGTTTGTTATGACTATGACATGTTCTGTAGCGGAGTTACAGGCATTAGACAAATTTAGGTTAAATTTAGTTAAGCTGGAGATAGAGGAGGGTCTGAGAAAACCAACCCCTTTCTGTGATGTCATCAGGTTGAGCTATAAGTCTGTCTGTCTGCTGGAGCCTATGTGAGTCTGACTTGAAGAGCTGTTCCTAACCAGCGTCCTCATGCACTGGGACATTTGGGGAACTCCGCCCACCAGCATGGTTTTGCCTGATATGAACTGAGAACATGTGAGTTGTACCTTTTCTTATTTAATCCCTGTTTATTTTATAATTTACCTTGTACATATTTCAATTGTCTCATATTGTAACATCTTTATATGACTTTTTTTTTATAAACACTGCCTAAAACCTTTGACGGAGTATAATATTTAATACTAGATTTGTTCTTCCTGTTCTAAAACGTACCCTAAGTCTTCTGAAGGGAATTATGCTACTGTTTTGGGTTAGCTTCGGACCCGTTTAATCGAAGCTGGTGGCAGCAATACCGTGTGCAGGCCTTTGGGTGTCATTGTAGCGACTGCGGCGTTGATAATTATTGTTCCTGCCTGAGTGGGAGTAGTTTATCGCGTCGCTGCAGCGTGCCCAATATGCAGTACATAGCAGGCAGCCTTTCTGGCAACTAATTACCCCAGGTGCAGCACCTAATCTGACTGGAGAGTAAGGGGGGCGCCAGAGAGCTGCCAGTTTCAAAGGGAACTGTAAGTGGTATATACATAAATCCCTGCAGTTCGTGGTATATTGAAGAGCAGTGGGATATCTAAAATAAGCCCCTGCTGTAAAATAAGAGGTCAATAGCCTTGTGTGTGTTTTCATCACATTGTGGAGTGGAGGGATATCTAAGATAAGCCCCCCTGCACATGTGATAGCCGTCTGTTGGCCTAAAGTCACCCCGATCTGTGACTTGGGGGTGACGGTCATGGTGTGAATCGTGACAGACTGTATCTATTTTTAGATTAATGGCTGTTCTAAGAATGCGCCATTTGGAGACAAGAATCCCAAAGTTACACTCAACAGTTCTTCGTGCCCTGCTCAGCCTGTAGTTAAAATATTTTTTTGGCATGGTTCAAGTCCCGACTGGAATATGGTTTCAGTAGGTTTTCACACATCTGAAAGGCCTCATCCCCAACCATAACAAATAGCATCGGTGGGCCTTGCGTGTTGGGAAGAGGTTGTGGCAGGGGGAAATTAAAATGTTTTCCATACAAGTGTTGGCCCATGTCCGAGTTTTAAAAGCCTGTGAGTCATTGCCACGGCCAAAATCTCCAATGTCCACAGCGACAAAGCCACAGTCAGCATCGGCAATCACCATGAGCACTACAGAAAAATATTTTTTATAGTTGAAGTACTCTGATACTATTCTGGCGGGTTTGATAATCCTAATGTGTTTTCCATCCACTGCTCCCAAACAGTTGGGGAAATTACAGACTTGCTAGAATTTTTCAGAAATTTCCTGCCATATTTCCGTGCTGGGTAGGGGGATAAAGGTCTCTTGAGACATCCTGGTATATTCCAAAAATTTGTCCGGGTTGGCATTGAGGTCGCTTAATAGGGTGTGGTAGGCTCCACGGCTCTCCCGGACTTTGATAATGGGGTGTCTCCAAAAACGCTGACGCCGTGTTCTTCTCTGTCTTTCTCTGTTTCTTTGTTGCTCACAAGCAAACGCACAGGCAAGAAAAAGCTTGAGATCCAAAGCCAGGTTGAAATAAAAGCTCTCCATGTGAAGATACATCGTGAAGCAAGATGCAGGAGCAAAATCTGAAGATTTCAGCTGCACAAAGTGTCTATATAAAGAATTCCCATGAGACACGCCCATTGGTGGTGTCTGTTTATCTAGATTTTTCTCCTGGTACATTTTTCACCTTTACAAATCCTGCGCATAAAAAGCGCAAACGCATGCAAAACGCATGCAAACGTTGCATTTTTTTGACCGCATGAATAAGCTGATGTGGATAAAAAACGTTGCGTTATCATGCGTTTGTATGCGGTTTTCCATGCTTTTGTGGTTGCAGACAATACGTGATGGTGCAATATGTTAGCATTTTGGGGCCCCACTTTAAACTTTTGTCCAGGGCCCCACTTTGCCTGAAACAGGCCCTGATTGTCCCCTGTAGAATAACCGTTGTTATTAACCCAGCAGCGTTTCGTCTTGAGCTACCTCAGGCCCTTAAGATCCACAATGTCTTCCGTAGGTGTTTGCTCAAGAAATATGTGGAACCTCTTGAGTCCTCACCCCTACTGTTGCCCCCAATAATGATTGATGGTAATCTAGAGTTTCAGATTTCGAGGATTGTAGATTCTCGTCTCCAACGTCATTCCCTACAATACTTGGTGCACTGGAAGGGTTATGGTCCAGAGGAAAGGATGTGGGTTTCAGCATCACAGGTGAATGGCCTCAGGCAGCTTCGTTCATTCCACAAATCTTGTCTCTAGAAACCTGGTCCTGAGAGTCCAGAAGCCACTCATAGAAGGGGGGGGCACTGTCACGGGTAAGTCAGGTGTGACAGACCCTCATTCCTTATCCGGCTGTACAAGGTCTTTGCGCTTGGCTCTGCAGGCACATTCTGGATTTTTCATCTTTGTTGTGGAGTGATATCCTTCTTCCTCTAGGACCTAGCAGTGATCTCCACCATCTGCTGCTGATTAACACACCCTTGCTGGAGGCTCCATTTACCTCTGTCTGTTGGAAGTGCTAGCAGTAGACTGGTGTCTTCTTGGAGCCTCTTGAAGGATTGCTGGCGTGAGCTCTTGTGTCATCTCAAGCTAAATGTATCCCCTCATTTGTCTTCCTGCTTTGTCTTTAGTTGTTGTGGGGACTGACTAGTGCTTACCCCGTGCTCTCACATTCCACTATCCATGGCCTATCGCTAGGGGCAGTAAGGGATTAGTTTCTTGCTTGGCGATAGGTGCGGAACCTATTTAGGGATGTTAGGGCAGACAGAGTGTTGTCACATCTGCCTAGGGGTCTCCACTCCTCCCTTTCCTAGTGTTTGGGATCCCCCTCCCTCTTCCCATTGTTGTGCACATTGCTTCTGCTTCGCCCAACATCGTGTCTTATCCTCCAGTCACTTACAGAGCTGCAGTCACTATTCTGCTGTTACATCGTGTCTTATCCTCCAGTCACCTCCAGAGCTGCACTCACTATTCTGCTGTTACATCGTGTCTTATCCTCGGTCACCTCCAGAGCTGCAGTCACTATTCTGCTGTTACATCGTGTCTTATCTTCCGGTCACCTTCAGAGTTGCACTCATTATTCTGCTGTTACATCGTGTCTTATCCTCCAGTCACCTCCAGAGCTGCACTCAGTATTCTGCTGTTACATCGTGTCTTATCCTCCAGTTACCTCCAGAGCTGCAGTCACCATTCTGTTGTTACATCGTGTCTTATCCTCCAGTCACCTCCAGAGCTGCAGTCACTATTCTGCTGTTACATCATGTCTTATCCTCCAGTCACCTCCAGAGCTGCACTCAGTATTCTACTGTTACATCGTGTCTTATCGTCCAGTCACCTCCAGAGCTGCAGTCACTATTCTGTTGTTACATCGTGTCTTATCCTCCAGTCACCTCCAGAGCTGCAGTCACTATTCTGCTGTTACATCGTGTCTTATCCTCCGGTCACCTGGTCAGGTATTTGTGGACATTACTCCCAATCCTCGGCTCGCTCATCCAGTAGGACAGATTATTGGAGCCGCCGCGGTTTATCTGATCGGATTCTCCCACTTAGCTCTCGGCCTCTGGCGCCGACTCTTATCTCATGTGAAGTGGGATACAAAACCGTCGCTGCCACCACATTCAATCTATGGATGTAAACATGTAAGATGCGAAGAAAGAGCAGATTCATCCCTGCAAATATTCAACAGCAGAGGGGAAGAAACGATAACTACAGGGGATCAGAGGTGGCAGAATAACCATAACTACTGGGGATCAGAGGTGACAGAATAACTATAAGTACAGGGGATCAGAGGTGACAGAATAACCATAACTACTGGGGATCAGAGGTGACAGAATAACCATAACTACAGGGGATCAGAGGTGACAGAATAACCATAACTACAGGGGATCAGAGGTGACAGAATAACCATAACTACAGGGGATCAGAGGTGACAGAATAACCATAACTACTCGGGATCAGAGGTCACAGAATAACCATAACTGCTGGAGATCAGAGGTGACAGAATAACCATAACTACAGGGGATCAGAGGTGACAGAATAACCAAAACTACTGAGGATTAGAGGTGACAGAATAACCATAACTACAGGAGATCAGAGGTGACAGTTACCATAACTACAGGGGATCAGAGTTGACAGAATAACCATAACTACAGGGGATCAGAGGTCACAGAATAACCATAACTACTGGAGATCAGAGGTGACAGAATAACCATAACTACAGTGGATCAGAGGTGACGGAATAACCATAACTACTGGAGATCAGAGGTGACAGAATAACCATAACTACAGGGGATTAGAGGTGACAGAATAACCATAACTACAGGGGATCAGAGGTGACGGAGTAACCATAACTACTGGAGATCAGAGGTGACAGTTACCATAACTACAGGGGATCAGAGTTGACAGAATAACCATAACTACAGGGGATCAGAGGTCACAGAATAACCATAACTACTGGAGATCAGAGGTGACAGAATAACCATAACTACAGTGGATCAGAGGTGACGGAATAACCATAACTACTGGAGATCAGAGGTGACAGTTACCATAACTACAGGGGATCAGAGTTGACAGAATAACCATAACTACAGGGGATCAGAGGTCACAGAATAACCATAACTACTGGAGATCAGAGGTGACAGAATAACCATAACTACAGTGGATCAGAGGTGACGGAATAACCATAACTACTGGAGATCAGAGGTGACAGAATAACCATAACTACAGGGGATTAGAGGTGACAGAATAACCATAACTACAGGGGATCAGAGGTGACGGAGTAACCATAACTACTGGAGATCAGAGGTGACAGAGTAACCATAACTACTGGAGATCAGAGGTGACAGAATAACCATAACTACAGGGGATCAGAGGTGACGGAATAACCATAACTACAGGGGATTAGAGGTGACAGAATAACCATAACTACTGGAGATCAGAGGTGACAGAATAACCATAACTACTGGAGATCAGAGGTGACAGTATAACCATAACTACAGGGGATCAGAGGTGACGGAATAACCATAACTACTGGAGATCAGAGGTGACAGAGTAACCATAACTACAGGGGATTAGAGGTGACAGAATAACCATAACTACAGGGGATCAGAGGTGACGGAGTAACCATAACTACTGGAGATCAGAGGTGACAGAGTAACCATAACTACTGGAGATCAGAGGTGACAGAATAACCATAACTACTGGAGATCAGAGGGGACAGAATAACCATAACTACTGGAGATCAGAGGTGACAGAATAACCATAACTACTGGAGATCAGAGGTGACAGAATAACCATAACTACTGGAGATCAGAGGTGACGGAGTAACCATAACTACTGGAGATCAGAGGTGACAGAATAACCATAACTACTGGAGATCAGAGGGGACAGAATAACCATAACTACAGGGGATCAGAGGTGACAGAATAACCATAACTACTGGAGATCAGAGGTGACAGAATAACCATAACTACTGGAGATCAGAGGTGACAGTATAGCCATAACTACAGGGTATTAGACGTGACAGAATAACCATAACTACATGGGATCAGAGGTGACAGAGTAACCATAACTACTGGAGATCAGAGGTGACAGAGTAACCATAAGTAAGTAGGGGGGTGCCACATCCCTACAACTTAAAGTTGTAAATTTGTCGTGCTGCTATTTATTTATATTTCGTTTTGCATATTGTACTTGTGTTAGGGCAAGTGTAAGACCCGTTGTTGGACACTAGATGGGGCACCACATTATACATAGTTATGCAGGTGGGGCTGTGTGTGTTAAGTGCAAGAGCCTTCCTGTTTGTAGTTAGTCAGGGCCTAGTGCCCGTGCTGGGCAGACAGCCTCGCAATGTTCAAGCCTTATACTCAGCCATTCATTGTCCGGATGGACAGCAAGGACAGCTGAGGCAGCAGTGCTACCATAGTTCGGGACATAAGCTAGAGAAGTGGTCCTTGACCAGTACAGGGACACTGGTCGCTCACCATGTGGCAGATCATTGCTTGGGCTGATGCCCTTCATACCGGGGCGAAGCGGACAAGGGAATATTCAGGTGTTGTGAGATCGCACAGGGAGGATGCTGCCTTATCGCAAGAGGTGAAATGTCCCTATAATGTACTGCAGGATGTAGGAGAAAGCATAGGGAAAGCGGAGAAAGTGAACTGCTTAGAACTTAATGCTGATGATGTAACTGACTGGAATGTGCTGCAACAAATAGTAAAGTTCATCGTTTTAAGTTGGAAAAGGACTCTGTCTCTTATTGTTCAATGGAAGCAGTGGAACTTCAGCCAGTACGATGGGACCCAGATGCTACTGGGGATCAGAGGTGACAGAGTAATCATAACTACAGGGGATCAAAGGTGACAGAGTAACCATAACTACAGGGGATCAGAGGTGATAGAATAACCATAACTATTGGTCGCAGTTTTGCACTGTATGGCAGTATTATATGGTTGAATTTCTGCACTGTATGGCAGTGTTATATGATTGTAAACATTCCATTGTCTGAGTAATTTTCTAGAAGGTCCATGGTTCCAGACACACGCTGCGATTTCACTTCCCCTCCCCCCTGCTATACAGCTGTAATGTGAGACGAGCGTGCCAGCAGCCCTCACTGAGGAGTTTTATGGCCTTAAGCTGAAAGTACAAAGTAGAAGCACATGGAAAAAAAACAAGGTTTCTTTGTCCTTACAAATGTAAATATCATAGCACCGATTAATGATAGAAGTGGGACAAATACATTTTTTGGCATGTGCCTCGGTAGAACTACCAGCCAGTGAGCTTTCTAGGTTCCAGAACCAGCTCAATTGAGAAACAGATTACTACGTAACTGGGTCACCCACCTACCCCATGTCTATACTTAAATGAAACCCCATTTCACGCTGAGCATAACAACACGGGTGTCGTCTTTCTATGAGGTTCATACGCCGAGATATGTGAGATGATGGTTTTACTTATACTCAAGACAGAGGAGTGCACTCCATAGCTCTGCCACTCCATGAGGTCATCCGGGGGAACCCTTAGTTTTTGGCAAAGGTATAAAACCCAGAGGCCCTGACAAGGGGGTCTTTTGCCGAGGGATTAAGCTACAACAGGCTGTGCAATCTGACCTGAAGATTTTGGGGAAGGTCCCCTCTCCCGCCACCACATGGCGTACTATTGAATGACATGAAAGAACTGTAAGTCGATTTTCACCATTAATCCCTTTTTAGATGCAATTGTCTGTACATATGATACTTGTCTCATTTTATAATATCCTTTTATCCTTTTGTAAACACTGCCTACCTTTTTGGGGTAAAATATTTAAAATTACTAGCTTCATTTCTTCTTGCTCTATAACGTACTGTCACGTCCTCTGAAGTGAATTATGCTACTAATTAGGATGGCTCCGGACCCGTTATTAATTAAGAAATCGGAGCTGGTGGCAGCGAAATTGTCCTGCGTTTTTGGGGAAACTGGCAGCGACGGACGGCGTTAATAATTATTGTTGCTGCCTGAGTGGGAGTAGTTATATTGCCATCGCTGAAGTGGGCCCATTAGCCTGGGTTCAGTACCCTGCCTGACCTGAGGGTAAGGGGGGCGCCAGAGAGCTGCAAGTTCCAAATCGGAACGGAACTGGGAAGTGAGATATAGATAAATCCCCTTCAGAAAAGAATCGGGGCAACCAAACAACCCCGATTCAGGACATATTGGGGTCAGCGGGGTGGGATGATAAAAATATCCCCCTGTGAACCGTGACAGGTGTCCTATGGTTGTAGTTCTGCACTGTATGGTGGTGTTATATGGCTGTAGGTCTCCACTGTATGGTGTGTGGGAATATAGCTCATCAGGGATCTCTGCTTTGGCCCAAGCAGGTGGCTATGGAGTCACAACGAACAATAGCAGGCTAGCGAGTTCCACACAGGTATGTGTCAGGTGTATTTATTGTACACATTTGCCGTACAATGTTACACGTGCCAAACATGAAATAAAATGTCTAAGGCCGTCTGGCCACTAACTAACAACAAGATACTAACTGCAAAATAAACCTATACAACAAGAAAGAAGTTTGTGCAACCTTACTGTGTCAGCTCCCAGACCAGCAGATGAGAGACTGAGATCCCAGCAGTTCCTTGATTATATCAGCTGAAGCAAAAGCTGGATCGTATGTGTGGAAGGGAAGCACCAGAGCTTTCAGGCTGATCACTAAAGAAACCAGGACCGGATTACAGAGAAATAAACAGCTTCACAATCAATACCGTGATACATATGAAATGAAACAGGGAGAAACATATCTGTTTTCTAGTACTTCTCCCCTTGGCACCTCACATACCCCCTTCCTTTGTTCGAGCCTGTAGGGTCGGACACGATGAGTCACTAAGCAGTGTGTTCTGGATAACGCATCTGCATTCCCGTGCGCTGCGCCTGCCCTGTGCTCAACGGAAAAGTTAAAAGGTTGTAATGCCAAGAACCAGCGTGTCACCCTCGCATTGCCCTCTTTTGCGCGGGACATCCATGTTAGGGGTGAATGGTCCGTTACTAGCCTAAATTGGCGACCTAGTAAATAATAGCGTAAGGTGAATAGGGCCCATTTCACAGCCAGGGCTTCGCGCTCAACCACGCTATAATTCTTTTCTGCCCTGGTAAGCTTCCTACTCAGATAGCTTACTGGGTGTTCCTCGCCATTCACTTCCTGTGACAACACTGCACCGAGGCCGACACCAGAGGCGTCCGTTTGGACAATAAACTCCCGTTTAAAGTCAGGGGCAACCAACACTGGTTGGTCACAGAGGACCGTTTTCAAATACTGAAAGGCCTTCTCTGCTTCTGCGTTCCACTTTATTGTGATAGATTTTGAGCCCTTGGTAAGCTCAGTGAGAGGGGCCGCGATGGTGGCAAAAATTTTTATGAAGCGCCTATAATAGCCAACGATCCCTAAAAAGGCTCCGACCTGTTTTTTGTTGACCGGTCGTGGCCAATTCTGAATAGCGTCCACTTTATTGGTCTGTGGCTTTACGACTCCTCGCCCTATGCTATATCCCAGATAGCGAGCCTCTTCCAATCCCAAGGTACATTTCTTAAGATTGGCAGTTAACCCAGCAGTTTTTTATCGAGTCTAAGACGGCTTGTACTTTTGACAAATGTGTGTCCCAGTCATCACTAAAGACAATGATATCGTCCAAGTATGCGGACGCATACCGGACGTGGGGTTTAAGGACAATATCTATTAGACGTTGGAAGGTGGCTGCAGCACCATGCAACCCAAATGGCATATCACGGTACTGGAACAGTCCCTGGGGCGTTACAAAGGCCGTTTTCGCTTTGGCTGAATCCGTGAGGGGAATCTGCCAATAACCTTTTGTTAAGTCGATAGTAGATATGTACCTGGCCGAACCCAGTCTCTCTATAAGTTCATCAACTCTCGGCATCGGGTAGGCATCGAATTTTGATACTTCATTTAATTTCCGAAAATCATTACAAAACCTAATAGTCCCAACGGGTTTGGGCACTAGCACGATTGGGCTAGCCCAATCACTCCGGGACTCTTCAATGACTCCAAGTTCTAACATTTTCTCGACTTCCTGGGCAATGGCTTGTCTCCGAGCCTCCGGAATTCGATATGGTTTTAGTCGTACACGGACCTGTGGATCAGTAACAATGTCGTGTTTAATTAAATGAGTACGACCAGGAAGCTCTGAAAAAACCTCTGCGTTTTTCTGTATAAATTCCTTAGTCTCTCGTTTCTGACTTTCGGATAGTGTCTCTGCAATACCCACCTCTGGCAATGCTACCTGGGGGTCATTTACCACAGATGGGGGTGCCCTACGAGGTCCATCAATAAGGGTGGCTTTTGTCATTAGACTCTCCCTGTCCCGCCAAGCCTTAAGCAAGTTTATGTGGTAGATTTGTTCGGTTTTCCTCTTGTCTGGTTGATATATCTTATAATTCACTTCACCTATTCTCTCCAACACCTCGTATGGGCCCTGCCACTTCGCAAGAAATTTATTTTCTACAGTGGGTACTAATACTAACACCCTGTCTCCGGGTTGAAAGACTCGTGTTTTAGCCGCTCGGTTATATACCGTGCTTTGGGCCTGTTGCGCACGTTCTAAACATTCTTTAACTATTGGCATGACCGCCTCAATTCTATCTTGCATAAGCATTACGTGTTCAATTACACTGCGATAAGGAGTCACCTCTTGTTCCCAAGTCTCTTTAGCAATATCTAACAGGCCTCTAGGACATCGCCCGTAAACTAACTCAAAAGGCGAAAAGCCTGTGGAGGATTGGGGTACTTCCCGTATAGCGAACAGGAGATATGGTAGGAGAGCATCCCAATCCCTCCCGTCCTTATCTACCACCCTTTTCAACATTCCCTTCAGGGTTTTATTAAATCGCTCCACCAACCCGTCAGTCTGAGGGTGATATACTGAAGTACGCAAGTGGGAGATTTTTAGTAGCTTACACAAGTCCTTAAGTATTCGAGACATAAAGGGGGTTCCCTGATCTGTTAGTATTTCTTTCGGAATGCCGGTGCGAGAAAACATATTAACAAGCTCCTTTGAAATTGCTTTCGCATTGGCATTCCGCAGAGGCACTGCTTCAGGGTAACGAGTGGCATAATCTAGTACTACCAAAATGTACTGATGTCCCCTGGCAGATTTAACTAATGGACCCACTATATCCATTGCTATCCTCTCGAAGGGCACCTCTATTATTGGTAAGGGCACAAGGGGGCTTCTAAAATGTGACATAGGTGTGGTCAATTGACACGTAGGACAGGACTGACAATACCGGGTCACGTCCCCCCCTAGACCCGGCCAAAAGAAACGCTGCAGAATACGGTGTTTTGTTTTTTCTCCGGCCAGGTGTCCCCCCAAGGGATGTTTATGTGCCAGTTCCAAAACTACCTGGCGAAAGGACTTGGGCACCACTAGTTGCTCTACCGCCACCCCCCGCACTTTGTCTATATGATACAGCATACCCTGTTGCACAGCTAGGTGTGGGAACTCATTTTGAGCCCCTGGGTACAATGGTCTTCCCTCAGAGACCTTTACATTTTCCCATGCCCTTGTCAGAGTAGGGTCCTGGTGTTGAGCGGTCCCGAACTTACCACGGGCCACCTCAAGACCTGGCATTTCTATAGCCTCCTCTAGTTCACTTGCGTCGCCTGCATATACAGCCAGAGGTGAGTCTACAGATTCTGGAGTTTCCTCTGAGATGGACTCCCCCCCCCTTGCTGCAATAGCTCAGGGGTTAGCCCCACGGCACCCTCCTCAACTAGAGTGCTCATGCCATTTTTAAGGTTCCACAAGTCCCAAAATAAGGGAAAGTCTCTCCCCAATATTACATCATGTCCCATAGACTTTAGGACTGCCGCTTGATGTCTTTTGGTTCCTACTGGCGTGGCAAGGGTGACCCAGGCAGTGGGGTAGTTTTTTATATCGCCATGGATGCAACTAATGCCCAGGGTTGAGTTCGTTAGGGCTCTAGGGTCCACCAAACTGGCATGTACCAGAGTTACTTGACTGCCGGAATCCAAGACGGCATTCACACTATGGCCGTCGACCTCGAGGCAACACACGTGTCGTTCATTTCCTGTGAGGACCTCTGCAACACAGACTGACTGTACATATAACGAAAGGCGTCTCATAGCGTTACAGTCCATTGGCTCTGTAGTCATTGGGCAGTTAGCTGCTACATGGCCAAGCCCGCGACATCGCCAACATTGTATAGGTCCTTGCTTCCTCGCCGGAGACGCCTGATAGGGTCTGCTGAATTGCTGTGAGACTGTACCACCTCCATAGTTCTTTGTGGGTCTGCTACCCTTTATTGCAACGTTCTCTTCTTTTGAAGATGAAGTAGGTCTCGCAGTATTTTCTGGCGATTTCTTGGGAGCCCAGCGAGGTGATAACGTCCCTTGGAGTAGGCTTTCGGAAGCATGGTAGCGTTCGACCATATTCACCAACTGGTCGGCTGTATATGGGTCACCTTGTCCAACCCACCTCTGTAACTTAGGGGGCAAGGACCGCAGGTACTTGTCTAGAACAACACGTTCCACCATCTCTGCAGATGTCAAAATCTCTGGTTGCAGCCATTTTTTTACTAGATGGATAAGATCATGCATTTGTGAGCGGGCTGGCTGATCTTCCACAAAAGTCCATAAATGTACCCTCTGTGCTCGTACATATGTGTTTACTCCCAGCCTTGCCAGGATTTCGCCTTTTAATTTGGTATAGTCCATAGCATCCACTCCACTTAAATCGTAATAGGCCTTTTGTGGATCTCCACTCAGAAATGGCGCAACCACTTCAGCCCACGTGTCCACCGGTAAATGTTCACGTTCTGCAATACGTTCAAATACGGTGAGATACGCTTCTACATCATCGTCAGCAGTCATTTTAAGCAGGGTTTTTTTGTACGGCTTTCCGTGCACCAGCAACACTTTGTGCATGATCCCTCTCATCTCGGGGCTGCCGAATCAAAGCCTGCTTTATTGCATTCAACTGCTCTTGCTGAATCTGGTTTTGCTGGTCCAGGGCTTGCTGGAAGTAAGTATTGGTCTGCTGTTGTTGCACATTTGCCTGCAATAACTGTTTCACTAGTTCCTCCATATTACTGGACTCTTGGCTCTTCAAAAGCACATGAGCTTTCAGCCCGGACATACACAGAGCACTTTATCTGCAGTCACAGTCCAACAGCCACTATGCCCGCATTCTCCACCATTTGTGGGAATATAGCTCATCAGGGATCTCTGCTTTGGCCCAAGCAGGTGGCAATGGAGTCACAACGAACAATAGCAGGCTAGCGAGTTCCACACAGGTATGTGTCAGGTGTATTTATTGTACACATTTGCCGTACAATGTTACACGTGCCAAACATGAAATAAAATGTCTAAGGCCGTCTGGCCACTAACTAACAACAAGATACTAACTGCAAAATAAACCTATACAACAAGAAAGAAGTTTGTGCAACCTTACTGTGTCAGCTCCCAGACCAGCAGATGAGAGACTGAGATCCCAGCAGTTCCTTGATTATATCAGCTGAAGCAAAAGCTGGATCGTATGTGGAAGGGAAGCACCAGAGCTTTCAGGCTGATCACTAAAGAAACCAGGACCGGATTACAGAGAAATAAACAGCTTCACAATCAATACCGTGATACATATGAAATGAAACGGGGAGAAACATATCTGTTTTCTAGTACTTCTCCCCTTGGCACCTCACAGGTGGTATAATATAGTTTAACAAAATAGGAGGACACTGAGTGCATATAAAAAAATTGTATAATTTTATTTGTCTATCAAAAAATATATGTATAAAAAACATTACAATACAAAAAACACAT
This sequence comes from Ranitomeya imitator, assembly GCF_032444005.1. Classification (NCBI taxonomy): domain Eukaryota; kingdom Metazoa; phylum Chordata; class Amphibia; order Anura; family Dendrobatidae; genus Ranitomeya; species Ranitomeya imitator. Next base: position 1,715,226 of record NC_091285.1, on the reverse strand, counting down.
TCAGGGAAACACAGAGATATTGAGGTCACTGCCTATAGTTGTATAACCATGCACTCGCACATGATATCACACATGGATTCAGTGTTATTAGGTCAGTGCACCAATAAGGGGCAGAGAGGCGCTAGGTCAGGCAATCGTATCTATATTGACCGTGCCAACATCTGATAAGGTGCATCCCACCTGAGGCATGAAGGTGCTGCAACCAGTGTCTATTACAAAATTGCACATGCCCCGGAATCTACCCAGAAAGGGGAAAAAAAAGGTGCTATAGTGCAGTGTGTCAGGGGAAGGCACCATTCCATGGATCAAATGTATTTAGTCAAATTAACTATATACTATAAATATCGCTCATCGGTCCTTACCGAGAAACAAGACAGTGACCCCCTGGTCAGGTGAAGCAGTCCTGGCGTACATTTCGCAGGCGTAGCGTCCCGCTTTCTCAAGGGAATGTACTGTGTTGGATGCACAGGACCTTCTTAAGCCCCAGGTGACCGATCACATGTTAGAAATTCACCAATCACAGTGGCGTCAATGGCGCATGCACAGTGGGCCCGAAAGGTCCCGGCGTATGCTGAAAAGGCGTCCAGCGTACAGTACATTCCCACGAAACGTACGCCGGGACTGCTTTACCTGATGAGGGGGTCAGTGTCTTGTTTCTCGGTAAGGACCAATGAGCGATATTTATAGTATATAGTTACTTTAACTAAATACATTTGCTCCATGGAATGGTGCCTTCCCCTGACACACTGCACTATAGCACCTTTTTTTTCCCCTTTCTGGGTAGATTCCGGGGCATGTGCAATTTTGTAATAGACACTGGTTGCAGCACCTTCATGCCTCAGGTGGGATGCACCTTATCAGATTTTTGCACGGTCAATATAGATACGATTGCCTGACCTAGCGCCTCTCTGCCCCTTATTAGTGCATTGACCTAATAATTGTCTAAGGGGTACTTCCGTCTGTCTGTCTGTTTGTCTCTCTGCAACTTCCGTAACGGAAATCCCACGTCGCTGATTGGTCCCGCCAGCTGCCTGTCATGGCTGCCGCGACCAATCAGCGACGGGCACAGTCCGATTAGTCCCTCCTTACTCCCCTGCAGTCAGTGCCCGGCGCCCGCATACTCCCCTCCAGTCACCGCTCACACAGGGTTAATGCCAGCGCTAACGGACCGCGTTATGCAGTGTCAATAGTAAAAACATCTAATGTTAAAAATAATAAAAAACAAAAAACCTGCTATACTCACCTTCTGTAGTCCGAGGATGCACTCGCGCCTGCAGCCATCTTCCGTTCCCAGAGATGCATTGCGAAATTACCCAGAAGACTTAGCGGACTCGCGAGACCGCTAAGTCAACTGGGTAATTTTGCAATGCATCCTGGGAACGGAAGATGGCGGCAGCCGCGTGCGCATCGCCGAGCTTCGCTGGATCCCGGCAGGTGAGTATATAACTATTTTTTATTTAAATTATTTTTTTTTAACAGGGATATGTGCCCACACTGCTGTATACTACGTGGGCTGTGTTAAATACCGCGTGGCTGCTATATACTACATAGGCAGTGTTATATACTGCGTGGGCTGTGTTATATACTGTGTGGCCACTGTTATATACTGTGTGGCCACTGTTATATACTGTGTGGCCTGTGTTATATACTACGTCGCCTGTGTTATATACTGCGTGGCTGCTATATACTGCGTGGGCAGTGTTATATACTGCGTGGGCTGTGTTATATAGTACGTGGGCTGTGTTATATACTGCGTGGCCACTGTTATATATTGCGTGGCCTGTATTAACGCATCGGGTATTCTACAATATGTATGTATGTATGTATATAGCAGCCACATAGTATATAGCACAGGCCACATAGTATTTGTCTGCTATTTACTACATGGCTCCTATATACTACGTGGCCTGTGCTATATACAGTACTATGTGGCTGCTATATACATACATATTCTAGAATACCCGATGAGTTAGAATCGGGCCACCATCTAGTTGATATAATAACACTGAATCCATGTGATTGTTTGATATCATGTGCGAGTGCATGGTTATACTATAGGCAGTGACCTCAATATCTCTGTTTCCCAGAATGTGCTTTTTGTATTGTAATGTTTTTTATACATATATTTTTGTAATGTTTTTTATACAAATAAAATTTTCTATGCACTTATGCACTCCGTGTCCTCCTATTTTGTTATGGAGTTGGGGACAACTGAATTGAGGGTGGACCACCACTGTGTGATATCCCCCTCCTGCATTTAAAATGCAGCTAGGTTTTGTGTTTGCATTGGTATTATATAGTTGTAGTTCTTCACTGTATGGCAGTGTTATATGCAATTCTGCACTGTATGGCGGTGTGCCACGATAATGTAAAAATGTCATATTGTGAGGTTAGTTTCAGAAGGTTACATGGATTTCCAGACCTGCGCTGCAGATTCGACCCCCCCCTTTCTCCCCCTTTGCATTCGCTCATACAAAGACAAAGCCCTATGACAGACATGCTCTAAAAGAACTGTCGCGTTCTCTGAAGGGAATTACGCTCCTGATTTGGGTTGGCTCCGGACCCATTAATCCTTGGTGGCAGCATACTTTGTCCTGGGCAATTGGGCATCTTTGCAGCGACGGCGGCGTTGATAATTATTGTTCCCGCCTGTGTTGGAGTGGTTATATCGCCCTCGCTACAGTGTGCCCAATAGCCAGTACATAGCAGGCAGCCCTTCTGGCAACTAATTACCCTAGGTGCAATACCCTGACTAAACTGAGGGTAAGAGGGCGCCAGAGAGCTGCTAGTTCCAAAGCGGAACTGGGAAGTGGGATATAGATAAATCCCCTTCAGAAGGAACCAGGGGCAACCAAACAACCCCGGTTCATGAGATATTGGTGAGTGGTGGGGATGATAAAGATAGCTTCCCTGTGAACCGTGACATATTGGGGGCAGCACGGTGGGATTCCTGACACGGTGTTGTATGGTTGTAGTTATGCACTGTATGGCGATGTTGTATGGTTGCAGTTCTGGACTGAATGGCGGTGTTATATGTTTGCAGTTATGCACTGTATGGCGGTATTACTTCTGCTCCCATCGCCCCACCAATGACGCTATCTACCACATGATGAGACATCTCCTCCTTGACGCCACAATCCTGGAAGTGATCGGAAACCTTTTAACTCCATCCTGTCAGTTACAGGAAGGGAAAAGCCGCAGAGAACTAATTGGGCGACTGTGTAAATTTAATTAGCTGTTTTGATAATTAAACTAATGAGTTCCCTTGTGTCTCCACAATATGTGCAGGACGGTTTGATATGGCGGCTTCAGAGCTGCGCTCCTTCCTTAATTAGTCACTTTTGCATTAGAAAGCTTTATTAATGCTCTTAATTTGCAGTTGAAATGAGGAATCTGCCGTCAATAATTTGGATAATTGCCGACTGTTTGATTCTAAAGACGAGAAGCTGCAGAACGTGTGCGAATCCCAGAGCGGCTTCATCTGCAGCTCGTCTTCTCTAATTCGGGTTTGCATCTTGACCCCATTAATGAAGGGGATCCGGCTTGTGAGCAGGATAAAGGCGTCCTCCCCGGCCGCTCCGTGCCACCATTGTTGCTTCTTTGCATCTAATTAGTGTCCCTGTGATGAACATTGCTCTGCGGCACCGCAGCTTCCACGTGTGTACGGGGAACAATTCATTATGTCCACTGGTCCTGTAGAACAGAGGCGGCAGAGGGCTCTAATAAAGAGAAACAAGAAAGCTTGTGTCACCGTGTATTATTATTATTATTATTACTATTTATATAGCTCCATTGATTCCATGGTGCTGTACATGAGAAAGGGTTACATACAAGTTACATATATCACTTACAGTAAACTAACAATGACAGACTGATACAGAGGGGCGAGGACCCTGCCCTTGCGGGCTTACATTCTACAGGATTATGGGGAAGAAGACAGTAGGTTGAGGGTTGCAGGAGCTCCGGTGTTGGTGAGACGGTAGCTCCGGTGTTGGTGAGGCGGTAGCTCCGGTGTTGGTGAGGCGGTAGCTCCGGTAGTGATGAGGCGGTAGCTCCGGTGTTGGTGAGGCGGTAGCTCCGGTGTTGGTAAGGCGGTAGCTCCGGTGTTGGTGAGGCGGTAGCTCCGGTGTTGGGGAGGCGGTAGCTCCGGTGTTGGTGAGGCGGTAGCTCCGGTAGTGATGAGGCGGTAGCTCCGGTGTTGGTGAGGCGGTAGCTCCGGTGTTGGTGAGGCGGTAGCTCTGGTGTTGGTGAGGCGGTAGCTCTGGTGTTGGTGAGGCGGTAGCTCCGGTGTTGGTGAGGCGGTAGCTCCGGTGTTGGTGAGGCGGTAGCTCTGGTGTTGGTGAGGCAGCAGCGGTGTCAGTGCAGGCTGTAGGCTTTCCTGAAGAGATGGGTTTTCAGGTTCTGTCTGAAGGATCCGACTGTGGTTGATAGTCGGACGTGTTGGGGCACTGAATTCCAGAGGATGGGGGATATTCGGGAGAAGTCTTGGAGGCGGTTGGATGAGGAGCGAATAAGTGCGGAGGAGAGAAGGAGGTCTTGGGAGGACCGGAGATTACGTGAGGGAAGATATCGGGAGATTAGTTCAGAGATATATGGAGGAGACAGGTATTGATGGCTTTGTAGGTCATGTAGCGTGGCTAAAGGTTGTGTAGTCAACGGGAGGTATGTGTCACATAGGTGGCTTGTCGCTGTGATGTAACCCAGAGTGTTTTCTTTGATGCACATAACCATGCCTATCTATATGTGTTTCAGGACCTGTAGTGATGTCATAACCACATGTCTAATCATGTGATGGGTTCCTGGGTGTGGTTAGTCCCATAAAAAACAGGCTAATACTTAACACAGGAGGTGTATGTGTGGAGGTGAAAGCCTCCAGAGTGTGTTAAGACTCCAGAACTGAGCCTGAAGGACTGGACACTTGTATTTTCTTTTCCTGAGCTAAAAGCTATTTGTTTTCTGTTATCTACTATGTGGTTTATGGAGCAATAAACCCTGTGAACTTTTAATGGAACGTGCCTCCTGCCTTACCTATAGACTTGTATTAGCGACGGATCGCCACACGTCGTGTCCGTTGTGCAACGGATCCGTCGTGTTTTGGCGGACCGTCGGCACGAAAAAACGTTCAAGTGAACCTTTTTTTGTCTGTCACTTCCGCCATTTTCTACCGTGCATGCGCGGCTGAAACTCCACCCCCTCCTCCCCGGACTTCAGAATGGACAGCGGATGCGTTGAAAAACTGCATTCCTTGCCCACGTCGTGCACAAATTTCACAACGTGCGTCGGTACGTCGGCCCGATGCATAGCAACGGACCCGTACTGACGCAAGTGTGAAAGATTCCTTAATGAGCGTTGAATTTAAAAAAAAAAAAAAAAAAACGGAAAAAATGGCGTGGGCTCCCGTGCAATTTTCTGCGCCAAAGGAGGAAAGCCGACGGCTGGGGGCCAATATTTGTAGCCTGCTATGAATATCAGCCCGCAGCTATCTGCGTAGCCTTTACTGGCTAGTAAAATAGGGGGACCCCCCAAAAAATGACGTGGGGTCCCCCTATATTTTATAGCCAGAAAGGCTACGCAGACAGCTGTGGGCTGATATTCATAGCCTAGAGAGGGGCCATGGACATTGCCCCCCCCCCCACCCCCCGGCTACAAATTCCAGTCCACAGCCGCCCCAGAAATGGCGCATCTGTGAGATGCGCCAGTTCCAGCACTTAGCCCCTCTCTTCCCACTCCCGTGTAGCGGTGGGATATGGGGTGATAAGGGGTTAATGTCACCTTGCTATTGTAAGGTGAAATTAAGCCGGGTTAATAACGGAGAGGCGTCAATAAGACGCCTATCCATTATTAATCCATTAGTAATAAAGGGTTAATAAAACACACACACATTAGGAGAAAAGTATTTTAATATTCTTCATTTAACCATACTTACCATACTTCAGCACCTGCAAAAAACCTAAAATAATAAACCGTATACTACCTGTCCGCTGTAGTCCAATTAATAAAGAGTGTCCCACGACGATCTCCCGTATAGAACAGTGACATCTGGTGATGTCACTGCTCCATAGGACCCTCAGTGACACACTGACAGGAGACAATGGCTCCTGCAGTGCATCACTGAGGTTACTATAGTTCAAAGTCTCACTTTATGGCAATTGCTGCGTGGGAAAATGTCTCACACAGCAATGCCAAAAGTGAGACTAGGGACAATTTTTTTACAGCAGCGGAGGAATAGAGTGCGGAAGGATACCTTCCTCCCGTCATTGTGTTCCTGTAGCCCCTGGAGAGCGGTTGCATCAGCTGATGCTGCCGTTCTCCACGGCTGATCGTCGTGGGATGTGGATTTCTGCGGACAGGGAGTATATTGGTTTGTTATTTTAATCTTTTTTACAGATGACTCTGGCTTCGGGGAACAAAGTGACAAGTAATGGTGAGTATGAACTCTATGTTATATGTACTGTATGTCTGTATGTATTGTATGTAATGTATGAATGTATTGTATGTAGCATGTATGTAGCATGTATGTAGCATGTAGTATTTTTTTTTTTTTTTTCATTCAACACATTAGCTGGATGATGGGCTACTACTGTCCCATCATTGGCTAATCTGTCAATCACAGTCACTGTTGCAGGCATCGTCCGATGGGACTTGTAGTCCCATCGGACGATGCCTGCACAGAGCCCCGGCAAGCCGCACAGAGCACCGGCAGCCTGCACAGAGCCCCGGCAGGCCACACAGAGCCCCGGCAGGCACACACAGACCCCTGACGGTCACGCACAGACCCCCCCTGCACACACACACACGCAGTCTCCGCCCACACACCATTATAGTGCATCATTGCACTATGGGAACTTCTAATTCCGGTATCCGATATCGCAAAAATATCAGAACTCAGTATCGGAATCCCGATACAGCGAATATTGGCCGATACCCGATATTTGCAGTATCGGAATGCTCAACACTACTAATGATGTGAATGTCAATGCTTTACCTGATAATGATGTATCTGGAGGTGCAGGAGTGCTCAGCCATGTCACGCTGCAGGGTGATATTGCTGAGGACCCCCTAACAGGAGCAAGTATCAGTGCTAACAGGGAGGGGGAGAGGCACAGGAACCATGAAGCAGGTGATGCCGTGCAGCTGACAGTGTCACAAAGGAAGGTGACCTGACTGCTAGTAGCTGCCCCATAATTAGCACTGAACCTGAGGTAATAGGGGAGGATGGGGAGGTAGTACCCATGGCCGGGCAGGCTGATGGGACTGTGTTATTTCCCGGGGAGATAGTCTATATAACCTCTGTCACCTGCAGTCAGAGTGCCCAGAACATAAGTAACGACCTGCCTTCTGGACTCTCCTCAGTCAGAGGAATAACTGAACCCGTTATGGACCCAGAGCAGGTCCCAGAGGGTCCCCGTGAGGACAACAGCTTAACGTCACTTCTGGATGCCTCCAGACAGGAGTTCCAGGCAGCTCTGCACTCAGTTGCGAACCTGGAGATGTTGAGGAACCTCGCTAAGAAGCCCACCTCCAAGACCGGTAAGGAGAGGGTATTCTGGGAGCAAGGGAGGTTGTACCAGGAGATGGTTCCCTGTATATCCCAACAGGAGTGGTTGAGGGAGCAACAACTGGTCATACCCTACCAATTTAGGGATGAGCTGTTATAGATTGCCCATGAGATTCCCCTCGCTGGACACTTGGGGGTCTGCAAAACTAAGGCCCGGCTGTCTCAACACTTCTATTTGCCCAAAATGGGGACAGACAAACTACTGTCGCTCCTGTATTATCACGTGTCAAAGTATAACTGTAATGCTGTAGATAAGCCCCCGATGTAACCTGCAAGATAAGAAAAACAGGTTATATTATACTCACCCAGGGGCGGTCCTGATTCTGGTCCGATGGGCGTCGCGGTCTGGTCCGGCGCCTCCCATCTTCATACAATGTGGCCCTCTTCTTTTCTTCATGCTGCGGCTCCTGCGCAGGCGTATTTTGTCTGCCCTGTTGAGGGAAGAGCAAAGTACTGCAGTGCGCAGGCGCCTGGAAAGGTCAGAGAGGCCCAGCGCCTGCGCACTGCAGTACTTTGCTCTGCCCTCAACAGGAAGGATAAAGTATGCCTGCGCTGGAGCCGCGGCAGGAAGCAAAGAGGATGTCTTCGTATGAAGATGGGAGGCGCCGGACCTGTGACGCCCATCGGACCGGACTGCCCCTGGGTGAGTATAATCTAACTTGCTTTTCTTATCATTTAGGTTACATCGGGGGCTTATCTACAGCATTACAGAATGCATTACAGAATGCTGGAGATAAGCCCCTGATGACGGTGTCCTTAGCTTATAGGCGAATTTTGGGGTGACAGGTTCCCTTTAAGCTGTCCTCCCCCGTTGAAGGACGCCTGAGCAAACTATTTCCCCCAGTTAGTATTTGCTACTGAGCTGCCAGGTCGTGTTCTGTCTCTGTCTCTGAGGGCTGCAATACGCAGGCCTATATCTGTGTCTAGTTCGTGTATCCGTGTCTGTTCCTGTCTATACTCTGGTCTATGTCTGTTCCTGTTGTTTCCTTGCTTGTTTGCCATTTCTATTCTGCTGTGTGTTCTTTCTCTGTTCGCCACAACCAGTGGCTCTGCACCATCTCTGCTCTGCTTGCCACTATCCGTGGTTCTGTGCCTTTCTGCTCTGCTCACCACAACCTGTGGTTCTGTGCTTCTCTGCTCGCCACAACCTGTGGCTCTGCGCCTTCTGCCCCGTGGCTTCGCCTCCAGCGGTTCTTTTGTAGGTTCCACCTCAAGCAGTTCTGCTGTTGGCTCCGCCTCCAGCGGTTCTACTCATGGCTCCGCCTCCAACGGTTCTACTCATGGCTCCGCCTCCAGCGGTTCTACTCATGGCTCCGCCTCCAGCGGTTCTACTCATGGCTCCGCCTCCAGTGGTTCTGCTCTTAGCTCCACCTTCTTCTCCTCCGCTCTTAGCTCTGCCTTCTCCTTCTCTGCTCTTGCCTCCGCCTCCTACGTTTCTGCTCTTAACTCCGCCTCCTGTAGTTCTGCCTTGTATTTGCTCTTGCAGTCTTGCTCTACCTCCATTCTGCAACTCGCTGAACAGGTTCCTACCTTTTTCCTTATATTCACCAGTCCGAACAGGTCCCTACCTGTTCCTATATACCCTCCAGTCTGAACAGGATCTTACCTGTCTCCATACACCCGCCTGTATACCGGTTCCTACCCATCCTGCCAGAGTATCAGCCCTTTCCACCTGTCCTGCCAGTGTGCCCGTCCGCCCGCCAGTGTCTCTGCCATACCCATCCGCCTGCCAGTGTCACAGTCGTGCCTGCCTTCCTGTGTCCTGCCCCCTGGTGGGATCAGCAGCCACAGCCAGACACCACCCTGGAGTGGTACCTGGCAGCTTCCTGCCGCACAAGTCTGACCTCACCACCAGAGGCTCCAGCGAACACCTAGGAAGCTAGTCACGCCCCTTCCAGGATAGTCTGGTCAGTGGTCCAGTGGGGCCACACCCCCGCACGCCTGCGCCAACCAGTCTGGGAGAGAGCGTTACACAAAGAGTGGGAAAGTCATGGCCTGCTCCCCTGATCTCTTTGCCAGTCATAGAGGAGACTTTACAGAGGATCGCGGTGTATATTGTGGGACCACTGGCTGTCCCCAACAGCTCTGGAAAGTGTTTCATCCTTACTGTGGTAGACTATGTTACCCATACCTACCAACATTTGAAGATGGGAAAGAGGGACAAAGTTTGCGGCGCGCAAAGCGCCGTGGCAAATTTTAGGCCACGCCTCTGACCACACCCATTCATAACTAGTCACACCCATATCCACGTCACAACCACACCCATTTAGCACTGCTGATCACAGTTTCATAAAGAATAATTATAAATAAAAAAATATGGCCACACAGTGCTCCATACTGTATAATGGCCACACATGATGCTATATACTGTATAATGGCCACACATGATGCTCCATACTGTATAATGGCCACACATGATACTCAATACTGTATAATGACTGCACATGATGCTCCATACTGTATAATGGCCACACATGATGCTCCATACTGTATAATGGCCCCACATGATGTTCCATACTGTATAATGGCCACACAGTGCTCCATACTGTATAATGGCCACACAGTGCTCCATACAGTATAATGGCCACACATGATGCTCCATACTGTATAATGGCTGCACATGATGCTCCATACTGTATAATGGCCACACTTGATGCTCCATACTGTATAATGGCCACACATGATGCTCCATACTGTATAATGGCCGCACATGATGCTCCATACTGTATAATGGCCACACATGATGCTCCATACTGTATAATGGCCGCACATGATGCTCAATACTGTGTAATGACTGCACATGATGCTCCATACTGTATAATGGCCACACATGATACTCCATACTGTGTAATGGCCACACATGATGCTTCATACTGTATATTGACCACACATGATGCTCCATACTTTATAATGACTGCACATGATGCTCCATACTGTATAATGACCACACATGATGCTCCATACTGTATAATGACCACACATGATGCTCCATACTGTATAATGACTGCACATGATGCTCCATACTGTATATTGGCCGCACATGATACTTTGTACCGTATAATGGCCACACATAGCTAGTCCTACACACGCAACTGCGCTCCGTACACACGCGACTCCGCTCCGTAAACCTCGTACTCATTCAGCTCCGCTCCATACACCTCGTACACATTCAGCTCCGCTCCATACACCTCGAACACATTCAGCTCCCCTCCATACACCTCGTACACATTTAGCTCCGCTTCATACACCTCATACACATTCAGCTCCGCTCCATACACCTCATACACATTCAGCTTTGCTCCATACACCTCGTACACATTCAACTCTGCTCCGTACACCTCATACACATTTAGCTCCGCTCCGTACACCTCATACACATTCAGCTCCGCTCCATACACCTCGTACACATTTAACTCTGCTCCATACACCTCATACACACACGGCTCTGCTCCATACACCTCATACACGGCTCCGCTCCGTACACCTCGTACACACATGGCTCTGCTACATCCACACTGTAAACACCTCCTGACCCCACACATAACAGGCAGCTTACTTATCTCATCCAGCAGCACCATGGCAAGTTGGCAACCAGCACAGCCGAGTCCTGCAATCCACGGAGGTCCCGATCACGTGACCCCTGACTCCTCCCCCCTGTGACCTTCTCACAGGTCCTGTACACACGGAGCAGCCAAAATGTGCTGTGCTGTGCTCAGGCTGCTCTGCAGGTGCAGGGATGAGGCTGACCACCTGATATTGCCCGGGACCGCGGGGCTGACTGTCAAAATCGGGACAATCCCGCTGGATCCGGGACGGTTGGGAGGTATGATGTTACCTGATATCCGGAGGCAGAGGCTGTCCTCAATTAGGGTGGATAAGGTGGTGGATGCTCTGTTGGGCATCTTTTCTCGAGTAGGATTTCCCAGGGAGATGCTTACCGACCAGGGGACGCAATTCATGTCTCGCTTAATGGAGGCTCTCTGTGAGAAAATGCACGTGCATTATCTGGTATTGAGTGTGTATCACCCCCAAACTAAAGGTTTGTGTGAGCGCTTCAAACGTACCCTCAAACAGATGCTAAAAATGCTGGTTGAGACCCAGAAATGTGACTGGGAGCGGTACTTCCCTGTTATGGACCTGGTGGTTAGGAGCACCCGGAATGACCTGATAGTTAAACTACCACAGGACAAGCTCTGGGAAGTGGGAGCTCTGCTGACCGCAACCCCTAATCCTATCACACAACTAGAAATAGCCGTGGAGCGTACCTAACATGACCTAGACGCCTCTTCACAGCCTAAGAGCTAACTAGCCCTGAAGATAGAAAATAAAGCCTACCTTGCCTCAGAGAAATTCCCCAAAGGAAAATGCAGCCCCCCACACATATTGACTGTGAGTTAAGATGAAAGTCACAAAAACAGAAATGAAACAGGTTTCAGCAAAGGGAGGCCAGACTTACTAAACAGACTGAGGATAGGAAAGGTATCTTTGCGGTCAGCACAAAAAACTACAAAAGACCACGCAGAGTGTGCAAAAAGACCTCCGCACCGACTCACGGTGCGGAGGTGCCACTCTGCATCCCAGAGCTTCCAGCTAGCAAGACAAAATCATGATAGCCAACTGGACAAGGAAACAATGAACATATAATAACTAGCAGGGACTTAGCTTCTGCTGGAGTAGACAGGTCACCAGAAAGATCCAAGAGCGAACTGAACCAGTACAAGAACATTGACAGCTGGCATGGAGTAACGATCTGAGTGGAGTTAAATAAAACAGCCAGCCAAAGAATAAACTACGTCACCTGTGTAAGGAACCTCAGAAGCAGCAGCTCCACTCACAGCCACCAGAGGGAGTCCATGAACAGAACCCGCCGAAGTACCATTCATGACCACAGGAGGGAGTTCGAAAACAGAATCCACAACACTTCCCACACCTGCTATTTGCTTACCGAGAGGTTCTGCAGGCCTTGACAGGGTTCTCTCCTTTTGAGCTTCTGTATGGCAAGCAAGTCTGGGACCCCTTGGTTTGGTAAGGCAATCCTGGAAAGAAGAGCCGAGTTCTCCAGGAGTGTCCATTGTGGAGTATGTCATGCGCTTCCGTGACAAGATGCAGACCTTGACGGATTTCGTGCATGACAACATGGCGCAGGCCCAGGCTGACCAGAAGCATTGGCATGACAAAAACGCCTGAGAGCGGAGCTGCCAGGTGGGTCAGAAGATGTGGGTGCTGGTCCTCCTGCCAAAGGACAAGCTTCAGGTGGCCTGGGAAGGCACATACATCGTACACCAACAGCTCAATCCAGTCACCTATGTGGTCACTCTTGACCACCCTCGGGGTAGTTGAAAGGCCTTCCACATCAATATGATGAAGGTTCATTAAGAATGTGGAGCCTGCGCCCTACTGGTCTGCAACCTGCCCGTGGATGGGGAGGAAGACCCCCCTCCAGGACTTGCTGGCCCAAGTGAAGGCTGGCGCATTCATAGAGGATGTGGAGACAAGCACCTTTCTATCCGCACGCCAGTGGTCGCAGCTGCAAACAATGCTAAAATCGTTCCAGGCCGTGTTTATCAACATGCCTGGAATGACAGAGGTAGAGGTCCACAAAGTGGACACTGGGAATCATACCCCAATCCGGCGGACATCCTATCGAATCTCGGACGAGGTGCAGCAGGTTATTCCTCAGGAGATCGATGAGATGCTGAAGTTGGGGGTGATTAAATGGTCTAAGAGCACGTGGGCCTTGCCTGTAGTCCTGATGCCAAAAAAGGATTGGACCACCCAGTTCAGTGTGGACTACATGGGTCTCAATGCCATAATGGTCTCCGATGCAAATCCAATGCCACGCATTGAGGAGCTACTTGAGCGGTTAGCTAGCGCGAACTATCTCTCCATTATGGATCTGAGCGAGGGATATTGGCAGATTCCCCTGAGCCCCTAGGCACAGGAGAAGTCCGCCTTTATCACCGCCTTTGGACTGTACGAGCCCAGAGCCATGCCTTTTGGCATTAAGAATGCCCCAGCCACGTTCCAGCGGATGGTCAACAACCTGGACTGGAGAGGAGAGGGACTGGAGAGGTGCGCAGTGGTGTACCTGGATGACATTTCTGTCTTCAGCTCCACCTGGAAGGATCACCTCAAGCATCTGCAGCAGGTGCTCGGGCACATTCACCAAGCAGGCTTAACCATCAAGCCGGGAAAGAGCCAGATGGGCATGAGCAAGGTCCACTACCTGGGACACCGGGTAGGCGGGGGTACTCTGAAGCCAGTGCCTGGGAAAGTGGACGCTACTGTGTCCTGGCCCACCCACAGGACCAAGAAGCAGGTGATGTCCATCTTGGGCACTGCAGCGTATTATTATAGGTGCTTTGTACAAAACTATAGTAGCCTTGCAAAGCCCTTGACGGACCTCACCAAGAAAAACCTACCCCATAAAGTCGATTGGACCAATGATTGTGAGGTGGCCTTTCGGGCCTTGAAGAATGCCCTGAGCAGCTCCCCTGTGCTAAGGGCGGTTGATTGCAGTCGACTGTTCTTAATACAGACTGACACCAGCGAGTTTGGCCTCAGTGCTGTGCTCAGCCAGGTCGACTCGAGAAACCAGGAGCACCGCGTGTTGTACCTAAGCCTGAAGCTCCTGCCGAGGGAAGTGGCCTATTCCAATTTAGAGAAAGAGTTCTTGGCCATGGTTTGATCCCCGCAAGGCTTGCAGCCCTACTTGTGTGGGCACACCTTCACCGTCGTGACCGACCACAACCCCCGAGTTGGCTGCACACTGTGTCCGGTGCCAACGGAAGGTTGCAACGCTGGAGTGTCACCCTCCAGCAGTATTACTTTATTGTTCAACACCGAAAGGGCAGCGAGCATAGCAATGCAGATGGATAGTCCTGGTGGGGAGAGCCTGCGGAGATGCGCATGTAGGAGTACTGAGAGGTCCTGTCTCTGTAGTGCAGTCTAAAGGGAGGGAGATGTCAGGAAGATATGAATTATTTTTCCATTATGCTGTGGGACCAAGTCCTGCTTGCAGCCCCTCGCACTGCTGCAGCTCCCTCTTTCTCCCTCTTTGTGAATTTCTACTCCCCTCTTACTTCAACCAAATGGTCACTCTGGAATGTGAGTTTTATAGCTCTGCGCTAGCAAAGCTAAGTGTGTTTTCCCACCAAGAATCTTTGTTTCCGGAAAAGAATACTCAAAGTCACATTTAATAGCACACAGTAATCTTAGAAACAGGAAAATTAGATTTCCAGGATCTGGGCAATTGAGGCTATGCATGGCAGCGTTTTGTGGCATTTAGGGCCAACGGATATCTGGGAAATGAATTTCTGCCCACCAGTAAATCATACACATACCATGTTTGGACTCGAAAGAACGGTAAAATCACAGGCAAAAAAATAATGCCAGTATCGTTGGCCTGTGAACTTCCAGGCCAAAGATATGGAAAAAAGGAATTTTTGATAACTTTCCAAAATAGGTGTACTTCCCGGGAAAACAGCCCACATGTGAGGTCAGCAAGGTGGCCAAACCATAAAACAGGAACTTCCATTTTGAGAGGCATTCAGAGCTGGAGAGACAGCAGCTAACACCATTCTGGGGTTCTGAATCATAACTTTGGGAATTCTCCTCCTCTTTATCGACATGTCATAACTGGTTGAAATGTAGTAAGTTTCGTACTTTTATCCCTTTTGTTTTATAACTGTTTGTGCATATTTGCATTTGGTCTCTTTTGTAATATCTTTTGTATTTTTGCACACACTGCTGATTTTTTTCTGAAGTAAACTTTTAAATTTGCTAGCTTTGTTCTTTTTACTCTATGATCAAACCAACACATACTCTGTGCAAATTTACACTACCTGGGGTTGGTTTCTGACCCAATATAGGCTTGGTAACGGACCAGGCTTATAGCTATATATATATCATATATCTAACGAGAAACTGGTGGCAGCATACCGTTCTGGTGTTATTGGGGGATCCTGGCAGCGACAGATGGAGGTTTATATGTGTATCCCCGGCCTGGGACTGGTGATATATATACCGCCCTCACTTGGGAGTGCACCGATAAACAGTACGTGAGAGGGCAGTCACTCCGGCGACTACTTATCCTAGGTGCAGTTCCCTGACTGACCTGAGGGTAAGGGGGGCACCAGTGAGCTGTGACTGTGTAAGCTCCGTCACAGATTGATATTCATCCCCCGGCTCTCTTGTGGGAGTGGGTTTTCATGACACCAAGCATCATGTCACTGACTCTGTATAATAACCTCCAAGGATCTTGTCATTGACTGTGCATAGTATCCACCAAGCATCGTGTCACTGACCGTGTATAGTAACCTCCGACCATCGTGTCACTGACTGTGTATACTAACATCTGACTATTGTGTCACTGTGTATAGTAACCACCGAGCATCGTGTCACTTACCATGTATAGTAACCCCCGAGCATCATGTCACTGACCGTGTATAGTAACCTCCGAGCATCGTGTCACTGATCGTGTATAGTAACCTCCGAGCATCATGTCACTGACTGTGTATAGTAACCTACGAGCATCGTGTCACTGACTGTGTATAGTAATCTCCGAGCATCGTGTCACTGACCGTGTATAGTAATCTCCGAGCATCGTGTCACTGACCATGTATAGTAACCTCCGAGCATCGTGTCACTGACCGTGTATAGCACCCACCGAGCATGTCAAGCTGGACACGTTGCATGAAATGGATCTCTATGCTTTGGAGGTCCTGGCCTGCACAGCTACCCCATGTTTAGATTTAAATAGAAGCTAACCTCATGAGAAGACCGGTAATATTTTGTTTTCACTCTATGAGGTTTTCAGCGTAAGCTAGGACAGTTATGAGTTTTACTAAAGTTCTGAGTCTTTTTGGAAAGGGGAGTGGAGTCCATGTTGTAGCCCACTCAGAGAGGTCATCAAGCAGAGGTTATAAATTTAGGACCTGAGATAGGAGGAGTGAGTCTTTGCCCAGGAAAAGAGCTAACAGCAGCTCTGCAAGCTGCTCTGGTGCATTTTGATGTCGCCCCTCCCCCCACCACATGGTTTGCCATGATCTGAAATTATATGAGAGAACTGAGTTTTTTCAACTTTAATCCCTTTTTATTTGTACTTGTTCTGTACATATATCTATAATTGTCTCATTTTATAATATCTTTTTACACTTTTGTAAACACTGCCTACCTTTTGGAGTAAAATATATAAAATTACTAGCCTTGTTTCTCCTTGCTCTATAACGTTCTGTCACGTCATCTGAAGTAAATTATGCTACTAATTGGGTTGGCTCCTGACCCACTATTAAGTCAGGAAAAGGAGTTGGTAGCAGTGGAATTGTCCTGATTGTCCTGAGCCGTTGGAAAAATTGGTAGCGATGGACGGCATTGATAATTATTGTTCCCGCCTGAGTGGGAGTATTTATATCGCCCTCACTGCAGTGTGCCCATTAGTCAGTACATAGTAAGGCAGCCTTTCTGGAGACTAATTAACCTAGGTGCAGTACTCTGTCTTGCCTGAGGGTATGGGGGCGCCAGAGAGCTGCAAGTTCCAAACCGGAACTGGGAAGTGGGATATAGATAAATCCCCTTCAGAAAAGAACCGGGGCAAACCAAATAACCCCGGATCTTGACATATTGGTGTCAACGGTGGGGATGATAAAAATATCCCTATGTGATTCATGACAGATACTCTACCGGTCAGTGGAGGGTGGCCCCTTAAGTTACTACGGTATAGCACCCCAACTCGCCGGTGGCTTGCCCTAAAACCCCTGGTATACCCTTAACCTAATGTGTAGTAAAAGCAGTACGTAGATATAGTTACGTATAGGAGAGCGGCCAAGTGAGTGGTAGAAATGGCAAGGTAACCGAGACTGTCACATGGCCCCCAACTAGTATAGAACAAATAACCAGTAGCAGGTGAATAGATGACCTTTCCTACCTCCTAGAGGTGGGTGTAAGATACTGGCCACCGACCTATTGGATATGGAGGTGGAGGGTAATGATACCAGAAAATACGATCACATACCCCCATTCCATATAGTTCAGAATTGTGGAATTACTATATGAAAGAAAGGGGCAAATCCAAAAGAAGCTCTCAAAACGCAATGCCATCAAATGTCAACCAATGCCAACATGTAAACATCCCAACAGAGGCAGAAAAGTGTTCAGTAATCATCGATGATGTGGAGTAGGCGTATTGCAGCTCGCATGATGCCAGACACGCAGGTAGGCGTCGCTTACAATGGCCAAACGCGTTTCCTCCCAGAAGCACTTCATCTGGGAATTGCTGGCTGAGACCGATGGCCACAATCAATGGTGTGATGGTGTGTGCTGAGGAAAATGCTTATGAAGGGAAGATAGAGGAGCAATTTCTGCAATGGAGCAAGGTGTGGAGAGAGGATGCTCTCCACAGACGGAAGTGATGTGGTGGAACACACCGTGCGTTCTATCCAGGGCCCCCAAAATCACTTCCTGTCCCAGGGCGCTGATGTTCAGGTGGAAGGCAAATTGCTCCATATGTGGTGCCCCGGGATTTAGGGTGCGGCGCATAAATGGCAGGATACGCTCAGTGATGGCAAATGGGGCGCAGCACACCTGATATCAAAGGTAAGCCCATGAACCAGTGGAACGCAAGTGTGCACTGCAGAAAATCAAAACCGAAGTGACGTCACAATATCACCTATCGCAATCAACCCTTAGTGGCTATGTTATGTGATGATTACATTATAATAAAAGGCATCATTTCCAAGAAATAACATGTGTGAAGAACATTCACAGTGGGTAAGGAAAGTATTCAGACCCCTTTAAATTTTTCACACTTGTTTTCATTGCAGCCATTTGGTAAATTCAAAAAAGTTCATTTTTACTCATTAATGTACACTCTGCACCCCATCTTGACTGAAAAAACCCCAGAAATGTAGTAATTTTTGCAAATTTAATAAAAAAGAAAAAGTGAAATATCACATGGTCATAAGTCTTCAGACCCTTTGCTCAGACACTCATATGTAAGTCCCATGCTGTCCATTTCCTCCTTGAGACGGTTCTACTCCTTCATTGGAGTCCAGCTGTGTGTAATTAAACTGATAGGACTTGATTTGGAGCGGCGCACACCTGTCTATATAAGACCTCACAGCTCACAGTGCATGTCAGACCAAAGGAGAATCATGAGGCCAAAGGAACTGGCCAAGGAGCTCAGAGACAGAATTGTGGCAAGGCACAGATCTGGCCAAGGTTACAACAGAATTTCTGCAGTACTCAAGGTTCCTAAGAGCACAGTGGCCTCCATAATCCTTAAATGGAAGAATTTTGGGACCACCAGAAGTCTTCCTAGACCTGGCCGTCCAGCCAAACTGAGCAATCGTGGGAGAAGAGCCTTGGTGAGAGAAGAACCCCAAGATCACTGTGGCTGAGCTCCAGAGATGCAGTAGGGAGATTGGAGAAAGTTCCACAAAGTCAACTATCACTGCAGCCTCCACCAGTCAGGCCTTTATGGAAGAGTCGCCCGGCAGAAGCCTCTCCTCAGTGTAAGTTATATGAAAGCCGCATAGAGTTTACTAAAAAACACATGAAGGACTCCCAGACTATGAGAAATAAGATTCTCTAGCCTGATTAGACGAAGATAGACTTTTTTGGTGATAATTGTAAGGGGTATGTGTGGAGAAAACCAGGCACTGGTCATCACCTGCCCGATACAATCCCAACAGTGAAACATGGTGGTGGCAGCATCATGCTATGGGAGTGTTTTTCAGCTGCAGGGACAGGACGACAAGTTGTCATTGAAGGAAACATGAATGTGGCCAAGTACAGAGATATCCTGGATGAAAACCTCTTCCAGAGTTCTCTGGACCTCAGACTTGACCAAAGGTTCACCTTCCAACAAAACAGTGACCATAAGCACAAAATAACAAAGGAGTGGGTTCAGAACAACTGTGACCATTCTTGATCGTCCCAGCCAGAGCCCTGACCTAAACTCCAATTGAGAATCTCTGGAGAGACCTGAAAATGGCGTCCACCAACGTTCACCATCCAACCTGATGGAACTGGAGAGGATCTGAAAGGAAGAATGGCCGAGGATCCCCAAATCCAGGAGTGAAAAACTTGTTGAATCGTTCCCAAGAAGACTCATGGCTGTACTAGCTCAAAAGGTGCTTCTGTCAATACTGAGCAAAGGGGCTGAAGACTTATGACCATGAGAGATTTCAGTTTTTCTTTTTTAATACATTTGCAAAAATTACTACATTTCTGTTTTTTTTCAGTCAAGATGGAGTGCAGAGTGTACATTAATGAGAGAAAAATTAACTTTTATGAATTTACCAAATGGCTGCAATGAAACAAAGAGTGAAAAATTTAAAGGGGTCTAAATACTTTCCGTACCCACTGTACGATGAGGTCCCCTACATCAAGACTGGGTAAGCAAAAAGTCACATCATGGACTAACTCAACATGTCAAGAAGGAGTAGTAAGAGGCTAAGAACCTAACGCCAACCAGTAGCCACGAGGGCTTACCTACATACATAAAGCGAAATCAAACAAATTACTGGCAAAGAAAATAGACAAGGTAAAAATACCCAAAGATATCCATCTTCTTCTGCGTCGGTTTCATCCTCTTTTTTAGAGGACCGAGAGCTAATCCCCTATTATCTTCAGAACTGATCCACCTCGTCCAGCAACCAACCAAAATGATGGAATACAGAAAACAAAGCCAGGTCTAAGACATCAGTAATATGGCTCTACATAATAACCAGGTCTTAAACCTCTCGGAATATAATCTCGCGGGTATGGAGAGGTCTCTATTGAGTAGGGGCCTTACCTTTGTCCCCAGTAGATTCAATTCAATTTTTATGGATTAAGGATCTTGACCTTTTAACTAGGAGACTCCATTTCTTCTACTACCCCATCACCTTCACCTCCTTCATTACATCTACTCCTCCATCACTGTCTCCTTCTTCATCACTTCTACTCCTCCATGGCCTCACCCTACTTCATCACTTCTGCTCTTCCATTGTCTCATCCTCCCCCATCACTTCTGCTCTTCAATCACCTTCACCTCCATTATATCTACTCCTCCATCACTGTCTCCTCCTTCATCACTTCTACTCCTCCATTGCCTCATCCTACTTCATCACTTCTGCTCTTCCATTGTCTCATCCTCCTCCATCACTTCGCTATCCCATCACCTTCACCTCCTTCATTATATCTACTCCTCCATCACTGTCTCCTTCTTCATCACTTCTACTCCTCCATGGCCTCATCCTACTTCATCACTTCTGCTCTTCCATTGTCTCATCCTCCTCCATCACTTCGCTATCCCATCACCTTCACCTCCCTCATTACATCTACTCCTCCATCACTGTCTCCTTCTTCATCACTTCTACTCCTCCATGGCCTCATCCTACTTCATCACTTCTGCTCTTCCATTGTCTCATCCTCCTCCATCACTTCGCTATCCCATCACCTTAACCTCCTTCATCACTTCTACTCCTCCATCACTTCTACTACCCCATCGCCGCCTTTTCTTTCATCACTTCTGTGCCTCCATCGTCTCGTCCTCCATCATCACTTCTACTCCTCCATTACTTCTACTACCTCATCACCTTAAAGGGAACCTGCCACCCCCAAAATCGAAGGTGAGCTAAGCCCACTGGCATCAGGGGCTTATCTCCAGCATTCTGTAATACATTCTGTAATGCTGTAGATAAGCCCCCGATGTATCCTGAAAGATGAGAAAAAGAGGTTAGATTATACTCACCTGGGCGGTCCGATCCAATGGGCGTCACGGTCAGGTTCGGGGCCTCCCATCTTCATAGGATGACGTCCTCTTGTCTTCAGGCTGCAGCTCCGGTGCAGGTGTACTTTGTCTGCCCTGTTGAAGGCAGAGCAAAGTACTGCGGTGCGCAGGTGCTGGGCCTCTCTGACCTTTCCTGGCGCCTGCGCACTGCAGTACTTTGCTCTGCTCTCAACAGGGGAGACAAAGTACGCCTGCGCTGGAGCCGCAGCGTGAAGACAAGAAGAGGACGTCATTGTAAGAAGATAGGAGACCCCGGACCAGACCACGACACCCATCGGACCGGACCGCAGTGGGACCGCCCCTGGGTGAGTATAATCTAACTTCTATTTCTAATCTTTCAGGATACATCGGGGGCTTATCTACAGCATTACAGAATGCATTACAGAACGCTGGAGATAAGCCCCTGATGCCGGTGGGCTTAGCTCATCTTCGATTTTGGGGGTGACAGGTTCCCTTTAGTCTCCTTCATCACTTCTACTCCTCCATTGCTTCGTCCTCCTTCATCACTTCTACTCCTCCTTTTCCTCGTTCTACTTCCTCACTTCTACTCCTCCATTGTCTCGCCCTCCTTCATTACATCTACTGTTTCTTCACCTTCATCTCCTCCATCACTTCTACTCCTCCATCACCTTAATCTCCTCCATCAATTCTGCTACCCCATCACCTTCACCTCCTTCATTACTTCGACTCCTCCATCATATCGTATTCCTTTATTACTGTCATGACTCACAGGGAGGATACCTTTATCATCCTCACCGCTCAGACTAATATGTCCTGAACCGGGGTTGTTTGGTTGCCCAGTTCTTTTCTGAAGGGGATTTATCTATATCCCACTTTCTGGTTTGGAACTTGCAGCTCTCTGGCGCCCCCTTACCCTCAGGTCAGGCAGTGTACTGCACCAAGGATAATTAATCTCCAGAAGGGCTGCCTTACTTTGTACTGGCTAAGCGGCACACTGCAGCGAGGGCGATATAACTACTCCCACTCAGGTGGGAACAATAATTGTCAATACTGTCCGTCGCTACCAGCTTTCCCAAACGAGCAGGACAAATCCGCTGCCACAGCTCCGATTTCTTAATTAATATCGGGTCTGAAGCCAACCCAAATTAGTAGCGTAATTCACTTCAGAGGACATGACAGTACGTTATAGAGCAAGGAGAAACGAAGCTAGTAATTTTATATAGATTACTCCAAATGGTAGGCAGTTTTTACAAAAGTATACAAAGATATTATAAAAGTAGACAAGTATCGTATGTACAAACAATTACAGATAAAAAGGGATTAAAGTTGCGGGGCAGGGGCGATACATCAAGATGCATTACAGTGCGTCTCTCAGGTAGCTTCCTGGTCAAAGGTCTAGTGAAAAATTAGCTCTCACGGTCTTATACCCCTTGGTCGTGACATCACTGAATGGGCGGAGCTATGGAATGCACTCCTACTTTCTCAGAGGGACATGGAACATTCATATCCACCGTAGGTCCAGGATGCAACCTCGTATAGCGATGACGGAATTACCATTGATCTTGTTTTGCGACAAGAACTCTATTAAGACCAAACATGACCTGGCTATGCACCGCAAGTAAGCATTGATTAGTTTCTCAGATACCAAGGGTACAGGAAATTGGAAAACGCACTAGGGGATGGCCTGGCCGATGCAGCTACCAAATATAAAGCTTTCATATCTCTGTCACTAATTGGGGTCAAGTTATGCCTTACTATTAAGTTTGTACATAAACAAAAGAGCACATGGTTTCAGACAAAAGTCTGGTTTTCTGCACACTCCTGCATTCAAGAAGGAGGGTGGACAGAGTCCCACACTGGAGTTTCACGTTACAGTTGTACTGTCAGCTGGGAGCAAGAGCTGGGAGGAAGGGGGGTCGGAAAGCCCGCAGCGTGTGTCTGTGCTTAGCTTTAATAGACGTAGCAGAGCTCAGTGTGCGTGATCATAGACAATCAAATACATCATATTCCTGACAATTACTTCTACTCTTCCTTCACCTTCATCTCCTCCACCACTTCTACTACCTCATCACCTTCACCTTCTTCATTACTTCTACTCATCAATAGTCTCATCCTCCTTCATTACTTCTACTCTTCCTTCACCTTCATCTTCTCCATCACTTCTACTAACCTATCACCTTCACCTCCTTTATCACTTCTACTCCTCCATCACCTTCATCTCCTCTGTTATGCTGTGCTATCAGGCAACACAGTGTGCAGTAATCAGCGCACATACAGAGATCTGGCAATAACCCAAAAACAATAGAACAAGCTCTGAGACGTGGAATCTCTGCAGACTGCAATACCTGAACCTATCCTCACACAACTAAAAGCAGCAGTGGATTGCGCCTAACACTACCTATGCAACTCGGCACTGCCTGAGGAGCTGACTAGCCTGAAGATAGAAATACAAGCCTGACTTGCCTCAGAGAAATACCCCAAAGGAATAGGCAGCCCCCCACATATAATGACTGTTAGCAAGATGAAAAGACAAAACGTAGGAGTGAAATAGATTCAGCAAAGTGAGGCCCGATATTCTAGACAGAGCGAGGATAGCAAAGAGAACTATGCAGTCTACAAAAAACCCTAAAGCAGAACCACGCAAAGGGGGGCAAAAAGACCCACCGTGCCGAACTAACGGCACGGCGGTGCACCCTTTGCGTCTCAGAGCTTCCAGCAAAAGAGAATAGCACAGCTGGACAGAAAAAACGGAAACAAAAACAAAGTAACACTTATCTAGCAGAGCAGCAGGCCACAGGAAAGATGCAGTAGCTCAGATCCAACACTGGAACATTGACAAGGAGCAAGGAAGACAGACTCAGGTGGAGTTAAATAGCAAGGCAGCCAACGAGCTCACCAAAACACCTGAGGGAGGAAGCCCAGAGGCTGCAATACCACTTGTGACCACAGGAGTGAATTCAGCCACAGAATTCACAACAGTACCCCCCCCCCCCTTGAGGAGGGGTCACCGAACCCTCACCAGAACCCCCAGGCCGACCAGGATGAGCCACATGAAAGGCACGAACAAGATCTGGGGCATGGACATCAGAGGCAAAAACCCAGGAATTATCCTCCTGAGCATAACCCTTCCATTTGACCAGATACTGGAGTTTCCGTCTAGAGACACGAGAATCCAAAATTTTCTCCACAATATACTCCAATTCCCCCTCCACCAAAACAGGGGCAGGAGGCTCCACAGATGGAACCATAGGTGCCACGTATCTTCTCAACAACGACCTATGGAATACATTATGTATGGAAAAGGAGTCTGGGAGGGTCAGACGAAAAGACACCGGATTGAGAATCTCAGAAATCCTATACGGACCAATAAAACGAGGTTTAAATTTAGGAGAGGAAACCTTCATAGGAATATGACGAGAAGATAACCAAACCAGATCCCCAACACGAAGTCGGGGACCCACACGGCGTCTACGATTAGCGAAAAGCTGAGCCTTCTCCTGGGACAAGGTCAAATTGTCCACTACCTGAGTCCAGATCTGCTGCAACCTTTCCACCACAGAATCCACACCAGGACAGTCCGAAGACTCAACCTGTCCTGAAGAGAAACGAGGATGGAACCCAGAATTGCAGAAAAATGGAGAGACCAAGGTAGCCGAGCTGGCCCGATTATTAAGGGCGAACTCAGCCAACGGCAAAAATGACACCCAATCATCCTGTTCAGCAGAAAGAAAACATCTCAGATATGTTTCCAAGGTCTGATTGGTTCGTTCGGTCTGGCCATTAGTCTGAGGATGGAAGGCCGAGGAAAAAGATAGGTCAATGCCCATCCTACCACAAAAGGCTCGCCAGAACCTCGAGACAAACTGGGAACCTCTGTCAGAAACAATATTCTCAGGAATGCCATGCAAACGAACCACATGCTGGAAGAACAAAGGCACCAAATCAGAGGAGGAAGGCAATTTAACCAAGGGCACCAGATGGACCATTTTAGAAAAGCGATCACAGACCACCCAAATGACCGACATCTTTTGAGAAACGGGAAGGTAAGAAATGAAATCCATCGAAATATGTGTCCAAGGCCTCTTCGGGACCGGCAAGGGCAAAAGCAACCCACTGGCACGTGAACAGCAGGGCTTAGCCCTAGCACAAATCCCACAGGACTGCACAAAAGCACGCACATCCCGTGACAGAGATGGCCACCAGAAGGATCTAGCCACTAACTCTCTGGTACCAAAGATTCCTGGATGACCAGCCAGCACCGAACAATGAAGTTCAGAGATAACTTTACTAGTCCACCTACCAGGGACGAACAGTTTCTCGGCCGGACAACGATCAGGTTTATTAGCCTGAAATTTCTGCAACACTCTCCGCAAATCAGGAGAGATGGCAGACACAATGACTCCTTCCTTGAGGATACTCGCCGGCTCAGATAACCCCGGAGAGTCGGGCACAAAACTCCTAGACAGAGCATCCGCCTTCACATTTTTAGAGCCCGGAAGGGACGAAATCACAAAATCAAAACGAGCAAAAAATAACGACCAACGGGCCTGTCTAGGATTCAAGCGCTTGGCAGACTCGAGATAAGTAAGATTCTTATGATCATTCAATACCACCACGCGATGCTTAGCTCCCTCAAGCCAATGACGCCACTCCTCGAATGCCCACTTCATGGCCAGCAACTCTCGGTTGCCCACATCATAATTACGCTCAGCAGCAGAAAATTTCCTGGAAAAGAAAGCACATGGTTTCAACACTGAGCAACCAGAACCTCTCTGTGACAAAACCGCCCCTGCTCCAATCTCAGAAGCATCAACCTCGACCTGGAACGGAAGAGAAACATCTGGCTGACACAACACAGGGGCACAGCAAAAACGACGCTTCAACTCCTGAAAAGCTTCCACGGCAGCAGAAGACCAATTAACCAAATCAGCACCCTTCTTGGTCAAATCGGTCAATGGTCTGGCAATGCTAGAAAAATTACAGATGAAGCGACGATAAAAATTAGCAAAGCCCAGGAATTTCTGCAGACTTTTCAGAGATGTCGGCTGAGTCCAATCCTGGATGGCCTGGACCTTAACCGGATCCATCTCGATAGTAGAAGGGGAAAAGATGAACCCCAAAAATGAAACTTTCTGCACACCGAAGAGACACTTTGATCCCTTCACGAACAAGGAATTAGCACGCAGTACCTGGAAAACCATTCTGACTTGCTTCACATGAGACTCCCAATCATCAGAGAAGATCAAAATGTCATCCAAGTAAACAATCAGGAATTTATCCAGATACTCACGGAAAATGTCATGCATAAAAGACTGAAAAACAGATGGAGCATTGGCAAGTCCGAACGGCATCACCAGATAGTCAAAATGACCCTCGGGCGTATTAAATGCCGTTTTCCATTCATCTCCCTGCCTGATTCTCACCAGATTATACGCACCACGAAGATCTATCTTAGTAAACCAACTAGCCCCCTTAATCCGAGCAAACAAGTCAGATATCAATGGCAAGGGATACTGAAACTTAACAGTGATCTTATTAAGAAGGCGGTAATCAATACACGGTCTTAGCGAACCATCCTTTTTGGCTACAAAAAAGAACCCTGCTCCCAATGGTGATGACGATGGGTGAATATGTCCCTTCTCCAGGGATTCTTTCACATAACTGCGCATAGCGGTGTGTTCAGGCACGGACAAATTAAATAAACGACCCTTAGGGAATTTACTACCAGGAATCAAATTGATAGCACAATCACAATTCCTATGCGGACGTAGGGCATCAGACTTGGGCTCTTCAAATACATCCTGAAAGTCAGACAAGAACTCTGGGATGTCAGAAGGAATGGATGACGAAATCGACAAAAATGGAACATCACCATGTACCCCCTGACAACCCCAGCTGGTTACCGACAGAGTTCCAATCCAATACTGGATTATGGGTTTGTAGCCATGGCAACCCCAACACGACCACATCATGCAGATTATGCAGTACCAGAAAGCGAATAACTTCCTGATGTGCAGGAGCCATGCACATGGTCAGCTGGGCCCAGTATTGAGGTTTATTCTTGGCCAAAGGTGTAGCATCAATTCCTCTCAACGGAATAGGACACCGCAAAGGCTCCAAGAAAAATCCACAACGTTTAGCATAATGCAAATCCATCAGATTCAGGGCAGCGCCTGAATCCACAAACGCCATGACAGAATACGATGACAAAGAGCATATCAAGGTAATGGACAGAAGGAATTTGGACTGTACAGTACCAATGACGGCAGAGCTATCGAACCGCCTAGTGCGCTTAGGACAATTAGAAATAGCATGAGTGGAATCACCACAGTAGAAACACAGACCATTCAGACGTCTGTGTTCTTGCCGTTCAACTTTAGTCATAGTCCTGTCGCACTGCATAGGCTCAGGTTTACTCTCAGACAATACCGCCAGATGGTGCACAGATTTACGCTCGCGCAAGCGACGACCGATCTGAATGGCCAAGGACATAGACTCATTCAAACCAGCAGGCATAGGAAATCCCACCATGACATCCTTAAGAGCTTCAGAGAGACCCTTTCTGAACCAAGCCGCCAGTGCAGATTCATTCCACAGAGTGAGTACTGACCACTTCCTAAATTTCTGACAATATACTTCTATATCATCCTGACCCTGGCACAAAGCCAGCAAATTTTTCTCAGCCTGATCCACTGAATTAGGCTCATCGTAAAGCAATCCAAGCGCCTGGAAAAACGCATCAACATTACTCAATGCAGGGTCTCCTGGCGCAAGAGAAAACGCCCAGTCCTGTGGGTCGCCGCGCAAAAAAGAAATAATAATCAAAACCTGTTGAATAGGATTACCAGAAGAATGAGGTTTCAAGGCCAGAAATAGCTTACAATTATTTTTGAAGCTCAGGAACTTAGTTCTGTCACCAAAAAACAAATCAGGAATAGGAATTCTTGGTTCTAGCATAGATTTCTGATCAATTGTATCTTGAATCTTTTGTACATTTATAACGAGATTATCCATTGAGGAGCACAGAGCCTGAATATCCATGTCCACAGCTGTGTCCTGAAGCACTCTAATGTCTAGGGGAAAAAAAAAAAAAACTGAAGACAGAGCTGAGGAAAAAAAAATGATGTCAGGACTTCTTTTTTCCCTCTATTGAGAATCATTGGTTTGGGCTCCTTGTACTGTTATGCTGTGCTATCAGGCAACACAGTGTGCAGTAATCAGCGCACATACAGTGATATGGCAATAACCCAAAAACAATAGAACAAGCTCTGAGACGTGGAATCTCTGCAGACTGCAATACCTGAACCTATCCTCACACAACTAAAAGCAGCAGTGGATTGCGCCTAACACTACCTATGCAACTCGGCACTGCCTGAGGAGCTGACTAGCCTGAAGATAGAAATACAAGCCTGACTTGCCTCAGAGAAATACCCCAAAGGAATAGGCAGCCCCCCCACATATAATGACTGTTAGCAAGATGAAAAGACAAAACGTAGGAATGAAATAGATTCAGCAAAGTGAGGCCCGATATTCTAGACAGAGCGAGGATAGCAAAGAGAACTATGCAGTCTACAAAAAACCCTAAAGCAGAACCACGCAAAGGGGGGCAAAAAGACCCACCGTGCCGAACTAACGGCACGGCGGTGCACCCTTTGCGTCTCAGAGCTTCCAGCAAAAGAGAATAGCACAGCTGGACAGAAAAAACGGAAACAAAAACAAAGTAACACTTATCTAGCAGAGCAGCAGGCCACAGGAAAGATGCAGTAGCTCAGATCCAACACTGGAACATTGACAAGGAGCAAGGAAGACAGACTCAGGTGGAGCTAAATAGCAAGGCAGCCAACGAGCTCACCAAAACACCTGAGGGAGGAAGCCCAGAGGCTGCAATACCACTTGTGACCACAGGAGTGAATTCAGCCACAGAATTCACAACACTCCTCCATTAATTCTAGTCCTCCATTATCTTCACCTCCTTCATCATTTCTACTACCCCATCACCTTCACTTCCTTCATCACTTCTACTCCTCCATCGCATCGTACTCCTTTATTCCTTCTACTCTTCCTTCACCTTCATCTCCTCCATCACTTCTACTACTCCATCAACTTTACCTTCTTCATCACTTCTACTCCTCCATTGTCTCATCCTCCGTCATTACTACTCCTCCTTCATTTCATCTCTTTCATCACTTCTACTACCCCATCAACTTCACCTCCTTCATCACTTCTACTCCTCAATAGTCTCGTCTTTCTTCATGACTTCTACTCCTCCATCGTCTCTTCCTCCTTCATTACTACTCCTCTTTCATTTCATCTCCTCCATCACTTCTACTACTCCATCAACTTCACCTCCTTCATCACTTCTACTCCTCAATAGTCTCGTCTTTCTTCATGACTTCTACTCCTCCATCGTCTTGTCCTCCTACATTACTACTCCTCCTTCATTTCATCTCCTTCATCACTTCTACTCCTCCATCATCTCGTCCTCCTTCATTACTACTCCTCCATCACCTTCATCTCCTCCATCACTTCTACTATCCCATCACCTTCATCTCCTTCATTGCCTCATCCTCCTTCTTCACTTTTACTACCCCAACCCTTTTACCTCCTTCATCATTTCTGCTCTTCCATCGCCTCATCCTCCTACATCACTTCTACTCCTCCATCACCTTCATCTCCTCCATCACTTCTATTACCCCATCACCTTCGACTCCTTCACTACTTCTTGTCCTCCATCGCCTCATCCGCCTTCATCACTTTTACTACCCCATCACTTTTACCTCCTTCATCTTTTCTGCTCTTCCATCGCCTCATCCTCCTACATCACTTCTACTCCTCCATCACCTTCATCTCCTCCATCACTTCTATTACCCCATCACCTTCGACTCCTTCACTACTTCTTCTCCTCCATCGCCTCATCCGCCTTCATCACTTTTACTACCCCATCACTTTTACCTCCTTCATCTTTTCTGCTCTTCTATCGCCTCATCCTCCTACATCACTTCTACTCCTCCATCACCTTCATCTCCGCCATCACTTCTATTACCCCATCACCTTCGACTCCTTCACTACTTCTTGTCCTGCATCGCCTCATCCGCCTTCATCACTTTTACTACCCCATCACTTTTACCTCCTTCATCGTTTCTGCTCTTCCATCGCCTCATCCTCCTTCATCACTTCTGCTTCTCCATCATCTTCAGCTCCTTAATCACCCCTGCTCCTCCATCGCCTCGTCTTCCTCCGTTGACGAGCATTTTGTGGTCACATCCCAGCGTGCTCTCTCTGATGAAAGTCGATCTATTAGGACCTGCGTTATCTAGAAACTTATTAAACTGTTATTTTGCGTGTGGAAGAAACTTTGTAAAGCATCATCCTCAAACAAGGAAGAAATTGGCGTCTAGGCGTAGTACAGATAACAGGCGGCGTGTTCACATTCATGAGACAATGGCGGATACACAGAATGAAATCTGCTCTTTCAGGTTTTCTTTTTGAAGAAAATTGCATAAATAATACATTTGGGCCTTGTAATAGCAAACAAGCTCCATGGAAGCTCCTTGGCTGCAGATATCGGGGTTTTGTTTAAGAAGCTTCACAGAATGAAGGCCATCGCTTTCATTTATATTAAAAGGCCAATAATGCGAGCGCCGATTGGCTACAGCTGCCGCCTTGAGAGCCGTTATCTGACGCGGCTGCTGGGAAATGGAAGGCAGTAAATTGCTTTTCCACTTAATATATAACATTTACAAATTGTATATTTCACGTTAAATTCACAGGATCTCAATTATTTAACAACTAATGCTCAATCAGCGGGACGGGCCGCGAATTCAAATGTCATTCACTTGTCAAGGAAGAAGATGTTCAGGAGCCCATGGGGATAGGTGAACGAGGCCGCCATGATCAGAGCCCATAGGGAGAGGTGTATGGGGCCGCCATGATCAGAGCCCATAGGGAGAGGTGTACGGGGCCGCCATCATCATTGTTATAGCGCCATTTATTCCATGGCGCTTTACATGTGAGGAGGGGTATACATAATAAAAACAAGTACAATAATCTTAAACAATACAAGTCATAACTGGTACAGGAGGAGAGGACCCTGCCCGCGAGGGCTCACAATCTACAAGGGATGGGTGAGGATACAGTAGGAGAGGGTAGAGATGGTCATGCAGCGGTTTGGTCGATCGGTGGTTACTGCAGGTTGTAGGCTTGTCTGAAGAGGTGGGTCTTCAGGTTCTTTTTGAAGGTTTCGATGGTAGGCGAGAGTCTGATGTGTTGTGGTAGAGGGTTCCAGAGTAGGGGTGATGCGCGAGAGAAATCTTGTATACGACTGTGGGAAGAGATAAGAGGGGAGTAGAGAAGGAGATCTTGTGAGGATCGGAGGTTGCGTGTAGGTAAGTACCGGGAGACGAGGTCACAGATGTATGGAGGAGACAAGTTGTGGATGGCTTTGTATGTCATGGTTAGGGTTTTGTAGTGGAGACTCTGGGCAATGGGGAGCCAGTGAAGGGATTGACAGGGGGGAGAGGCCGGGGAATAGCGGGGGGACAGGTGGATTAGTCGGGCAGCAGCGTTTAGAATAGATTGGAGGGGTGCGAGAGTGTTAGAGGGGAGGCCACAGAGCAGGAGGTTGCAGTAGTCAAGGCGAGAGATGATGAGGGCATGGACTAGGGTTTTTGCAGATTCATGGTTGAGGAATGAACGGATTCGTGAAATATTTTTGAGTTGAAGGCAGCAGGAAGTGGAAAGGGCTTGGATATGTGGTTTGAAGGAGAGATCAGCGTCAAGGATTACCCCGAGGCAGCGAGCTTGTGGGACTTGGGAGAGTGGGCAGCCGTTTACTGTAATGGATAGGTTCATTGGGGGGGTCACGTGAGATGGGGGAAAGACAATGAATTCTGTTTTGTCCATGTTAAGTTTCAGAAATCTAGCGGAGAAGAAGGATGAAATAGCAGACAGACATTGAGGGATTCTGGTTAGTAGAGTGGTAATATCTGGTCCAGAGATGTAGATCTGTGTGTCATCAGCATAGAGGTGATACTGAAAGCCATGAGATTCTATGAGCTGTCCCAGGCCAAAGGTGTAGATGGAGAAGAGCAGGGGCCCAAGGACTGAACCTTGTGGGACTCCGACAGATAGAGGGCGAGGTGAGGAGGTGGTGTGTGAGTGGGAGACGCTGAATGTCCGGTCTGTTAGGTATGAAGAGATCCAGGATAAGGCCAAGTCTGCGATGCCAAGGGATGAGAGGGACTGTAATAATAGGGAATGGTCCACTGTGTCAAAGGCACCCGACAGGTCGAGGAGGAGGAGGATAGAGTAGTGTCGCTTGCTCTTGGCGGATAAGAGGTCATTGGTGACCTTAGTTAGGGCAGTTTCAGTGGAGTGGTGTGACCAGAAGCCAGATTGTAAGCGGTCAAAGAGGGAGCAAGAAGAGAGATGGGAGGACAGTTCAAGATGGACGTGTTGTTCCAGTAGTTTTGAGGCATAGGGGAGAAGTGATATAGGGCGATAGCTAGATACAGAGGATGGGTCGAGAGAAGTGTTGGTAGCACTTTCCGCTTCAGGCCCGTCCTGACCTAGTTTTGGTAGCACAGCTGAAGATTTGTTACAATATAGCAGTGCAGACAATCCTGTGAAGCATGCACACAGCGGCAGGAGATGCCTGGCCTGTACAATCACTCCCATTCTCCTCCTGATCCTGAATGTGTGAGATTTCCTCAGTCTGTGTCTCTGGAGCAGTGGCCTCCGAGGCGTCGCGGGTGGCGATGACTAAAACATGGGATTTCTCTATTGATCTCCCCGCAGACTGGAGCCCAAAATGCGGTGTGGCACGAAAAATAAGTAAAGACACCGGAAACATATTAGAAGGTGTGCGGGAGTGACAGGGGGACGCGGGGAGACATCTCGTCGCTCCGCCGCCCAGCGCCATTCTCCTCCAGTTACTCAGGGTATAAATCTCCATGGGGCGGATTACCATAGCACCCGTGCACCGCTGCTCGGCAGATGAATTCTCAGCCACCTTGTAATCGTGATGCCGCCTCGCAGCCGATGTTCTCCACTCACATCCATCACTTACGTCCTTGTCTGCCATGACTGGGCTCCCCGCATAGTACAATAATATTCTGACCCCAGGGCAGAAAATGAAAAACATCCTGAAATATTTACATTGTCTCCGACTTCTAGAGCGGTGTACACATGGTGCGGTTGTGTACAGGATTGGTCACGGGGCGACATGTGGGGAGAGCCGCGACAAGTACGACATGGTGGGGAGAGCCACGATGTGTGAGACATGGTGGGGAGAGCTGTGAAGTGTGCGACATGGTGGGGAGAGCCACGACGTGTGCGACATGGTGGGGAGAGCCACGACGTGTGAGACATGGTGGGGAGAGATAAGACAAGTACGACATGGTGGGGAGAGCCGGGACGTGTGTGACATGGTGGGAAGAGCAACGACGTGTGCGACATGGTGGGGAGAGATGAGACAAGTACGACATGGTGGGAAGAGATGAGACAAGTACGACATGGTGGGAAGAGCCGCGACGTGTGCGACATGGTGGGAAGAGCAACGACGTGTGCGACATGGTGGATAGAGCCACGACGTGTGCGACATGGTGGGAAGAGCCGCGACGTGTGCGACATGGTGGATAGAGCCACGACGTGTGCGACATGGTGGGGAGAGATGAGACAAGTACGACATGGTGGGAAGAGCCACGACGTGTGTGACATGGTGGGGAGAGATGAGACAAGTACGACATGGTGGGAAGAGCCGCGACGTGTGCGACATGGTGGATAGAGCCACGACGTGTGCGACATGGTGGGAAGAGCCGTGACGTGTGCGACATGGTGGATAGAGCCACGACGTGTGCGACATGGTGGGGAGAGATGAGACAAGTACGACATGGTGGGAAGAGCCGCGACGTGTGCGACATGGTGGGGAGAGATGAGACAAGTACGACGTGGGGAGAGCCGCGATGTGTGTGACATGTGGGGAGAGCCACGACGTGTACGACATGGTGGGGAGAGCCGCGATCTGTGAGACATGGTGGATAGAGCCGCGATCTGTGAGACATGGTGGATAGAGCCGTGACGTGTGAGACATGGGGGGAGAGCCACGACGTGTGCGACATGGTGGATAGAGCCACGACGTGTGAGACATGGTGGGGAGAGATGAGACAAGTACGACATGGTGGGAAGAGCCGCGACGTGTGCGACATGGTGGATAGAGCCACGACGTGTGCGACATGGTGGGAAGAGCCGCGACGTGTGCGACATGGTGGGAAGAGCCACGACGTGTGTGACATGGTGGGGAGAGCCACGATGTGTGAGACATGGTGGGGAGAGATGAGACAAGTACGACATGGTGGGGAGAGCCGCGACGTGTGCGACATGGTGGGGAGAGATGAGACAAGTACGACATGGTGGGGAGAGCCGCGATGTGTGTGACATGTGGGGAGAGCCACGACGTGTACGACATGGTGGGGAGAGCCGCGATGTGTGAGACATGGTGGATAGAGCCGCGATCTGTGAGACATGGTGGATAGAGCCGCGATCTGTGAGACATGGTGGATAGAGCCACGACGTGTGAGACATGGGGGGAGAGCCGCGACGTGTGCGACATGGTGGATAGAGCCACGACGTGTGAGACATGGTGGATAGAGCCGCGACGTGTGAGACATGGTGGATAGAGCCACGACGTGTGAGACATGGTGGATAGAGCCACGACGTGTGAGACATGGTGGGAAGAGCCGCGACGTGTGCGACATGGTGGGAAGAGCCGCGACGTGTGCGACATGGTGGGAAGAGCCGCGACGTGTGCGACATGGTGGGAAGAGCCGCGACGTGTGCGACATGGTGGGGAGAGATGAGACAAGTACGACGTGGGGAGAGCCGCGATGTGTGTGACATGTGGGGAGAGCCACGACGTGTACGACATGGTGGGGAGAGCCGCGATCTGTGAGACATGGTGGATAGAGCCGCGATCTGTGAGACATGGTGGATAGAGCCGTGACGTGTGAGACATGGGGGGAGAGCCACGACGTGTGCGACATGGTGGATAGAGCCACGACGTGTGAGACATGGTGGATAGAGCCACGACGTGTGAGACATGGTGGATAGAGCCACGACGTGTGAGACATGGTGGGAAGAGCCGCGACGTGTGCGACATGGTGGATAGAGCCACGACGTGTGCGACATGGTGGGGAGAGATGAGACAAGTACGACATGGTGGGAAGAGCAACGACGTGTGCGACATGGTGGGGAGAGATGAGACAAGTACGACATGGTGGGAAGAGCCGCGACGTGTGCGACATGGTGGATAGAGCCACGACGTGTGAGACATGGTGGGGAGAGATGAGACAAGTACGACATGGTGGGAAGAGCCGCGACGTGTGCGACATGGTGGATAGAGCCACGACGTGTGCGACATGGTGGGAAGAGCCGCGACGTGTGCGACATGGTGGATAGAGCCACGACGTGTGTGACATGGTGGGGAGAGCCACGATGTGTGAGACATGGTGGGGAGAGATGAGACAAGTACGACATGGTGGGGAGAGCCGCGACGTGTGCGACATGGTGGGGAGAGATGAGACAAGTACGACATGGTGGGGAGAGCCGCGATGTGTGTGACATGTGGGGAGAGCCACGACGTGTACGACATGGTGGGGAGAGCCGCGATGTGTGAGACATGGTGGATAGAGCCGCGATCTGTGAGACATGGTGGATAGAGCCGCGATCTGTGAGACATGGTGGATAGAGCCACGACGTGTGAGACATGGGGGGAGAGCCGCGACGTGTGCGACATGGTGGATAGAGCCACGACGTGTGAGACATGGTGGATAGAGCCGCGACGTGTGAGACATGGTGGATAGAGCCACGACGTGTGAGACATGGTGGATAGAGCCACGACGTGTGAGACATGGTGGGAAGAGCCGCGACGTGTGCGACATGGTGGGAAGAGCCGCGACGTGTGCGACATGGTGGGAAGAGCCGCGACGTGTGCGACATGGTGGGAAGAGCCGCGACGTGTGCGACATGGTGGGAAGAGCCGCGACGTGTGCGACATGGTGGATAGAGCCACGACGTGTGAGACATGGTGGATAGAGCCACGACGTGTGAGACATGGTGGATAGAGCCACGATGTGTGCGACATGGTGGGGAGAGATGAGACAAGTACGACATGGTGGGAAGAGCCGCGACGTGTGCGACATGGTGGATAGAGCCACGACGTGTGAGACATGGTGGATAGAGCCACGATGTGTGCGACATGGTGGGGAGAGCCACGATGTGTGCGACATGGTGGGGAGAGATGAGACAAGTACGACATGGTGGGAAGAGCCGCGACGTGTGCGACATGGTGGGGAGAGATGAGACAAGTACGACATGGTGGGAAGAGCCACGACGTGTGCGACATGGTGGGAAGAGCCGCGACGTGTGCGACATGGTGGGAAGAGCCGCGACGTGTGCGACATGGTGGATAGAGCCACGACGTGTGAGACATGGTGGATAGAGCCACGACGTGTGAGACATGGTGGATAGAGCCACGATGTGTGCGACATGGTGGGGAGAGATGAGACAAGTACGACATGGTGGGAAGAGCCGCGACGTGTGCGACATGGTGGATAGAGCCACGACGTGTGAGACATGGTGGGAAGAGCCGCGACGTGTGCGACATGGTGGATAGAGCCACGATGTGTGCGACATGGTGGGGAGAGCCATGATGTGTGAGACATGGTGGGGAGAGATGAGACAAGTACGACATGGTGGGAAGAGCCGCGACGTGTGCGACATGGTGGGGAGAGATGAGACAAGTACGACATGGTGGGAAGAGCCACGACGTGTGCGACATGGTGGGAAGAGCCGCGACGTGTGCGACATGGTGGGAAGAGCCGCGACGTGTGCGACATGGTGGATAGAGCCACGACGTGTGAGACATGGTGGATAGAGCCACGACGTGTGAGACATGGTGGATAGAGCCACGATGTGTGCGACATGGTGGGGAGAGATGAGACAAGTACGACATGGTGGGAAGAGCCGCGACGTGTGCGACATGGTGGATAGAGCCACGACGTGTGAGACATGGTGGGAAGAGCCGCGACGTGTGCGACATGGTGGATAGAGCCACGATGTGTGCGACATGGTGGGGAGAGCCACGATGTGTGAGACATGGTGGGGAGAGATGAGACAAGTACGACATGGTGGGAAGAGCCGCGACGTGTGCGACATGGTGGGGAGAGATGAGACAAGTACGACATGGTGGGAAGAGCCACGACGTG
Organism: Ranitomeya imitator; assembly: GCF_032444005.1. NCBI lineage: Eukaryota > Metazoa > Chordata > Amphibia > Anura > Dendrobatidae > Ranitomeya > Ranitomeya imitator. The sequence continues at coordinate 1,677,671 of NC_091285.1, read as the reverse complement.
TGCGACATGGTGGATAGAGCCGTGACGTGTGAGACATGGTGGATAGAGCCGCGACGTGTGCGACATGGTGGGAAGAGCCGCGACGTGTGCGACATGGTGGGGAGAGCCACGATGTGTGAGACATGGTGGGGAGAGATGAGACAAGTACGACATGGTGGGGAGAGCCGCGATGTGTGTGACATGTGGGGAGAGCCACGACGTGTACGACATGGTGGGGAGAGCCGCGATGTGTGAGACATGGTGGATAGAGCCGCGATCTGTGAGACATGGTGGATAGAGCCGCGATCTGTGAGACATGGTGGATAGAGCCACGACGTGTGAGACATGGTGGATAGAGCCGTGACGTGTGAAACATGGTGGATAGAGCCACGACGTGTGAGACATGGTGGATAGAGCCACGACGTGTGAGACATGGTGGGAAGAGCCGCGACGTGTGAGACATGGTGGATAGAGCCACGACGTGTGAGACATGGGGGGAGAGCCACGACGTGTGAGACATGGGGGGAGAGCCGCGACGTGTGAGACATGGTGGATAGAGCCGCGACGTGTGCGACATGGTGGATAGAGTTACGACGTGTGCGACATGGTGGGGAGAGATGAGACAAGTACGACATGGTGGATAGAGCCACGACGTGTGCGACATGGTGGGGAGAGCCACGATGTGTGAGACATGGTGGGGAGAGATGAGACAAGTACGACATGGTGGGAAGAGCCGCGACGTGTGCGACATGGTGGATAGAGCCACGACGTGTACGACATGGTGGGGAGAGCCGCGATGTGTGAGACATGGTGGATAGAGCCGCGATCTGTGAGACATGGGGGGAGAGCCGCGACGTGTGCGACATGGTGGGGAGAGCCGTGACGTGTGAGACATGGTGGATAGAGCCGTGACGTGTGAGACATGGTGGATAGAGCCACGACGTGTGAGACATGGGGGGAGAGCCACGACGTGTGAGACATGGTGGATAGAGCCGCGACGTGTGAGACATGGTGGATAGAGCCGCGACGTGTGCGACAAGATGGGGAGAGCCGCGACGTGTGAGACATGGTGGATAGAGCCGCGACGTGTGAGACATGGTGAATAGAGCCGCGACGTGTGCGACATGGTGGATAGAGACGCGACGTGTGCGACATGATGGATAGAGCCGCGACGTGTGCGACATGGTGGGGAGAGCCACGACGTGTGAGACATGGGGGGAGAGCCGCGACGTGTGAGACATGGTGGATAGAGCCGCGACGTGTGAGACATGGTGGATAGAGCCACGATCTGTGAGACATGGGGGGAGAGCCATGACGTGTGAGACATGGGGGGAGAGTCGCAATGTGTGAGACATGGGGGGAGAGCCATGACGTGTGAGACATGGTGGGGAGAGCCGCGACGTGTGAGACATGGTGGATAGAGCCGCGACGTGTGAGACATGGTGGATAGAGCCACGACGTGTGAGACATGGTGGATAGAGCCACGACGTGTGAGACATGGTGGATAGAGCCACGACGTGTGAGACATGGCGGATAGAGCCGCGACGTGTGAGACATGGTGGATAGAGCCGCGATCCCTGAGACATGGGGGGAGAGCCGCGACGTGTGCGACATGGTGGATAGAGCCGCGACGTGTGAGACATGGTGGATAGAGCCGCGATCTCTGAGACATGGTGGGAAGAGCCGCGACGTGTGAGACATGGTGGATAGAGCCACGACGTGTACGACATGGTGGGGAGAGCCGCGATGTGTGAGACATGGTGGATAGAGACGCGATCTGTGAGACATGGTGGATAGAGCCACGACGTGTGAGACATGGGGGGAGAGCCACGACGTGTGAGACATGGTGGATAGAGCCGCGATCCCTGAGACATGGGGGGAGAGCCGCGATCTCTGAGACATGGGGGGAGAGCCGCGACGTGTGCCATGTAAGCCATCTCCTCACCTGATACATGATAACGAGTCCTCTGCACAGTCCAGTATTTGTCACATCTGCTGCAATACAGTCTGCGCCTCCTGCACGACAGGCCCATATAACAGCCCTTAGGCTTCATGCAGTTGAGCAGAAACAGGAGCAGGATGCAGAGCTGGAAGATGCGGCGTAGAGTCTGACCTTCTCCACTAGATTTCTAAAACTTAACATGGACAAAACAGAATTCATCATCTTTCCCCCATCTCACGCGATCTCCCCAACGAACCTATCCATTACAGTAAACGGCTGCCCACTCTCCCCAGTCCCACAAGCCCGCTGTCTTGGGGTAATCCTTGACACTGATCTCTCCTTTAAACCACATATCCAAACCCTTTCCACTTCCTGCCGCCTCCAACTCAAAAATATTTCACGGATCCGCACATTCCTAAACCAAGAATCTGCAAAAACCCTAGTCCATGCCCTCATCATCTCCCGCCTTGACTACTGTAACCTCCTGCTCTGTGGCCTCCCCTCTAACACTCTTGCACCCCTCCAATCTATTCTAAACTCTGCTGCCCGACTAATCCACCTGTCCCCCCGCTATTCCCCGGCCTCTCCCCTCTGTCAATCCCTGCACTGGCTCCCCATCACCCAGAGACTCCAGTACAAAAGCCTAACCATGACATATAAAGCCATCCACAACCTGTCTCCTCCATACATCTGTGACCTCGTCTCCCGGTACTTTCCTGCACGCAACCTCCGATCCTCATAAGATCTCCTTCTCTACTCCCCTATTATCTCCTCTTCCCACAATCGCATACAAGATTTCTCTCGTGCATCCCCCCTACTCTGGAATGCTCTACCACAACATATCAGACTCTCGCCTACCATCGAAACCTTCAAAAAGAACCTGAAGACCCACCTCTTCCGACAAGCCTACAACCTGCAGTAACCACCGATTGACCAAACCGCTGCACGGCCAGCTCTACCCTCACCTACTGTATCCTCACCCATCCCTTGTAGATTGTGAGCCCTCGCGGGCAGGGTCCTCTCTCCTCCTGTACCAGTTGTGACTTGTATTTTTCAAGATTATTGTACTTGTTTTATTATGTATACCCCTCCTCACATGTAAAGCGCCATGGAATAAATGGCGCTATAATAATAAATAATAATAATAATAATAATAATAATAATAATTGCTAGAAGGGAAGGATTTGCACCTGCGAGCTTACCAGAATCCGCAGACTTAATTGAATCCCTGCGACTGTGTGTTTAGTATCGACACGTCGTGCGCTCCCCATTATGGCGCTTAACTGAAGGAGCAGAACGGCAAGGTCAGGCGTAATGGCCACATGGGGCGTCATAAAGCAATTACTGCACAAGTGAGCGCGGCTGCATTACCACTCGCATCTCTCCGGAGCCATTACTAACGCACTAGAGTAGAGCGCGCACCAGAGAGCTGCACTCTGCCATGTACAGCGCAGGACCACATCGCTCTGATGCCAGCATGGCGGACCACCCCTGGAACTCACTGTGGGAATATTTACTCAGTGCTTTACAGACAATGTATACAGTTAGGTCCATATATATTTGGACAGAGACAACATTTTTCTAATTTTGGTTACAGACATTACCACAATGAATTTTAAACAAAACAATTCAGATGCAGTTGAAGTTCAGACTTTCAGCTTTCATTTGAGGGTATCCACATTAAAATTGGATGAAGGGTTTAGGAGTTTCAGCTCCTTAACATGTGCCACCCTGTTTTTAAAGGGACCAAAAGTAATTGGACAATTGATTCCAAGGCTATTTCATGGACACGTGTGGACAATCCCTTAGTTATGTCATTCTCAATTAAGCAGATAAAAGGCCTGGAGTTGATTTGAGGTGCGGTGCTGCATTTGGAAGGTTTTGCTGTGAAGTAAACATGCGGTCAAAGGAGATCTCCATGCAGGTGAAACAAGCCGTCCTTAAGCTGCGAAAACAGAAAAAACCCATCCGAGAAATTGCTACAATATTAGGAGTGGCAAAATCTACAGTTTGGTCCATCCTGAGAAAGAAAGAAAACACTGGTGAACTCATCAATGCAAACAGACCTGGGCGCCCACGGAAGACAACAGTGGTGGATGATCGCAGAATAATCTCCATGGTGAAGAGAAACCCCTTCACAACAGCCGACCAAGTGACCAACACTCTCCAGGAGGTCGGCGGATCAATATCCAAATCTACCATAAAGAGAAGACTGCATGAAAGTAACTACAGAGGGTTCACTGCACGGTGCAGCCACTCATAAGCATCAAGAAGAAAAAGGCTAAAAACATCTAAAAAAGCCGCACAGTTCTGGAAGAACATTCTATGGACAGATGAAACCAAGATCAACCTCTACCAGAATGATGGAAAGAGAAAAGTATGGCGAAGGCGTGGTCCAGCTCATGATCCAAAGCATACCACATCATCTGTAAAACTTGGTGGATGCAGTGTGATGGTGCGGGCATGCATAAACCCGGCGGAGGCAGTGTGATGGCGCGGGCATGCATAAACCCGGCGGAGGCAGTGTGATGGCGCGGGCATGCATGGCTGCCACTGGGTCACTAGTGTTTATTGATGATGTGACACAGGACAGAATGAATTCTGAGGTCTTCAGAGCCGCCATACTGTGTGCTCAGATCCAGCCAAATGCAGCCAAACTGATTGTCCATCTGTAGTATGAAACGACGACCAATGACCCAAAACATAAAGCCAAAGCAACCCAGCAGTTTATTAAAGCAAAGAAGTGGAATATTCTTGAATGTCCAAGTCAGTCACCTGATCTCAACCCAACTGAGCAGCATTTCACTTGGTAAAGACTAAACTTCAGACAGAAAGGCCACAAACAAACAGCAACTGAAAACCACCGCAGTGAAGACCTGACAGAGCATCAAAAAGGAGGAAACAGCGTCTGGTGATGTCCATGAGTTCAAGACTTCAGGCAGTCATTGCCAACAAAGGGTTTTCAACCAAGTACTAAAAATGAACATTTTATTTAAAATGATTGAATCTGTCCAATTACTTTTGGTCCCTTTAAAAACAGGGTGGCACATGTTAAGGAGCTGAAACTCCTAAACCCTTCATCCAATTTTAATGTGGATACCCTCAAATGAAAGCTGAAAGTCCGAACTTCAACTGCATCTGAATTGTTTTGTTTAAAATTCATTGTGGTAATGTCTATAACCAAAGTTAGAAAAATGTTGTCTCTGTCCAAATATATATGGACCTGTATACATATATGAACTGTGTATATATATATATATATATATATATATATATATGTACAGTATGTTGACTCCCAATAATCCATTCCTGAGGAGCCACCAACACCTGTGCAACTGGAGGTGAAAGCGCCTCATTCAGAAAACAGGAGGCCCAAAAAGATCCATTGCACCGTGAAAACATCAACAGAGTGAATCGTTATTGTGCAGCAAATACAAAATCCAAGAGAAGGAAAAACACCAGACAATGATATATATATATATAGTGGGGATACGCTACCTGAGTGTGTTGGGGGACACTCGCTTGGCGGCAGGATAAACACTTCAGGCACGATATCTCACACATATCAGTCTTATTTGGTTTATTACACATCATAAACCACATGACGTAGAGTCCATTGTGTTACACAGTTCATAGAACATTGCAAGCACCAACAGTCTGTATAGTACCTGACAGGAGCTCCTGCTCCACCTGCTGACTCCTTGTTAGTAGTCTCTTCCGGGTAAGCTGCCTCACAGGGATCACCAACTTGCCTAACCGGCACACATCAGTCAGTCCAGAGCCACCGAAGGACTGTAGCTTCCCCACACAGTAGCTGTCACTGGCTCTGCAGATCCTGGTCCTCACCTCGTGCTATTCAGGGATCCGGTCCTACTCCCAGGACCTCCCAACACCCAGGTTACACAGGATCACACAGGTGGCCAGTCCGGGTACTATTCAGGACGTCCATCCCCAGCTGGGACCATCCAATACCCAGGCCACCAGTAACATAGTAACATAGTTAGTAAGGCCGAAAAAAGACATTTGTCCATCCAGTTCAGCCTATATTCCATCATAATAAATCCCCAGATCTACGTCCTTCTACAGAACCTAATAATTGTATGATACAATATTGTTCTGCTCCAGGAAGACATCCAGGCCTCTCTTGAACCCCTCGACTGAGTTCGCCATCACCACCTCCTCAGGCAAGCAATTCCAAATTCTCACTGCCCTAACAGGAAAGAATCCTCTTCTATGTTGGTGGAAAAACCTTCTCTCCTCCAGACGCAAAGAATGCCCCCTTGTGCCCGTCACCTTCCTTGGTATAAACAGATCCTCAGCGAGATATTTGTATTGTCCCCTTATATACTTATACATGGTTATTAGATCGCCCCTCAGTCGCCTTTTTTCTAGACTAAATAATCCAAATTTCGCTAATCTATCTGGGTATTGTAGTTCTCCCATCCCCTTTACTAATTTTGTTGCCCTCCTTTGTACTCTCTCTAGTTCCATTATATCCTTCCTGAGCACCGGTGCCCAAAACTGGACACAGTACTCCATGTGCGGTCTAACTAGGGATTTGTACAGAGGCAGTATAATGCTCTCATCATGTGTATCCAGACCTCTTTTAATGCACCCCATGATCCTGTTTGCCTTGGCAGCTGCTGCCTGGCACTGGCTGCTCCAGGTAAGTTTATCATTAACTAGGATCCCCAAGTCCTTCTCCCTGTCAGATTTACCCAGTGGTTTCCCGTTCAGTGTGTAATGGTGATTACAGTAGCAAAATCCCACCATGTGCTATTCAGGATTCCTCCTCCCAGGAAATCCAACACATACTTCAGGACCTTCAGCCCACAGGCTACTCAGTGCCAAAGCCCAACCATGTGCTATTCAGGAAATCCCAGGATTTTCCAACACAGGCTTCCAGGGCCTTGCACTTGCACCATTCAGATCCAAACACAGGAACCATGTGACCCACACCCTGGTCACATTACATACCTGTAACCACTCCCCTGGGTGGGAGTGTGGGTGTGTGGCTAGTCTGACCCTCCCATCTCTCATGACTAGCCCTGCCAATCTCCCATTTGAACTTACACATTTACATGTGGGACTACAGGTCCCAGACCACAACATAACTTTAGACTGACAGCGCAGAGTGTCCTCCTCTGCGACACACATACCGGCCATCTACAATTCTGCCGGGCTTTGTCTCATCACAACTATGCCTCCAAGTGCATCTTGAAGTGCACACGCAGCGCCCCCTGGCTGTAACATTGGTCACTGCACCACATACCTCCCCCCTTTGTTCAACCCTATTGGGGTGGACACATGACATAAACCAAGGGTCCCAACACCGGGTACCTACGTTACTTTTGATAGGCCTCCCCCACCCCCAGCGGTCAGTTTGTCGGCCTTGGGCTTCAACCCTTGAGTCACCATCCGTCTGTGTCACCAGACCCTTTTTGGTCAACCCACTTTTCACAGGTAGCCTTTCACGTGACCTTTCTCTCCATAGTCGATTTCCCCGACTGACACGGTCATAAGTCCCACTTACAGTTGAGCTGACTGTCTGGTCTGAGTCTGACCCTTCGCTACTACGTCTACTACCGGGTCTCCCACTTCGGTCACTCAACCCTGAGCTAGCAGAGGATTCACTACTTTGAACTCTTCTATTCTTTAGGGTACCTTTTTGTACCTCCATACCCTGGGTTGGAAGTGGTCGCCATCTTATATTCTGCAGCTGTTTATTAATCTTCAGACATTCCAGTCTTAGCTGCTCTATCTCCTTTAGATATGTCACCCGGTATTCAAGAAGCACTCGAATGTTCCTAAGGCTATCTATTGAGCCAATTACAACAAATGGAACCATCTCATCTTCACCAGTTACCTGGATTTCGCCAACATCTGGAATCCTCACTCTTGCCACACCGGATCTATTCACCAGGTCCTGCATCACTTTTCCAAATCTACCAATGACTTTCCCCACCAGACTTCTGGGTACTCGAACGACGTCTTCCACAAATCCCAGCCGACTTTGAGCTTTCCTGGCATGCTCCAAATGTCGAGCGGCTTCCTTATTTCTCAACAAGATCATCTGTTTCTTACAGAGACATTGTAGGTGCAAATCCTTCAGGATAGCCACCCGCTTCACTGTGACTTCCCTAGTCGACAGTATCACCAACTGTTTCGTCTCTGGGACCCAGTTCACACTACATGCTTCCACTGTTTTCCTAAAGGCCTCATGCACACCCTCATTGGTACACGCATCTTGCACATCTTCAGGTACATCTATCACACACTTGAAGAGCGGGGTCTCACTCTCTTCATGGACAGACGGCTACCCTTTTGCCATGGACCTTTCCATTAAGACATCTGCCACGACCGGATGACTGTCTTGTTCTGTTTTTAGTGCCAATTCTTCCTCCGCTTTATAGTCTTCCAGAACCTTGGCCAGGATGGGCACTGGCAACTTCACCTCGTTACCACTCTGGTACCGCCGCTGTGAGTCTGTGACCAGTGTTATGACCTGGTGGTAAGGACAGATATGGACCTGGTGGTTAAGAGCACACGGAATGACCCGATAGTTACTAATAATATAGGACGAGCTCTGAGACGTGGGAACTCTGCTGACCGCAATCCCTAATCCGATCACACACACTAGAAATAGCCGTGGATTGCTCCTAACGCTCCCTATGCAACTCGACACAGCCTAAGAAACTAGCTAGCCCTAAAGATAGAAAAATAAAGCCTACCTTGCCTCAGAGAAATTCCCCAAAGGAAAAGGCAGCCCCCCACATATAATGACTGTGAGTAAAGATGAAAATTACAAACACAGAGATGAAATAGATTTAGCAAAGTGAGGCCCGACTTACTGAACAGACAGAGGATAGGAAAGGTAACTTTGCGGTCAGCACAAAAAACTACAAAAAGACCACGCAGAGGGCGCAAAAAGACCCTCCGCACCGACTCACGGTGCGGAGGCGCTCCCTCTGCGTCCCAGAGCTTCCAGCAAGCAAGACAAACATCAAAATAGCAAGCTGGACAGAAAAATAGCAAAACAGAGAAAAACAAGCAGGAACTTAGCTTCTGCTGGGAAGACAGGTCACAAGAACGATCCAGGAGAGAACTAGACCAATACTGGAACATTGACAGGTGGCATGGAGCAATGATCTAAGTGGAGTAAATAGAGCAGCCAGCTAACGAATTAACCTCGTCACCTGTGGAAGGAAACTCAGAAGCAGCAGCTACACTCACAACCACCAGAGGAAGCCCATGAACAGAACAAGCCGAAGTACCATTCATGACCACAGGAGGGAGCTTGACAACAGAATTCACAACAGTACCCCCCCTTGAGGAGGGGTCACCGAACCCTCACCAGAGCCCCCAGGCCGACCAGGACGAGCCAAATGAAAGGCACGAACCAGATCGGCAGCATGAACATCGGAGGCAAAGACCCAGGAATTATCTTCCTGACCATAACCCTTCCACTTGACCAGGTACTGGAGTTTCCGTCTCGAAATACGAGAATCCAAAATCTTCTCCACCACATACTCCAACTCCCCCTCAACCAACACCAGGGCAGGAGGATCAACGGATGGAACCACAGGCGCCACGTATCTCCGCAACAATGACCTATGGAATACATTATGGATGGCAAAAGAAGCTGGAAGGGTCAAACGAAACGACACAGGATTGAGAACCTCAGAAATCTTATACGGACCAATGAAACGAGGCTTAAACTTAGGAGAGGAAACCTTCATAGGAACATAACGAGACGACAACCAAACCAAATCCCCAACACGAAGTCGGGGACCCACACAGCGCTGGTGGTTAGCGAAACGTTGAGCCTTCTCCTGGGACAATGTCAAATTGTCCACCACATGAGTCCAAATCTGCTGCAACCTATCCACCACAGTATCTACACCAGGACAGTCCGAAGACTCAAACTGCCCTGAAGAGAAACGAGGATGGAAACCAGAATTGCAGAAAAACGGCGAAACCAAAGTAGCCGAGCTGGCCCGATTATTAAGGGCGAACTCAGCCAAAGGCAAAAAGGACACCCAATCATCCTGATCAGCAGAAACAAAACATCTCAGATAGGTTTCCAAAGTCTGATTAGTTCGTTTGGTTTGGCCATTTGTCTGAGGATGGAAAGCCGAGGAAAAAGACAAATCAATGCCCATCCTAGCACAAAAGGCTCGCCAAAACCTCGAAACAAACTGGGAACCTCTGTCCGAAACGATGTTCTCCAGAATGCCATGTAAACAAACCACATGCTGGAAAAACAATGGCACCAAATCAGAGGAGGAAGGCAATTTAGACAAGGGTACCAAATGGACCATCTTAGAGAAGCGATCACAAACCACCCAAATGACTGACATCTTTTGAGAGACAGGGAGATCCGAAATAAAATCCATAGAGATATGCGTCCAGGGCCTCTTCGGGACCGGCAAGGGCAAAAGCAACCCACTGGCACGAGAACAGCAGGGCTTAGCCCGAGCACAAGTCCCACAGGACTGCACAAAGGAACGCACATCCCGCGACAAAGACGGCCACCAAAAGGATCTAGCCACCAAATCTCTGGTACCAAAGATTCCAGGATGACCAGCCAACACCGAACAATGAACCTCAGAGATAACTCTACTAGTCCATTTATCAGGTACAAACAGTTTCTCCGCTGGGCAACGGTAAGGTCTATCAGCCTGAAATTTTTGCAGCACCCGCCGCAAATCAGGGGAGATGGCAGACAAAATTACCCCCTCTTTGAGAATACCCGCCGGCTCAGGAACACCCGGAGAGTCGAGCACAAAACTCCTTGACAGGGCATCAGCCTTCACATTCTTAGAGCCTGGAAGCTACGAAACCACAAAATCAAAACGGGAGAAAAATAACGACCATCGAGCCTGTCTCGGATTCAACCGTTTGGCAGACTCGAGATAAGTCAAATTCTTGTGATCCGTCAAGACCACCACGCGATGCTTGGCTCCTTCAAGCCAATGACGCCACTCCTCGAATGCCCACTTCAGGGCCAACAATTCTCGATTGCCAACATCATAATTGCGCTCAGCAGGCGAAAACTTTCTAGAAAAGAAGGCACATGGTTTCATCACCGAGCCATCAGAACTTCTTTGCGACAAAACAGCCCCTGCTCCAATCTCAGAAGCATCAACCTCGTCCTGAAACGGAAGCGAAACATCTGGCTGGCACAACACAGGGGCAGAAGAAAAACGACGCTTCAACTCCTGAAAAGCTTCCACAGCCACAGAAGACCAATTGACCACATCAGCACCCTTCTTGGTCAAATCAGTCAACGGTTTAGCAACACTAGAAAAATTACTGATGAAGCGACGATAAAAATTAGCAAAGCCCAGGAACTTTTGCTGACTCTTCACAGATGTCGGCTGAGTCCAATCATAAATGGCCTGGACTTTAACAGGGTCCATCTCGATAGTAGAAGGGGAAAAAATGAAATCCAAAAATGAAACCTTCTGAACTCCAAAGAGACACTTTGACCCCTTCACAAACAAAGAATTCGCACGAAGGACCTGGAACACCATTCTGACCTGCTTCACGTGAGACTTCCAATCATTCGAGAAGACCAAAATATCATCCAAATATACAATCAGGAATTTATCCAGGTACTCTCGGAAGATGTCATGCATAAAGGACTCAAATACTGATGGAGCATTGGAAAGCCCGAATGGCATAACCAGGTACTCAAAATGGCCCTCGGGCGTATTAAATGCTGTTTTCCATTCATCGCCCTGTTTAATACGCACAAGATTATATGCACCACGAAGATCTATCTTGGTGAACCAACTAGCCCCCTTAATCCGAGCAAATAAATCAGACAGCAGCGGCAAAGGGTACTGAAATTTGACTGTGATCTTATTAAGAAGGCGGTAATCAATACAAGGTCTCAAAGAACCATCCTTCTTGGCCACAAAAAAGAACCCTGCTCCCAATGGTGACGACGACGGGCGAATATGACCCTTCTCCAAGGATTCCTTTACATAACTCCGCATAGCGGCGTGCTCTGGCACAGATAAATTGAACAGGGCAGCATGGTGGCTTAGTGGTTAGCACTGCAGCCTTGCAGCGCTGGGGTCCTAGGTTCTAATCCCACCCAGCACAACATCTGCAAAGAGTTTGTATGTTCTCTCCGTGTTTGCGTGGGTTTCCTCCGGGCACTCCGGTTTCCTCCCACATTCCAAAGACATACTGATAGGGATTCTAGATTGTGAGCCCCATCGGGGACAGTGATGATAATGTGTGCAAAACTGTAAAGCGCTGCGGAATATGTTAGCGCTATATAAAAATAAAGATTATTATTGTTATAACAGTCGGCCCTTAGGAAACTTACTACCAGGAATCAAATTGATAGCACAATCGCAATCCCTATGAGGAGGTAGGGCACTGGATTTGGGCTCATCAAATACATCCCGGTAATCCGACAAAAACTCCGGGACTTCAGAAGGGGTGGATGACAAAATAGACAAAAATGGAACATCACCATGTACCCCCTGACAACCCCAGCTGGACACAGACATTGATTTCCAATCCAATACTGGATTATGGACCTGTAGCCATGGCAACCCCAAAACGACCACATCATGCAGATTATGCAACACCAAAAAGCGGATATCCTCCTGATGTGCAGGAGCTATGCACATGGTCAATTGGGTCCAGTCCTGAGGCTTATTCTTGGCCAAAGGCATAGCATCAATTCCTCTCAATGGAATAGGATACTGCAAGGGCTCCAAGAAAAAACCACAGCGCCTAGCAAACTCCAAGTCCATCAAATTCAGGGCAGCGCCTGAATCCACAAATGCCATTACAGAATAGGATGACAAAGAGCAAATCAGAGTAACGGACAAAAGAAATTTCGACTGTACCGTACCAATGGTGGCAGACCTAGCGAACCGCTTAGTGCGCTTAGGACAATCGGAGATAGCATGAGTGGAATCACCACAGTAAAAACACAGCCCATTCCGACGTCTGTGTTCTTGCCGTTCAGCTCTGGTCAAAGTCCTATCACATTGCATAGGCTCAGGTCTATGCTCAGATAATACCGCCAAATGGTGCACAGCTTTACGCTCACGCAAGCGTCGATCGATCTGAATGGCCAAAGACAGACTCATTCAGACCAGCAGGCATGGGAAATCCCACCATGACATCCTTAAGGGCTTCAGAGAGACCCTTTCTGAAAATTGCTGCCAGGGCACATTCATTCCACTGAGTGAGTACAGACCACTTTCTAAACTTCTGACAATATATCTCCGCTTCTGTCATGATCCCAATGGCAGGGGATCACAAAAGGACAAGCACACAAAAAACAGAACAAGCTCTAGGGTGATGGAAACTGAGCTGACCGCGATCCTGAACCTAATTCACAACACTAGCAGTAGCCGGGGAACGTGCCTACGATGATTCTAGACGTCTCGCGCCAGCCGAAGGACTAGCTTCCCCTATTAGAAGAAACAAAGACCTCTCTTGCCTCCAGAGAAACACCCCACAGAAATAGCAGCCCCCCACATGTAATGACGGTGAAATGAGAGGAAAGCACATACGTAGTAATGAAAACAGATTCAGCAAAATGAGGCCCGCTAAAACTAGATAGCAGAGGATACAAAAGTGAACTGCGCGGTCAGCGAAAAACCCTACAAAAAACCATCCTGAAATTACCTGAACTCATGTGCCAACTCATGGAACATGAGGAGTAATATCAGCCCACTAGAGCAACCAGCAAAAAGGAATCAAATAACTGCAAGCTGGACTAAAACAAAAATAAAGCAAAACGTGGAACAGGAAAATCAAAAACTTAGCTTGTCCTGATGATTACAGAAGCGGAAAGCAGAGGTAACAAGACACACTGATTACATTGATCGCCGGCGAGGAAATAACAAGAAAGCCAGGTTAAATAGGAAACTCCCATATCCTGATAGAACAGGTGGACACCAGAGACCGCAGAGAACACAAGTCACCCAGTACCATCTGTAACCACCAGAGGGAGCCCAAAAACAGAATCCACAACACGCTTCATCCTGACCCTGACACAGAGCCAGCAAGATTTTCTCTGCCTAATCCACTGAATTAGGTTCATCATAAAGCAATCCGAGCGCCAGAAAAAATGCATCAACATCACACAATGCAGGATCTCCTGGCGCAAGGGAAAATGCCCAGTCTTGAGGGTCGCCACGTAACAAAGAAATAATGATTTTCACTTGTTGAACAGGGTTACCTGAGGAGCGAGGTTTCAAAGCAAGAAACAATTTACAATTATTTTTGAAATTCAGAAACTTAGATCTATCCCCAAAAAACAAATCAGGAATTGGAAGCCTAGGCTCTAACATCGGATTCTGAACCACAAAATCTTGAATGTTTTGTACCCTTGCAGTGAGATTATCCATACAAGAGGACAGACCTTGAATGTCCATATCTACACCAGTGTCCTGAACCACCCAGAGGTCTAGGGGAAAAGAAAGGCAAAACACAGTGCAGAGAAAAAAAAATGGTCTCAGAACTTCTCTTATCCCTCTATTGAGATGCATTAATACTTTGGGCCACCTGTACTGTTATGACCTGGTGGTGAGGACAATAATGGACCTGGTGGTTAAGAGCACACGGAATGACCTGATAGTTACTAATAATATAGGACGAGCTCTGAGACGTGGGAACTCAGCTGACCGCAATCCCTAATCCTATCACACACACTAGAAATAGCTGTGGAGCGCTCCTAACGCTCCCTATGCAACTCGACACAGCCTAAGAAACTAGCTAGCCCTAAAGATAGAAAAATAAAGCCTACCTTGCCTCAGAGAAATTCCCCAAAGGAAAAGGCAGCCCCCCACATATAATGACTGTGAGTAAAGATGAAAATTACAAACACAGAGATGAAATAGATTTAGCAAAGTGAGGCCCGACTTACTGAACAGACAGAGGATAGGAAAGGTAACTTTGCGGTCAGCACAAAAAACTACAAAAAGACCATGCAGAGGGCGCAAAAAGACCCTCCGCACCGACTCATGGTGCGGAGGCGCTCCCTCTGCGTCCCAGAGCTTCCAGCAAGCAAGACAAAAATCAAAATAGCAAGCTGGACAGAAAAATAGCAAACCAGAGAAAAACAAGCAGGAACTTAGCTTCTGCTGGGAAGACAGGTCACAAGAACGATCCAGGAGAGAACTAGACCAATACTGGAACATTGACAGGTGGCATGGAGCAATGATCTAAGTGGAGTAAATAGAGCAGCCAGCTAACGAATTAACCTCGTCACCTGTGGAAGGAAACTCAGAAGCAGCAGCTCCACTCACAACCACCAGAGGAAGCCCATGGACAGAACCAGCCGAAGTACCATTCATGACCACAGGAGGGAGCTTGACAACAGAATTCACAACAGACCAGCATCTCCTTCTCTTGCAGAAGACCATTTAATGTTTCCCTGAGCACATCCACATCTTCCCTTAAGGCTTTATTCACACTTTGCCACGTTGACAGGTGATGTTTGAGCTCAGAGACTTCCTTCTCCAGTTCATCTACTCTGTGCTCAACGGCTTGTCTCAGATGCCTTAACTCGGCCTGTAAATCTGTTACCTTTTGCTTCTCACGAGACAATCCTTTAGCGAGTTCCTGGAACCCCTGTGCTTCCTTCGCTACAAACCAGGCCTTGACTGCTGCGAGCTCGGACTCCAGGTAACGCACCTGATCCAGCTGCGCGGAGTTGGCGACTTCTATCTCAGGGACATTATCTTTGTTGGCACCTGTCCCTGTCTCCTCTTTAACACTCTTCTCGGAGGGTGCAATTTGTTCAGCCGCTTTCCCTCTTTTACGTCTCCGGCGACGGGAGGAAGCTTTGCTATTTATACCAGAGTCAGTCTTACTGCCTTCTTTTCCGCTTTCGTCACCATCTGAATGGGAGTCACCACCACCCGATCGGTCATCCGGGAACCAGCCGTTCCCATCTAAACAGGTCACATTTTCTGGAATGGCTGCCACCGCTATCATGACTTCAGCCTGTGGAGCCCTGTCGTTTCTCTGTGTCAATACCTCTGATAGCACAGCGTCATACTCCGCTCTGGCGTTTGTTACTTGCCATGACATGTCACAGTCACCCCCAAGGCCAGTCTCACCTCCAACATGGTGAACCTTCCCGCTGCTCCCTAAACGGGTGTCAGCTTCAGGGGCTTTATTAACCACGTCACTTACAGTCTCCTTGGGGTACACATCAGATGACATGTCTGTAAGTTGGGCAGACGCTCCCTCCCCACTGGTCAAATTTTCAGATGTGGGTGCCCCTGCAACAGTAACAAGACTTCCATCCTCATGCTGCACAGGAACGCCCTCCTTCCACAAGTCTGAGAATAACTTACAGTCCCGGCCTACTATCACCGGACAAGGTAGGTTAGGAACTATGGCGGCCTCCAGACTTGTATGGCTCCTGACCGTCTTTAGTTGCACCAAGGCCACTGAATAAACCTGAGTGTCCCCATGGATGCATGTGACCTCAATCTTCCTTTCAGACATTACAAATTTATCTTCTACAGCCCTTACCAGGGTCACCGGGCTCGCCGAATCAACCAGACCAAGAACATCCTCTACAACTGCGTTCAACTCTAGAACACACCCACGCAGCTTCTTACCAGGAGGGTAGTTCACATGGCAAATTGGACACACATAGTACCTTTGTGTCTGGCAACAGTACGTTTGTGCCACCCCTTTAGTTTCAGAAGGCTCCACCCCCTTTTGGGCACCTACTCCCTTTTGGGATACCACCATTTCCCGAGATTCCACCTTTTTTTTGGCGACTACCCTTCTTCGGGTTACCGCCCCTATTTGGGACTCCGCCCCCCTTTGGGCAATCATCACCATTTGGGTCACCGCCCACTTTTATGGACACTACCCCTTTTAGGGGCACCCCATGGACTTCTCCACGGCACTCAGGCCCCAGTTCGCACAGTATACCCCTATGTCTCTGGGCTTGTACTGGCCCTTTAAGAGTCTGCACGACTTGTAAAAAAAAAAAAAGCTTTTTATTGTTTTTTTTTCCTTCAACACTTCACCAGCTCCTGCTGGCAATCACAAGCCTCTGCTGCTGAACCTCTTGCTGCAACTGCAGCCGCACTCCACAATGCTCTGCCGCAGACTTCGTGGACCTGCCGATCCACAGCAAGCCGCTTGTCACCTTCGTGGACCCGCCGATCCACAGCAAGCCGCTTGTCACCTTCGTGGACCCGCCGATCCACAGCAAGCCGCTTTTCACCTTCGTGGACCTGACGATCCACAGCAAGCCGCTTGTCACCTTCGTGGACCCGCCGATCCACAGCAAGCCGCTTTTCACCTTCGTGGACCCGCCGATCCACAGCAAGCCGCTTGTCACCTTCGTGGACCCGCCGATCCACAGCAAGCCGCTTGTCACCTTCGTGGACCCGCCGATCTACAGCAAGCCGCTTGTCACCTTCGTGGACCCGCCGATCCACAGCAAGCCGCTTTTCACCTTCGTGGACCCGCCGATCCACAGCAAGCCGCTTGTCACCTTCGTGGACCCGCCGATCCACAGCAAGCCGCTTGTCACCTTCGTGGACCCGCCGATCTACAGCAAGCCGCTTGTCACCTTCGTGGACCCGCCGATCCACAGCAAGCCGCTTGTCACCTTCGTGGACCCGCCGATCCACAGCAAGCCGCTTGTCACCTTCGTGGACCCGCCGATCCACAGCAAGCCGCTTGTCACCTTCGTGACCTCACCAAGCCACAGCAAACTTTGTGACCTCACCGAGCCACAGCAAGCTGACTTGAGAAAAAAAAAACTTCACAGTCTCTCACTGACCCCAGTCAGCACAGACTCCTGTCTGTTACACCCGGTTCTCAGACCGTTTACTCCTCTGGGTCAGATCAGCCAGCGCTGCAACATGTGCTTCTTGGACCGTTGCCTCTCGCATTCTCCACCATATGTGAGATTACGCTACCTGAGAGTGTTGGGGGACACTCGCTTGGCACAAGATTCAAGCACTCAGGAACGGTACCTCACATGAGTCTGGTTTATTACACTGCATAAACCATATGATGTACAGTCCATTGCAATCCAGCCACAAAACATTAAAGGACATCAGACAGTTCATGTAGCAGATAGGCTTCTCTGCTGTATATTACAATCCACTTGTCCAGGGTTACCTCTCAGGAGTTCCACTCCTCACACTGACTTCACGTCAGTCCCAGGTCCTCAACACAGACCGTCCAGGTCTACGGTCTCCAAGTGCTTCCAGGACGACTCCACTCCCAGGAGCCTCCAACACCGACCGTCCAGGTCTACGGTCTCCAGGTGCTTCCAGGACGACTCCACTCCCAGGAGCCTCCAACACCGACCGTCCAGGTCTACGGTCTCCAGGTGCTTCCAGGACGACTCCACTCCCAGGAGCCTCCAACACTGACCGTCCAGGACCTTGCACAGGAACCTCACAGGCACATGTGACCCACACCCTGGTCACATTACATACCTGTAACCACTCCCCTGGGTGGGAGTGTGGGTGTGTGGCTAGTCTGACCCTCCAATCTCTCATGACTAGCCCAGCCAATCTCCCATTTGAACTTACACATTTACATGTGGGACTACAGGTCCCAGACCACAACATAACTTTAGACTGACAGCGCAGAGTGTCCTCCTCTGCAACACATGTACCGGCCATCTACAATTCTGCCAGACTTTGTCTCATCACAACTATGCCTCCAAGTGCATCTTGAAGTGCACACGCAGTGCCCCCTGGCTGTAACATTGGTCACTGCACCACTATATATATATATATATATATATATATACAGTGGGGCAAAAAAGTATTTAGTCAGTCAGCAATAGTGCAAGTTCCACCACTTAAAAAGATGAGAGGCGTCTGTAATTTACATCATAGGTAGACCTCAACTATGGGAGACAAACTGAGAAAAAAAATCCAGAAAATCACATTGTCTGTTTTTTTTAACAATTTATTTGCATATTATGGTGGAAAATAAGTATTTGGTCAGAAGCAAACAATCAAGATTTCTGGCTCTCACAGACCTGTAACTTCTTCTTTAAGAGTCTCCTCTTTCCTCCACTCATTACCTGTAGTAATGGCACCTGTTTAAACTTGTTATCAGTATAAAAAGACACCTGTGCACACCCTCAAACAGTCTGACTCCAAACTCCACTATGGTGAAGACCAAAGAGCTGTCAAAGGACACCAGAAACAAAATTGTAGCCCTGCACCAGGCTGGGAAGACTGAATCTGCAATAGCCAACCAGTTTGGAGTGAAGAAATCAACAGTGGGAGCAATAATTAGAAAATGGAAGACATACAAGACCACTGATAATCTCCCTCGATCTGGGGCTCCACGCAAAATCCCACCCCGTGGGGTCAGAATGATCACAAGAACGGTGAGCAAAAATCCCAGAACCACGCGGGGGGACCTAGTGAATGAACTGCAGAGAGCTGGGACCAATGTAACAAGGCCTACCATAAGTAACACACTACGCCACCATGGACTCAGATCCTGCAGTGCCAGACGTGTCCCACTGCTTAAGCCAGTACATGTCCGGGCCCGTCTGAAGTTTGCTAGAGAGCATTTGGATGATCCAGAGGAGTTTTGGGAGAATGTCCTATGGTCTGATGAAACCAAATTGGAACTGTTTGGTAGAAACACAACTTGTCGTGTTTGGAGGAAAAAGAATACTGAGTTGCATCCATCAAACACCATACCTACTGTAAAGCATGGTGGTGGAAACATCATGCTTTGGGGCTGTTTCTCTGCAAAGGGGCCAGGACAACTGATCCGGGTACATGAAAGAATGAATGGGGCCATGTATCGTGAGATTTTGAGTGCAAACCTCCTTCCATCAGCAAGGGCATTGAAGATGAAACGTGGCTGGGTCTTTCAACATGACAATGATCCAAAGCACACCGCCAGGGCAACGAAGGAGTGGCTTCGTAAGAAGCATTTCAAGGTCCTGGAGTGGCCTAGCCAGTCTCCAGATCTCAACCCTATAGAAAACCTTTGGAGGGAGTTGAAAGTCCGTGTTGCCAAGCGAAAAGCCAAAAACATCACTGCTCTAGAGGAGATCTGCATGGAGGAATGGGTCAACATACCAACAACAGTGTGTGGCAACCTTGTGAAGACTTACAGAAAACGTTTGACCTCTGTCATTGCCAACAAAGGATATATTACAAAGTATTGAGATGAAATTTTGTTTCTGACCAAATACTTATTTTCCACCATAATATGCAAATAAAGTGTTAAAAAAACAGACAATGTGATTTTCTGGATTTTTTTTTCTCAGTTTGTCTCCCATAGTTGAGGTCTACCTATGATGTAAATTACAGACGCCTCTCATCTTTTTAAGTGGTGGAACTTGCACTATTGCTGACTGACTAAATACTTTTTTGCCCCACTGTATATATATCTCAGTAAATAAGACATTACACATACAGCGCTCTCAGCTGCAGTTTCCTCTGCCTGCCAGCACAGGCTTGAATTCTAGGCCACTCCTCCTCCCTCCCCCTCCTATATAGCTGAAATGTGAGACCAGCATGCCAGCAACATTCACTAAGGAATTTTTATGACTTTGAGCTGGGAAAGCCAGTCTTCTGTCTAAACCCCTCATCCTCCCTCCCGCCTGATACCAGCTATAACTGGTACAGCAACTTTCAAACCACATGGGAAAACTTTCAAACCTTTGTTCTGGAAAAGTTATGTATAATGGCACCGATCACAGATAGAGATATAAGGGTTACATATTCCGGATGTCCACCGAGAGATCTATAACTCACTGAAATCGCTAGGATCTAAACCCAACAAAATGCAAGGAACGCATTTCTCCATAAGTGGATCATATATCTACTCCGGGTTTATTCTTAAAGGAACCCCCATGACGTGGTGAGCATAGTGATCATTGTGTCATTCTTCTACGAGGTTCATACAGTGAGTTATGTATAGAAATATCTTGTCATAACTCTAAGAAAGGGGAGTATTCAGCTTCGGAGTGAGGTCACCACAGGGGGAGTGCCTTGGTTTTGGGAACGGAGATAAGTGAGTGAGATATCAGTCTTCACTAGTATTTTGTCTAGGGTCATGCTGCGAGACCCATCTATAATGCATCTTGATGTGTCGCCTTCCCCCGAGCCACATGGTCTGCCATGAGCTGAAATGATATAAGGAACTGCGTTTTATTTCTTCTGTTAATCCCTTTTTATTTGTAATTGTACTGTACATATGATACTTGTCTACTTTTATAATATCTTTTCATACTTTTGTAAACACTGCCTACCATTTTGGAGTAAAATATATAAAATTACTAGCTCCGTTTCTCCTTGCTCTATAACGTACTGTCATGCCCTCTGAAGTGAATTATGCTACTTATTTGGGTTGGCTCCAGGCCAGATATTAAGAAATCAGAGCTGGTGGCAGTGGATTTGTCCTGTGCATTTGGGAGACTTTGCAGCGACGGACGGTGTTGATGATTATTGTTCCCGCATCAGTGGGAGTAGTTATATCGCCCTCAATGCAGTGAGCCCCTTAGCAGTACAAAGTTAGGAAGCCTTTCTGGCGACTAATTATCATAGGTGCAGTACCCTGGCTGACCTGAGGGTTAGGGGGGCGCCAGAGAGCTGCAAGTTCCAAACCAGAACTGGGAAGTGGGATATAGATAAATCCCCTTCAGGAAGGAACCAGGGGCAACCAATAAACCCCGTTTCATGACACATTGGTGTGAGTGGTGGGGATGATAAAGTTATCCTCCCTGGGATCCGTGACAATGAATATATATATATATACATATATATATATATATATATATATATATGGATTGCCCCCGAAGGGCCGTGAGGTACTCAGTGCCGGGTCCTGCAGTTCACAGGGGGATGTCACGGTGGCTGACCTGGTCTGTGGCCCTGAGACGTCCATGTAAAAGGGAAAGGTCTTTAAAAGGATGGAGTTTATGTTCGTAACGCCACCTGTGGTATTCGGTCAGGGTGACCGTTGCTGCTTTAAGGGGTCCGCTGGGGTGATGTTATGGCGGCTAGATGGTATACCTTCCCACAAGTGAAGTATGTCCCCAGGGCTTCCCGGTGTGTAGATGGTGGTATGGTGAGGCGCAGAGAAGAACGAAGACACAAGGTTGCAGTCTCTTTACCTTTTACTGAAGGCTTCAGCATCCACAGTCCAAGGGCACCAGATCACAGGGCAGGCAGAGTCTGGCCGGTTTGGAGGCAAGTCCAGAGTCTTCTTGTCCAGGTGGAAATCAGTAGCCTTCCCTTGCGCTGTGGTGGTGTTATACTCCCTAAGGCTTCACAAAAGGATCTCACAGATGTGATGTCTCTCTCTGTCCCCCATATAGGATAGGACAATACCCGTATGACTGGTGACTTGAGCCTGTTTATAGGGTCTCTTAGATAACCCGGCTCTGTAGGTGTCACCGTGCCTCCTGGGTGTAGGTGCGAACAGGTAACCTGCAATTAGCTGTCCTGCTGGTCTCTGAAATAAGGCGTAGAGGTCCTTACTCCCTCGGTGTTCTGGCTACCGGGATTTTGCGCCTCATATGGAGGCAGCCTGAGCAGGGCTGGTCCCCTTCTGGTATCCTTTTCTTTGCTTCTACTTCCTTCACGCTCGCTGCAATACAATTCTGCCTTTCAATGTCTCTTTCCGGGAGCTGCAGCTCTGACGGCATGCACAGCTCCTTTAACCTTCCATCCTCCTCAGACTCTTTTCTGGAACTAAAAGAACTCCTGTCTGGAGCTCTGCCAGGAACTGACTTCTGTCTGGAACTAACTAACTTTCCCTTCAGACTACCAGTTATATATATGTGGGGAGTGACCTAATAAATAGGAGCAGAAGATCCTCCTGGTGGTCTGGAGTGTGAAATGTGTTGCATGTTTGTGATACCTGGATGCAGTTATCCTTCTTTGCCTCCAAACGTAGCATCACCTTCCCCGAGAGGAAAGCAATACCACTGCGACGACCAGGACCCTGGGGCGCCACACACACACACACACACACACACATATATATATATATATATATACATATATATACAGTTGTGCTCAAAAGTTTACATACCACAGTAGAATTTTTGCTTTCTTGCTTTTTCTGAGAATATGAATGATAACGTCAAGACTTTTTCTCCACTCATGGTTAGCGATTAGGTGAAGCCATTTATTGTCAAACTACTGTATTTTCTCTTTTTAAATCATAATGAAAACCCAAAACATCCAGATGACCCGGTCAAAAGTTCACATACCCCATTTCTAAATACCGTGTGTTGCCCCCTCTAACATCAATGACAGCTTGAAGTCTTTTGTGGTAGTTGTGGATGAAGTTCTTTATTTCCTCAGATGGTAAAGCTGCCCACTCTTCTTGGCAAAAAGCCTCCAGTTCCTGTAAGTTCCTGGGCTGTCTAGCATGAACTGTGCTCTTGAGATCTCCCCAGAATGGCTCAATGATATTGAGGTCAGGAAGCTGAGATGGCCACTCCAGAACCTTCACTTTGTTCTGCTGTAGCCAATGACAGGTCGATTTTGCCTTGTGTTTTGGATTGTTGTCATGTTGGAACGTTCAAGTACGTCCCATGCGCAGCATCGGGGCTGATGATTGCAAATTTGCCTCCAGTATTGCTGATAACGTGCAGCATTTATCTTTCCTGCAACTTTGACCAAGTTTGCTGTGCCTTTGTAGCTCACATATCCCCAAAACACGAGCGATCTACCTCCGTGCTTTACAGTAGGAATGGTGTTCCTTTCATCATAGGCCTTGTTGACCTCTCTCCAAATGTAACGTTTATGTTGTTGGCCCAATAGTTCAATTTTGGTTTCAGTTCTCCAAATTACCTTGTTGCAGAAGTATTGAGGCTTGTCTCTGTGCTGTTTTGCACATTGTAGGCTACTTTTGTGGCATTTGAGCAGTAATGTCTTTTTTTCTGGCAACTCAAACGAGCAGCCCATTTTTCTTCAAGTGCCTCCTTATTGTGCATCTTGAAACAGCCACACTGCTAGTTTTCAGAGAGCCCTGTATTTCAGCTGATGTTATTTGTGGGTTTTTCTTTGCATCCTGAACAATTTTCCTGGCAGTTGTGGATGACATTTTTGTTGGTCTACCTGACCGTGGTTTTGTTTTTACCCAGCCCCTGATTTTCCATTTGTTCATCACAGTTTGAATGCTGCTGAATGGCATTATCAATTCCTTGGATATCTTTTTGTATCCCTTTCCTGTTTTATACAGTTCACCTACCTTTTCCCGTATATCCAATGACAATTCTTAACCTAACGATCCCTGTGTGGCCTATTTATATAAAAAAAAAAAAAACAGGTTCCTCGCATCATGTTCTAATTCACTTTATGCAGTTAATAGACCTCTGTGTCTGTACTGCTACATACTTAGGCAGTTAACTGGTTCATGCAGCTTTACATGAACACCCGAGCCTTACACTATGGCCGGTCCGAATAACTAAAGCAATTGTTACCATCCACCTCTCGTGTCTCCCCTTTTCCTCATAGATTGTAAGCTTGCGAGCAGGGCCCTCATTCCTCCTGGTATCTGGTCTGAACTGTATTTCTGTTATGCTGTAATGTCTATTGTCTGTACAAGTCCCCTCTATAATTTGTAAAGCGCTGCGGAATATGTTGGCGCTATATAAATAAAAATTATTATTATTATTAATTCTTTTGATTTCCCCATAACTCACAATCCAGAAATGTCAGTGGCTGGATGAAAGATGCAAGAGTCTGTCTGGATCCCAGAAACTCACTCAGCTTTTATGCACAGACACACTGATTACAAGCAACCAGGTCACAGGTGAGGATGTTACCTTTAGTAGCCATTCAAACCCATTTGTGTCAACATCTGTGCATATTATCAGGCCAAAATCACCAGGGGATGTGAACTTTTTATCAGGGTAGAGAAAACACAGTAATTTGACAATAAATGGCTTCCCCCAACCATTAACAATGAGTGGAGAAAAAGATTTGGTGTTATCATTCAAATTCTCTGAAAAAAAGGCCAAAAAAAGCAAAAATTCCACCTGGGTATGCAGACTTTTGAGCACAACTGTGTGTATATACAGGTCCTTCTCAAAAAATTAGCATATAGTGTTAAATGTCATTATTTACCATAATGTAATGATTACAATTAAACTTTCATATATTATAGATTCATTATCCACCAACTGAAATTTGTCAGGTCTTTTATTGTTTTAATACTGATGATTTTGGCATACAACTCCTGATAACCCAAAAAACCTGTCTCAATAAATTAGCATATCAAGAAAAGGTTCTCTAAACGACCTATTACCCTAATCTTCTGAATCAACTAATTAACTCTAAACACAGGCAAAAGATACCTGAGGCTTTTATAAACTCCCTGCCTGGTTCATTACTCAAAACCCCCATCATGGGTAAGACTAGCGACCTGACAGATGTCAAGAAGGCCATCATTGACACCCTCAAGCAAGAGGGTAAGACCCAGAAAGAAATTTCTCAACAAATAGGCTGTTCCCAGAGTGCTGTATCAAGGCACCTCAATGGTAAGTCTGTTGGAAGGAAACAATGTGGCAGAAAACGCTGTACAACGAGAAGAGGAGACCGGACCCTGAGGAAGATTGTGGAGAAGGACCGATTCCAGACCTTGGGGAACCTGAGGAAGCAGTGGACTGAGTCTGGTGTGGAAACATCCAGAGCCACCGTGCACAGGCGTGTGCAGGAAATGGGCTACAGGTGCCGCATTCCCCAGGTAAAGCCACTTTTGAACCATAAACAGCGGCAGAGGCGCCTGACCTGGGCTACAGAGAAGCAGCACTGGACTGTTGCTAAGTGGTCCCAAGTACTTTTTTCTGATGAAAGCAAATTTTGCATGTCATTCGGAAATCAAGGTGCCAGAGTCTGGAGGAAGACTGGGGAGAAGGAAATGCCAAAATGCCTGAAGTCCAGTGTCAAGTACCCACAGTCAGTGATGGTGTGGGGTGCCATGTCAGCTGCTGGTGTTGGTCCACTGTGTTTCATCAAGGGCAGGGTCAATGCAGCTAGCTATCAGGAGATTTTGGAGCACTTCATGCTTCCATCGGCTGAAATGCTTTATGGAGATGAAGATTTCATTTTTCAGCACGACCTGGCACCTGCTCACAGTGCCAAAACCACTGGTAAATGGTTTACTGACCATGGTATTACTGTGCTCAATTGGCCTGCCAACTCTCCTGACCTGAACCCCATAGAGAATCTGTGGGATATTGTGAAGAGAAAGTTGAGAGACGCAAGACCCAACACTCTGGATGAGCTTAAGGCCGCTATTGAAGCATCCTGGGCCTCCATAACATCTCAGCAGTGTCACAGGCTGATTGCCTCCATGCCACGCCGCATTGAAGCAGTCATTTCTGCCAAAGGATTCCCCACCAAGTACTGAGTGCATAACTGAACATTATTATTTGTTGGTTTTTTTGTTTGTTATTAAAAAACACTTTTATTTGATTGGATGGGTGAAATATGCTAATTTATTGAGACAGGTTTTTTGGGTTATCAGGAGTTGTATGCCAAAATCATCAGTATTAAAACAATAAAAGACCTGACAAATTTCAGTTGGTGGATAATTATTATTATTATTATTATTATTTATTATTATAGCGCCATTTATTCCATGGCGCTTTACATGTGAGGAGGGGTATACATAATAAAACAAGTACAATAATCTTGAAAAATACAAGTCACAACTGGTACAGGAGGAGAGAGGATAATGAATCTATAATATATGAAAGTTTAATTGTAATCATTACATTATGGGAAATAATGACATTTAACACTATATGCTAATTTTTTGAGAAGGACCTGTATATATATATATATATATATATATATATATATATATATATATATATATATATATCTATAATATAACGCTGGGAGCGTCACTCTGTCCGAAGCCTCTATAGACTGCGCAAGCGCAAGCGCCGGCGCAGTCTGGGCCTCACAGAGCGACGCTCCCGGGAGATCGCGGTGTGCGTTCACACTGAACACACACCGCGATCTCCACCGCAGAAGCAGGGACCGCCAGGAGGGTGAGTATCGGCCTATATTCACCTGTCCCCGTTCCATCGCTGAGCGGCGCCATCTTCCCGGTCTTCGGTCTGTGGCCTTCAGTTCAGAGGGTGCGATGACGCGCTTAATGCGCGCCGGCGCCGCCCTCTGACTGAACAGTCACAGCCAGGAGACCGGGAAGATGGCGGCGCTCAGCGATGGAACGGGGACAGGTGAGTATAGTAAGTGCTGGGGGGGCCTGAGCTGGCGGCGATACCGGCACCTGACCCCCACAGCGCACCGGTGTCCCCGCCTGCTCAGGCCCCCCAGCACTCGGCGCCGAGCGGGTCAGAGGCAGTATGGGGACGCAGGATGGAGCAGCACATAAGGATGGGGACGCAGGATGGAGCAGCACATAAGGATGGGGACGCAGGATGGAGCAGCACATAACAGTATGGGGACGCAGGATGGAGCAGCACATAAAAATGGGGACGCAGGATGGAGCAGCACATAACAGTATGGGGACGCAGGATGGAGCAGCACATAAAAATAGGGACGCAGGATGGAGCAGCACATAACAGTATGGGGACGCAGGATGGAGCAGCACATAACAGTATGGGGACGCAGGATGGAGCAGCACATAAAAATGGGGACGCAGGATGGGAGCAGCACATAAAAATGGGGACGCAGGATGGAGCAGCACATAAGGATGGGGACGCAGGATGGAGCAGCACATAAGGATGGGGACGCAGGATGGAGCAGCACATAAGGATGGGGACGCAGGATGGAGCAGCACATAAGGATGGGGACGCAGGATGGAGCAGCACATAAGGATGGGGACGCAGGATGGAGCAGCACATAAGGATGGGGACGCAGGATGGGAGCAGCACATAAGGATGGGGACGCAGGATGGAGCAGCACATAAGGATGGGGACGCAGGATGGAGCAGCACATAAGGATGGGGACGCAGGATGGGAGCAGCACATAAGGATGGGGACGCAGGATGGAGCAGCACATAAGGATGGGGACGCAGGATGGGAGCAGCACATAAGGATGGGGACGCAGGATGCAGCAGCACATAAGGATGGGGACGCAGGATGGAGCAGCACATAAGGATGGGGACGCAGGATGCAGCAGCACATAAGGATGGGGACGCAGGATGGAGCAGCACATAAGGATGGGGACGCAGGATGGAGCAGCACATAACAGTATGGGGACGCAGGATGGAGCAGCACATAAAAATGGGGACGCAGGATGGAGCAGCACATAACAGTATGGGGACGCAGGATGGAGCAGCACATAAAAATAGGGACGCAGGATGGAGCAGCACATAACAGTATGGGGACGCAGGATGGAGCAGCACATAACAGTATGGGGACGCAGGATGGAGCAGCACATAAAAATGGGGACGCAGGATGGGAGCAGCACATAAAAATGGGGACGCAGGATGGAGCAGCACATAAGGATGGGGACGCAGGATGGAGCAGCACATAAGGATGGGGACGCAGGATGGAGCAGCACATAAGGATGGGGACGCAGGATGGAGCAGCACATAAGGATGGGGACGCAGGATGGAGCAGCACATAAGGATGGGGACGCAGGATGGAGCAGCACATAAGGATGGGGACGCAGGATGGGAGCAGCACATAAGGATGGGGACGCAGGATGGAGCAGCACATAAGGATGGGGACGCAGGATGGAGCAGCACATAAGGATGGGGACGCAGGATGGGAGCAGCACATAAGGATGGGGACGCAGGATGGAGCAGCACATAAGGATGGGGACGCAGGATGGGAGCAGCACATAAGGATGGGGACGCAGGATGCAGCAGCACATAAGGATGGGGACGCAGGATGGAGCAGCACATAAGGATGGGGACGCAGGATGCAGCAGCACATAAGGATGGGGACGCAGGATGGAGCAGCACATAAGGATGGGGACGCAGGATGGAGCAGCACATAAGGATGGGGACGCAGGATGCAGCAGCACATAAGGATGGGGACGCAGGATGGAGTAGCGCATGACAGGATGGGGACGCAGGATGGGAGCAGCGCATCACAGGATGGGGACGCAGGATGGGAGCAGCACATGACAGGAAAGGGAGCGCAGGATGGAGCAGCACATGACAGGATGGGGACGCAGGATGGAGCAGCACATACCATGATGGAGACAATATACCAACATAAATGCTCGCCACCCGGGCGTAGAACGGGTTCAATAGCTAGTATATATATATGTACATGTGTGTGTGTGTGTGTGTGTGTTTGTGTATATATATATATATATATATATATATGTATATTATACAGTACAGACCAAAAGTTTGGACACACCTTCTCATTTAAAGATTTTTCTGTATTTTCATGACTATGAAAATTGTAAATTCACACTGAAGGCATCAAAACTATAAATTAACACATGTGGAATTATATACTTAACAAAAAAGTGTGAAACAACTGAAATTATGTCTTATATTCTAGGTTCTTCAAAGTAGCCACCTTTTGCTTTGATGACTGCTTTGCGACTGCTGGTGTTGAAGCGCCTGACCGGCGCGAAACGGCCGTTGTTTAGCTTTCACGCTCCTTTGTAAATACACCCCTGTGCCGTGAAGAATGTAACGCAATAAAGGATTACCTGCGCCAAAGATTGGTGAGTGCTGCCGCTTTTTCTTCTTTTTGTGATTGAAGTCAGCACTGTTTCTGGTTCAAGCACCCGAGATCAGCGGGCCAGGTGATGCCGATCAGCCGGAGTGTGCACAGGGCGAACATTTGGTGGTGCGGTCAGCGGTTTTCTTTTTCACTACCGTATATATTCCTGTGCATTTCTATGTCCTTGTATTCTAGGGGTAAAATCAATGTCCGGGTTTTTTCCCTATACACCTACTAAAATGTAAAACAAATCAATTCTAAGAATATCATTTTAATGCATTAAAGACAACTGGAAACATCAGAAATCGTGAAATAACAGACAGATTAGGTGTAATCGTATTGAGCGGCGCAGCACCGCGATGAGATTATTCATGATGATCGGTAAATAGCGTAACAAAATGGCGTCATTGGTATTTTTGTATGTTATACTGAGGCTCTGTTCACACCTTGTGTAAATGCTGCATTTTATTCTGCTGCAATTAACTGTGATGGGGATGACGAGAAGGAAGAGGATGAAGATGATGACAGGAACAAAGACGTTAGGAGAATCTTTGTGGGACCCTCTAGCCTCCTCTTCTTTATTGCCTGGGGCAACCAGTGACCAAGGAGCAGATTTCAGTCTGTTACTTGGGGCTGCACATTGGTTTCCATGGGACTGCAGGGGGCATCTGGGGCAGGACTTGTCATTCCCGTTCGGGGATTTCTCCACTGCAAGAACAGTCTCCTCTTTAAAGTGTAAAACCTGGAATTAGCATTTCCCCCTCATTAGAGGCCGCGGTTTGGAGGAGGGGGCGCGCGTTCCTCTCCTAGAGGAGAAGCCATTAGATGCGGTGGCGCAGCGCGGCCTGCTCTCATCGGCTGGGCCTCTCGCCTCTTCTCTTCTCGCCTCTTTTGTTCTGATCTTGAGTGGACTCCACACCGGTGTCAATACCGGGGCGGGGGAGGAGGGACTTTGATATTCTGGAATGGTAGAAGGGTGAATGTGCGGAATCGGAGGTTGCGGATCTCATTGCTCCTCCGTAATTGGGGGCTGCGGAATAAGCTGCGGTCTCTCAACTCAGCGCAGATCAATTATGTTACCAGAACGTCTGTAAGTAGCGAGTAATGAGGTCCATTATAGGCGCCCGCACCGATCCTGCAGCAGCACCTGTCACTAGCTGCTAACTGGAAGGTGGCTGCCGAGGAGTGCTGCCATCGTGAGGAGTCAGCCGGGCACTGCTGCCCCAAACTGCTGCCATCGTGAGGAGTCAGCCGGGCACTGCTGCCCCAAACTGTGCTGCCATCGCGAGGAGTCAGCCGGGCACTGCTGCCCCAAACTGTGCTGCCATGGTGAGGAGTCAGCCGGGCACTGCTGCCGAGGAGTGCTGCCATCGTGAGGAGTCAGCCGGGCACTGCTGCCCCAAACTGTGCTGCCATCGCGAGGAGTCAGCCGGGCACTCCTGCCCCTGCCCCAAACTGTGCTGCCATCGTGAGGAGTCAGCCGGGCACTCCAGCCCCTGCCCCAAACTGTGCTGCCATCGTGAGGAGTCAGCCGGGCACTGCTGCCCCAAACTGTGCTGCCATCGTGAGGAGTCAGCCGGGCACTCCTGCCCCTGCCCCAAACTGTGCTGCCATCGCGAGGAGTCAGCCGGGCACTCCTGCCCCTGCCCCAAACTGTGCTGCCATCGTGAGGAGTCAGCCGGGCACTCCTGCCCCTGCCCCAAACTGTGCTGCCATCATGAGGAGTCAGCCGGGCACTCCTGCCCCTGCCCCAAACTGTGCTGCCATCGCGAGGAGTCAGCCGGGCACTCCTGCCCCTGCCCCAAACTGTGCTGCCATCGTGAGGAGTCAGCCGGGCACTGCTGCCCCAAACTGTGCTGCCATCGTGAGGAGTCAGCCGGGCACTGCTGCCCCAAACTAGTGCTGCCATCGTGAGGAGTCAGCCGGGCACTGCTGCCCCAAACTGTCCTGCCATCGTGAGGAGTCAGCCGGGCACTGCTGCCCCAAACTAGTGCTGCCATCGCGAGGAGTCAGCCGGGCACTGCTGCCCCCAACTGTGCTGCCATCGCGAGGAGTCAACCGGGCACTGCTGCCCCAAACTGTGCTGCCATCGTGAGGAGTCAGCCGGGCACTGCTGCCCCAAACTGTGCTGCCATCGTGAGGAGTCAGCCGGGCACTGCTGCCCCAAACTGTGCTGCCATCGTGAGGAGTCAGCCGGGCACTGCTGCCCCAAACTGTGCTGCCATCGTGAGGAGTCAGCCGGGCACTGCTGCCCCAAACTGTGCTGCCATCGTGAGGAGTCAGCCGGGCACTGCTGCCCCAAACTGTGCTGCCATCGCGAGGAGTCAGCCGGGCACTGCTGCCCCAAACTGTGCTGCCATCGTGAGGAGTCAGCCGGGCACTGCTGCCCCAAACTGTGCTGCCATCGTGAGGAGTCAGCCGGGCACTGCTGCCCCAAACTGTGCTGCCATCGTGAGGCGTCAGCCGGGCACTGCTGCCCCAAACTGTGCTGCCATCGTGAGGAGTCAGCCGGGCACTGCTGCCCCAAACTGTGCTGCCATCGTGAGGAGTCAGCCGGGCACTCCTGCCCCTGCCCCAAACTGTGCTGCCATCGTGAGGAGTCAGCCGGGCACTGCTGCCCCAAACTGTGCTGCCATCGTGAGGAGTCAGCCGGGCACTGCTGCCCCAAACTGTGCTGCCATCGCGAGGAGTCAGCCGGGCACTCCTGCCCCTGCCCCAAACTGTGCTGCCATCGTGAGGAGTCAGCCGGGCACTCCTGCCCCTGCCCCAAACTGTGCTGCCATCATGAGGAGTCAGCCGGGCACTCCTGCCCCTGCCCCAAACTGTGCTGCCATCGCGAGGAGTCAGCCGGGCACTCCTGCCCCTGCCCCAAACTGTGCTGCCATCGTGAGGAGTCAGCCGGGCACTGCTGCCCCAAACTGTGCTGCCATCGTGAGGAGTCAGCCGGGCACTCCAGCCCCTGCCCCAAACTGTGCTGCCATCGTGAGGAGTCAGCCGGGCACTGCTGCCCCAAACTGTGCTGCCATCGTGAGGAGTCAGCCGGGCACTGCTGCCCCAAACTGTGCTGCCATCGTGAGGAGTCAGCCGGGCACTCCTGCCCCTGCCCCAAACTGTGCTGCCATCGTGAGGAGTCAGCCGGGCACTGCTGCCCCAAACTGTGCTGCCATCGTGAGGAGTCAGCCGGGCACTGCTGCCCCAAACTGTGCTGCCATCGCGAGGAGTCAGCCGGGCACTCCTGCCCCTGCCCCAAACTGTGCTGCCATCGTGAGGAGTCAGCCGGGCACTCCTGCCCCTGCCCCAAACTGTGCTGCCATCATGAGGAGTCAGCCGGGCACTCCTGCCCCTGCCCCAAACTGTGCTGCCATCGCGAGGAGTCAGCCAGGCACCTCTGCCACAAACTCTGCTGCCACTGAGAGGAGTCAGCCGGGCACCACCACCACAAACTGTGCTGCCATCATGAGGAGTCAGCCGGGCACCAATGCCCCAAACTGTGCTGCCATCGCAAGGAGTCAGCCGGGTTCCGATGCCCCTGCCCCAAACTGTGCTGCCATCGTGAGGAGTCAGCCAGGCACCTCTGCCCCAAACTCTGCTGCCACTAAGAGGAGTCAGCCGGGCACCACCACCCCAAACTGTGCTGCCATCGTGAGGAGTCAGCCGGGCACCACTACCCCAAACTGTGCTGCCATCGTGAGGAGTCAACCGGGCACCGCAGCCCCTGCCCCAAACTATGCTGCCACCGTGATGAGTCAGCTTGGTACCTCTGCTCCAAACTCTGCTGCCACTGAGAGGAGTCAGCCAGGTATGGACAGCAGGAGCAGGCCTAATGAGTACGGGCAGCAGGTGCCGGACTCCTGACTACAGACAGCAGGTGCCGGACTCCTGACTACAGACAGCAGGTGCCGGACTCCTGACTACAGACAGCAGGTGCCGGACTCCTGACTACAGACAGCAGGTGCCGGACTCCTGACTACAGGCAGCAGGTGCCGGACTCCTGACTACAGACAGCAGGTGCCGGACTCCTGACTACAGACAGCAGGTGCCGGACTCCTGACTACAGGCAGCAGGTGCCGGACTCCTGACTACAGACAGCAGGTGCCGGACTCCTGACTACAGACAGCAGGTGCCGGACTCCTGACTACAGACAGCAGGTGCCGGACTCCTGACTACAGGCAGCAGGTGCCGGACTCCTGACTACAGACAGCAGGTGCCGGACTCCTGACTACAGGCAGCAGGTGCCGGACTCCTGACTACAGACAGCAGGTGCCGGACTCCTGACTACAGACAGCAGGTGCCGGACTCCTGACTACAGGCAGCAGGTGCCGGACTCCTGACTACAGGCAGCAGGTGCCGGACTCCTGACTACAGACAGCAGGTGCCGGACTCCTGACTACAGACAGCAGGTGCCGGACTCCAGACTACAGACAGCAGGTGCCGGACTCCTGACTACAGACAGCAGGTGCCGGACTCCTGACTACAGACAGCAGGTGCCGGACTCCTGACTACAGGCAGCAGGTGCCGGTCTCCTGACTACAGACAGCAGGTGCCGGACTCCTGACTACAGACAGCAGGTGCCGGACTCCTGACTACAGACAGCAGGTGCCGGACTCCTGACTACAGACAGCAGGTGCCGGACTCCTGACTACAGACAGCAGGTGCCAGACTCCTGACTACAGACAACAGGTGCCGGTCTCCTGACTACAGGCAGCAGGTGCCGGTCTCCTGACTACAGGCAACAGGTGCCGAACTCCTGACTACAGACAGCAGGTGCCGGACTCCTGACTACAGACAGCAGGTGCCGGACCCCTGACTACAGGCAGCAGGTGCCGGACCCCTGACTACAGACAGCAGGTGCCGGACCCCTGACTACAGACAGCATGTGCCGGACTCCTGACTACAGACAGCAGGTGCCGGACTCCTGACTACAGACAGCAGGTGCCGGACTCCTGACTACAGGCAGCAGGTGCCGGTCTCCTGACTACAGACAGCAGGTGCCGGACTCCTGACTACAGACAGCAGGTGCCGGACTCCTGACTACAGACAGCAGGTGCCAGACTCCTGACTACAGACAGCAGGTGCCGGTCTCCTGACTACAGGCAGCAGGTGCCGGTCTCCTGACTACAGGCAACAGGTGCCGAACTCCTGACTACAGACAGCAGGTGCCGGACTCCTGACTACAGACAGCAGGTGCCGGACTCCTGACTACAGGCAGCAGGTGCCGGACCCCTGACTACAGACAGCAGGTGCCGGACCCCTGACTACAGACAGCAGGTGCCGGACTCCTGACTACAGACAGCAGGTGCCGAACTCCTGACTACAGACAGCAGGTGCCAGACTCCTGACTACAGACAGCAGGTGCCGGACTCCTGACTACAGACAGCAGGTGCCGGACTCCTGACTACAGACAGCAGGTGCCGGACTCCTGACTACAGACAGCAGGTGCCGGACTCCTGACTACAGACAGCAGGTGCCGGACTCCTGACTACAGACAGCATGTGCCGGACTCCTGACTACAGACAGCAGGTGCCGGACTCCTGACTACAGACAGCAGGTGCCGGACTCCTGACTACAGACAGCAGGTGCCAGACTCCTGACTACAGGCAGCAGGTGCCGGTCTCCTGACTACAAGCAACAGGTGCCGAACTCCTGACTACAGACAGCAGGTGCCGGACTCCTGACTACAGACAGCAGGTGCCGGACTCCTGACTACAGGCAGCAGGTGCCGGTCTCCTGACTACAGGCAACAGGTGCCGAACTCCTGACTACAGACAGCAGGTGCCAGACTCCTGACTACAGACAGCAGGTGCCAGACTCCTGACTACAGACAACAGGTGCCGGTCTCCTGACTACAGGCAGCAGGTGCCGGTCTCCTGACTACAGGCAGCAGGTGCCGGACTCCTGACTACAGACAGCAGGTGCCGGACTCCTGACTACAGGCAGCAGGTGCCGGACCCCTGACTACAGACAGCAGGTGCCGGACCCCTGACTACAGACAGCAGGTGCCGAACTCCTGACTACAGACAGCAGGTGCCGGACTCCTGACTACAGGCAGCAGGTGCCGGTCTCCTGACTACAGGCAACAGGTGCCGAACTCCTGACTACAGACAGCAGGTGCCAGACTCCTGACTACAGACAACAGGTGCCGGTCTCCTGACTACAGGCAGCAGGTGCCGGTCTCCTGACTACAGGCAACAGGTGCCGAACTCCTGACTACAGACAGCAGGTGCCGGACTCCTGACTACAGACAGCAGGTGCCGGACTCCTGACTACAGGCAACAGGTGCCGAACTCCTGACTACAGACAGCAGGTGCCAGACTCCTGACTACAGACAACAGGTGCCGGTCTCCTGACTACAGGCAGCAGGTGCCGGTCTCCTGACTACAGGCAACAGGTGCCGAACTCCTGACTACAGACAGCAGGTGCCGGACTCCTGACTACAGACAGCAGGTGCCGGACTCCTGACTACAGGCAGCAGGTGCCGGACCCCTGACTACAGACAGCAGGTGCCGGACCCCTGACTACAGACAGCAGGTGCCGGACTCCTGACTACAGACTGCAGGTGCCGGACTCCTGACTACAGACAGCAGGTGCCGGACTCCTGACTACAGGCAGCAGGTGCCGGTCTCCTGACTACAGGCAACAGGTGCCGAACTCCTGACTACAGACAGCAGGTGCCAGACTCCTGACTACAGACAGCAGGTGCCAGACTCCTGACTACAGACAACAGGTGCCGGTCTCCTGACTACAGGCAGCAGGTGCCGGTCTCCTGACTACAGGCAGCAGGTGCCGGACTCCTGACTACAGACAGCAGGTGCCGGACTCCTGACTACAGGCAGCAGGTGCCGGACCCCTGACTACAGACAGCAGGTGCCGGACCCCTGACTACAGACAGCAGGTGCCGAACTCCTGACTACAGACAGCAGGTGCCGGACTCCTGACTACAGACAGCAGGTGCCGGACTCCTGACTACAGACAGCAGGTGCCAGACTCCTGACTACAGGCAGCAGGTGCCGGACTCCTGACTACAGACAGCAGGTGCCGGACTCCTGACTACAGACAGCAGGTGCCGGACTCCTGACTACAGACAGCAGGTGCCGGACTCCTGACTACAGGCAGCAGGTGCCGGTCTCCTGACTACAGGCAACAGGTGCCGAACTCCTGACTACAGACAGCAGGTGCCAGACTCCTGACTACAGACAACAGGTGCCGGTCTCCTGACTACAGGCAGCAGGTGCCGGTCTCCTGACTACAGGCAACAGGTGCCGAACTCCTGACTACAGACAGCAGGTGCCGGACTCCTGACTACAGACAGCAGGTGCCGGACTCCTGACTACAGGCAGCAGGTGCCGGACCCCTGACTACAGACAGCAGGTGCCGGACCCCTGACTACAGACAGCAGGTGCCGGACCCCTGACTACAGACAGCAGGTGCCGAACTCCTGACTACAGACAGCAGGTGCCGAACTCCTGACTACAGACAGCAGGTGCCAGACTCCTGACTACAGACAGCAGGTGCCGGACTCCTGACTACAGACAGCAGGTGCCGGACTCCTGACTACAGACAGCAGGTGCCGGACTCCTGACTACAGACAGCAGGTGCCGGACTCCTGACTACAGACAGCAGGTGCCGGACTCCTGACTACAGGCAGCAGGTGCCGGACTCCTGACTACAGACAGCAGGTGCCAGACTCCTGACTACAGACAACAGGTGCCGGTCTCCTGACTACAGGCAGCAGGTGCCGGTCTCCTGACTACAGGCAACAGGTGCCGAACTCCTGACTACAGACAGCAGGTGCCGGACTCCTGACTACAGACAGCAGGTGCCGGACTCCTGACTACAGGCAGCAGGTGCCGGACCCCTGACTACAGACAGCAGGTGCCGGACCCCTGACTACAGACAGCAGGTGCCGGACTCCTGACTACAGACAGCAGGTGCCGAACTCCTGACTACAGACAGCAGGTGCCGGACTCCTGACTACAGACAGCAGGTGCCGGACTCCTGACTACAGACAGCAGGTGCCAGACTCCTGACTACAGGCAGCAGGTGCCGGTCTCCTGACTACAGGCAACAGGTGCCGAACTCCTGACTACAGACAGCAGGTGCCGGACTCCTGACTACAGACAGCAGGTGCCAGACTCCTGACTACAGACAACAGGTGCCGGTCTCCTGACTACAGGCAGCAGGTGCCGGTCTCCTGACTACAGGCAACAGGTGCCGAACTCCTGACTACAGACAGCAGGTGCCGGACTCCTGACTACAGACAGCAGGTGCCGGACTCCTGACTACAGGCAGCAGGTGCCGGACCCCTGACTACAGACAGCAGGTGCCGGACCCCTGACTACAGACAGCAGGTGCCGGACTCCTGACTACAGACAGCAGGTGCCGGACCCCTGACTACAGGCAGCAGGTGCCGGACTCCTGACTACAGACAGCAGGTGCCGAACTCCTGACTACAGACAGCAGGTGCCGGACTCCTGACTACAGACAGCAGGTGCCGGACTCCTGACTACAGACAGCAGGTGCCAGACTCCTGACTACAGGCAGCAGGTGCCGGACTCCTGACTACAGACAGCAGGTGCCGGACTCCTGACTACAGACAGCAGGTGCCGGACTCCTGACTACAGACAGCAGGTGCCGGACTCCTGACTACAGACAGCAGGTGCCGGACTCCTGACTACAGACAGCAGGTGCCGGACTCCTGACTACAGACAGCAGGTGCCGGACTCCTGACTACAGGCAGCAGGTGCCGGACTCCTGACTACAGACAGCACGTACCGGACTCCTGACTACAGGCAGCAGGTGCCGGACTCCTGACTACAGACAGCAGGTGCCGGACTCCTGACTACAGACAGCAGGTGCCGGACTCCTGACTACAGACAGCAGGTGCCGGTCTCCTGACTACAGGCAGCAGGTGCCGGACTCCTGACTACAGGCAGCAGGTGCCGGACTCCTGACTACAGACAGCAGATGCCGGACTCCTGACTACAGGCAACAGGTGCCAGACTCCTGACTACAGGCAGCAGGTGCCGGTCTCCTGACTACAGGCAGCAGGTGCCGGACTCCTGACTACAGACAGCAGGTGCCGGACTCCTGACTACAGACAGCAGGTGCCGGACTCCTGACTACAGGCAGCAGGTGCCGGACTCCTGACTACAGACAGCAGGTGCCGGACTCCTGACTACAGACAGCAGATGCTGGACTCCTGACTACAGGCAACAGGTGCCAGACTCCTGACTACAGGCAGCAGGTGCCGGTCTCCTGACTACAGGCAGCAGGTGCCGGACTCCTGACTACAGGCAGCAGGTGCCGGACTCCTGACTACAGACAGCAGATGCTGGACTCCTGACTACAGGCAACAGGTGCCAGACTCCTGACTACAAGGAGCAGGTGCCAGACTCCTGACTACATGCAGCAGGTGCCGCACTCCTGACTACAGGCAGCAGATGCCGGACTCCTGACCTAGTATATAGAGGAACCCACAGTAAGTGCCCCCTGAACCAGTATATAGAGGTCCACCACAGTCAGTGCCCCCTGGCACCTGACCCAGTATATAGAAGTTCCCCACAGTTAGTGCCCCCTGACCCAGTATGTATGGTCCCATGCAGTCAGTGCATCTTGACCCAGTATATAGAGGTCCCCCACAGTTAGTGCCTCTTGACCCAGCATATAGAGTTCCCCCTGACCCAGTGTGTAGTGGTCCCACACAGTCAGTGCCCTCTGACCTAGTATATAGAGTTCCCCCGCAGTCAGTGCACCCTGACCCAGTATACAGAGGTTCCTACAGTATACAGAGGTCACCCGCAGTCAGTGTCCTCTGACCCAGCATATAGAGGTCCCCCGAAGTCAGTGCACCCTGACCCAGTATACAGAGGTCCCCCGCAGTCAGTGCCATCTGACCCAGTATATAGATGTCCCCTGAAGTCAGTTCCCACTGTTAGTAGTGCCACCATTTCACCATTCTGTCCTAAATAAGGGTTTTTGTCATCATTTTTTTCCATTTCCTTTCAATAACCTTTTCCGCCATTCCTCCATACGCATATATCCGGATGGTCCGCCATTCCTCCGTGCGTA
Source organism: Ranitomeya imitator (assembly GCF_032444005.1). Classification (NCBI taxonomy): domain Eukaryota; kingdom Metazoa; phylum Chordata; class Amphibia; order Anura; family Dendrobatidae; genus Ranitomeya; species Ranitomeya imitator. Next base: position 1,638,045 of record NC_091285.1, on the reverse strand, counting down.
CAGATTTGGATGGTTCGCCATTCTTCCGCATGCACATATCCGGATGGTCCGCCATTCCTCCGTACGTACAGATTTGGATGGTTCGCCATTCTTCCGTATGCACATATCCGGATGGTCCGACATTCCTCCATACGCACATATCCGGATGGTCCGCCATTCCTCCGTACGTACAGATTTGGATGGTTCGCCATTCTTCCGCATGCACATATCCAGATGGTCCACCATTCCTCCGTACACACAAATTTGGGGGCAGATAACATACTGAGGGGCAGATCTCACACAAGGGGGCTGATCACATACTGGGGGCAGATCACATACCGTGGGGCAGTGTCTCACGGGGTCCTTCTCTGATACCACACAATCAACAGAGCGAGGGAAGTGTGAACAATCCCAAGACCTTAATTATAGGCAAAACTAAAAGGTCCATTAACAATCCACCACACTGAGGATACAATAGTCCAGAACACGAATGCAGTTCAGTAACAGGATAAAATGTCCAAGGAGATGAGAGTCCAATAATCCAGCAGACAGAGGATAAAAAATCCATATGCTACCCTTTCTCTCTGACGTGCTGTGTTTACACAATCCTCCCCACACAGGATCTGACTTCCCAGCTCCTGTCCTCCCCAGCCCCCTCCTTATGTCCAGGGGTAGTCAGACAGGTTGGGGTGGTTTTCAGGCCTCCCAGACCTGACAAAGCGGCCTTGGTGAGTAAGGCACTACAGGGAGTCATGAAGAGGCATAGATACAGTCAGGCTGCAGACAGTAAGCTATTCCAATTATCAGCCTTTTGGAAGGTAATTGAGACTCTAGACAATATGAGGAATACACGGAATGATACAGGGCAACAAGAGAACACTATGAAAATCAGTAAAATATAAATATACACAAAATGATACCCACATAACATATCACACCATCACAGGCAGATCATATACTGGGGTCAGATCATATATTGGTAGCAAATCACATACTGGGGGGCAGATCACATACTGGTGGGCAGATCAAATACTGTGGGGCAGATCACATACTGGGGCAGATTACATATTGTGGGGCAGATCACATACTGGGGAGGCAGATCACATACTGGGGAGGCAGATCACAAATGGGGCAAATCTCACACTGGGGGAAGATTACATACTGGGCCAGATCACACACGAGGGGACAGATCACACACTGGGAAGGCAGATCACATACTGGGGTGGCAGATCACATATTGGGGCAAATCACATACTGGGGAAAGATTACATACTGGGGGCAGATCATGTACCGAGGGGCAGATCACACAGTGGAGTGAAGATCACATAATGGGGCAGATCACATATTGGGTCAGAGGCACATCAGATACTTGGGGAATACATCCCATACTGGAGGGGGCAAATCCCATATTTGGGAAGATCACATGCTAAGAGCAGATATCATGGTGGAGGGAAAGATCACACATTGGGCGATGTCATACTGGGGAGGCAGATTACATACTGGGGGTGCAAATCATACACGGGAGGCAGATCACATATGGTGGCAGATCACATATAGGGGCAGATCTCACACTGGGGAAGCAGATCAAATACTGCGCGAGGCAGATCACACATGGGGGACATAACACATACTGAGGGGCATAACAAACATGGGCAAGCAGTCACGCACAGTATGAGAAGACTAAGTACAACAGGAAGGGAAGAAGGGAAGGAACCCAAATGCTAGGGAAAGGGGGAGTGGAGACCCCTAGGTAGATTTAATAGCATCCTGCCTCCCCTACCATTCTTACATTAGATCCACACCAATCGCCGAGCAGGAACCTAAGCCCTGTGTATCCTTAGAGCTATGCCCTGTATAGGGAAGGGGGGCTTGAACATTGGTCAGCACCCAACTGTATACTAAAGACAAGAAGGGAGACAAACAAGGGGGGAAAGAAACTTATCTAGAGCAGACTCAGAGAGGTAACACCAAACATCCTCCAACTGCACCAGCGAGGAAGTTAGCCGACTGCTATAGCTCCTAACCTTCACAAGGGAAAATGTGAATATCACCGGCAGCTCCCTGAAGCAGACTGGGAGTCTATAAACACCCATAATATAAACATAATGCGCCAGCCCATTTCCTTAAACTGAGGATGGACAACACTCCAAACTAGATATAAACATACTGACTGCAGAGTTAATAAACTACACTTAGTCAAGAAGTGTTATTTTTTTTTAAATATAGCTTTATTAACATATAAACAATACACACAATTAAAATTAGTGCCTCAAAAGCAGAGCAAATCATCAAAATAGAGGTAAGCGAAGGGACACACAGGTACCCAGAAAAGGTCAATCCACTATATTGCTAGTCATACACAGGTGCCCATGAACATTCATGAGAACTTTGTAATCACTGAAAGAAATCCCTTACGGCATATATCTCCAAATTTCAAAGTGACAGTGCAGATTAATCCCTAGTAAACCATACTACAAAAAGCTGCAAGTGCATATTAATTTTAGTTAGTTGTTGTTTTAATCATATAGGGACTTATAACCACAGAATAAGTCTTCCAATACACAAGACAGGTTCCCACCGCCAAATTGCACAATATGGGACTGCAGAACATTGCACACTCGTCCACCTTATGAGTACCACATATTTGGTATAACCAAGAGATTTCGCAAAACCCAGTAGGTATTTTTAGTCATATAGAGACTCGTCATTGCAAGCTACGTCTCCAAAATACAAGACAGATTCCCACCACCAAATAACGTAATATGGGACCGCAAAATGTTGCTCACTTATCTGCCTCATGAGTACCGCATATTTGGAATGACTGGAAAATTCACAAAACCTAATAGGTACATATTACCTGAATACGCTTGTTGTTCCCCAAAGACCTGCCTCGTGGCACGCTATGCCTCTGTTACCCCGACGCGCGTTTCGTGACTGCTTCTTCCTGGGGGCGTGTCTACGATTAGGCATCATAGTGTTCTTATGGTAAAAAATGACCAATTAGGTTCTCTCTAGGCGGAACTACACCCGATGCGTCACACAAAGGCCACGCCCATTGGCATCCCTATAGCTGCTCCCAGTTAGCCATGTGTCATATCCAGACCACGCCTGCGGCTCATCACCAATATCACATCAGGGTGGGATTTGTCGCCAGTGTGTCATACCTAGGCAGGAGGTATTCACAGAGCCTCATGCGGGAAGCCACACCACCAAAGCCATTGCTATGACTGCTTGCAGAGTCAATGGGCAGCACGGAGGCCAAACCCCCTCTCTTTTACGTCACTGCATGGTCTCCCAAGACGTTAACCGCATGTGGCCCAAAGTCACTATACGAAAACAAACAGGTGGGTACAGAGATAGAACCTTCAGGATGAGGTACCAGCCAATACCATCACTCCCTGTGTGATCCCAAAGGGTGTGTTCCAACCCAGTAAAAAGGCAGAAACAGAGCACCCACAGTGTGAAGTAAATATTTTATGAGACAACCATAGTTGGAGTACATACCGGTAGAAACATACCCAGATAATAGTCAATTTAGTCTCCTACATATCCACCAACTCAGCCCGTCAAAGAAGAGAATATGAATAGGACGCAGTTTAGTCTCAGCAAATCCAATTGATTCCCAATATCCACATAGCAATGGGTATTTGTATATAAAGAAACCCATCAATATTAACGGCTGCTGTACCTGAATTCATATATATTAAACACAAGAGGTCTAAAGTATGGGACTAGTGGAAGAACACAAAATTACCCCATATCCATCCCCCAAAGTCTTGACTAATATCAAAAAGAGCACCAGCACACAGTCTACTGGTTACCAGAGATCTTCTTTTGACCATAGTAGCCTTCAGTATCCAGCAAAAAACAGGCCACCGGCAAATAGTTCATTAATGCACATGACAGCTCACAATTGCAGGCCGAAGGAGTCCATCGTTCATTTGATTTAAAGTTCCAATAAAAAAGCCATGGTCCCCCTTGACCAATGGCAGCCTCCTGATGCTCTCCTAAAACAGAATCGCCAGCTGGTTGTTCGTTGGTGCATATATACCCCAAGGAATACAGGTAAAGAAAACCTAAGAAACAATAAAGAGAATTAAAACCAGTAAATTATCTAAAACAATAAAATAAAGCCCACCAAAGACGACAACAATAAAAAGCTTTAAAATGACCGACTAGACAAGAAGACAATGAATTTGTACACAAAAAAGTAGCCCAGAAATCACAAGAAAGCTCCAAAACCCAGATTTTCATTAAGCCCCTGATGAGCCAGGGTGCCCAAGCGATAAATCCATCGGCTCTCAACTTGAGCCAAGGCTTTCCCCAAATCCCCTCCTCTGGGGCCCATACTCACGAGGTCTATGCCTTTCACATTCATGAAACAGGGGTTACAGTCATGGAATTTTTTATAATGTCTTCAGACTGGAGATGTCTTCTACTGTTTTGGCTTTCTCGATATCTAAAACGTGTTCCCGAACACGTACCCTTAACTCCCTGGTGGTGAAACCAATATATATTTTTCCGCACAGACAGGTAGAGTGGTAGATCACCCCCTTTGATGTACATGAGATGAATTTTCTAATGTCATAAGTTTTTGACCCATCAAAATTGGTAAACTTTTTGGTTTTGACACAGTTCGAACAGGACCTACACCGACCACACGGAAAAAAGCCCCTCAAATCTTTGTCAAACCCTTTGATCTTCTTTGAGGGTTCATAATGGCTATGCACTAGGATATCACGAATATTCCTTGAAGTTTTCGCAACTATGGATGGCTTCAGGGGTAAAATTTGTTTCAGAACTGGATCAGTATGTAGGACAGACCAATGTTTTTCTACAATCTGCCTAAATTGATACCATTTATTGTGGTATCCCGTGATTAATCATGTCTGATCCTTATTGTCCTTTGTTGTCCATGTGTCGTTACTTTAGAGCAAGGCATCTCTAGGCATATTTTTGGCTCTCGCCAGCCCCCTTCTTTTTGTTTTCTGGCCATATCCACGTTGTGAAAACCTCTCAGCCAGTTCTTCAGATTGAACCTCAAAGTCAGCATCTCTTTAACAGATGCGCCGAACCCGCAGAAATTGTCCAATAGGTATCCCTCTAATTGTAGAGGGTAGATGTGCGGACTGGGCATGTAGTAGCGAATTGGTGGCTGTTGTTTTACGGAATACGTTGGTGACAATGTCCCCCTCGGGCTGGGCACGTATCTGCAAATCCAAAAAATCAACTGACCTCCCATATTTGAAGGTAAGTTTGATGTTCACGCTATTCTGGTTCAAGTTCTCCATCAGGGCATTGAGGTCAGCAATGCTCCCCTCCCATACAAACCAAATGTCATCAATATATCTCATCCACTCCTGGATGAGATGGCTCTGGGGGATGGGGTTACTCATGAAGATATCCCTCTCCCAGGCCCCCAGAAAAAGGTTTGTATAGGAGGGAGCGCAGCATGCCCCCATCGCAGTGCCCTGTAGCTGACTTCCCAGCTCCTGTCCTCCCCAGCCCCCTCCTTATGTCCAGGGGTAGTCAGACAGGTTGGGGTGGTTTTCAGGCCTCCCAGACCTGACAAAGCGGCCTTGGTGAGTAAGGCACTACAGGGAGTCATGAAGAGGCATAGATACAGTCAGGCTGCAGACAGTAAGCTATTCCAATTATCAGCCTTTTGGAAGGTAATTGAGACTCTAGACAATATGAGGAATACACGGAATGATACAGGGCAACAAGAGAACACTATGAAAATCAGTAAAATATAAATATACACAAAATGATACCCACATAACATATCACACCATCACAGGCAGATCATATACTGGGGTCAGATCATATATTGGTAGCAAATCACATACTGGGGGGCAGATCACATACTGGTGGGCAGATCAAATACTGTGGGGCAGATCACATACTGGGGCAGATTACATATTGTGGGGCAGATCACATACTGGGGAGGCAGATCACATACTGGGGAGGCAGATCACAAATGGGGCAAATCTCACACTGGGGGAAGATTACATACTGGGCCAGATCACACACGAGGGGACAGATCACACACTGGGAAGGCAGATCACATACTGGGGTGGCAGATCACATATTGGGGCAAATCACATACTGGGGAAAGATTACATACTGGGGGCAGATCATGTACCGAGGGGCAGATCACACAGTGGAGTGAAGATCACATAATGGGGCAGATCACATATTGGGTCAGAGGCACATCAGATACTTGGGGAATACATCCCATACTGGAGGGGGCAAATCCCATATTTGGGAAGATCACATGCTAAGAGCAGATATCATGGTGGAGGGAAAGATCACACATTGGGCGATGTCATACTGGGGAGGCAGATTACATACTGGGGGTGCAAATCATACACGGGAGGCAGATCACATATGGTGGCAGATCACATATAGGGGCAGATCTCACACTGGGGAAGCAGATCAAATACTGCGCGAGGCAGATCACACATGGGGGACATAACACATACTGAGGGGCATAACAAACATGGGCAAGCAGTCACGCACAGTATGAGAAGACTAAGTACAACAGGAAGGGAAGAAGGGAAGGAACCCAAATGCTAGGGAAAGGGGGAGTGGAGACCCCTAGGTAGATTTAATAGCATCCTGCCTCCCCTACCATTCTTACATTAGATCCACACCAATCGCCGAGCAGGAACCTAAGCCCTGTGTATCCTTAGAGCTATGCCCTGTATAGGGAAGGGGGGCTTGAACATTGGTCAGCACCCAACTGTATACTAAAGACAAGAAGGGAGACAAACAAGGGGGGAAAGAAACTTATCTAGAGCAGACTCAGAGAGGTAACACCAAACATCCTCCAACTGCACCAGCGAGGAAGTTAGCCGACTGCTATAGCTCCTAACCTTCACAAGGGAAAATGTGAATATCACCGGCAGCTCCCTGAAGCAGACTGGGAGTCTATAAACACCCATAATATAAACATAATGCGCCAGCCCATTTCCTTAAACTGAGGATGGACAACACTCCAAACTAGATATAAACATACTGACTGCAGAGTTAATAAACTACACTTAGTCAAGAAGTGTTATTTTTTTTTAAATATAGCTTTATTAACATATAAACAATACACACAATTAAAATTAGTGCCTCAAAAGCAGAGCAAATCATCAAAATAGAGGTAAGCGAAGGGACACACAGGTACCCAGAAAAGGTCAATCCACTATATTGCTAGTCATACACAGGTGCCCATGAACATTCATGAGAACTTTGTAATCACTGAAAGAAATCCCTTACGGCATATATCTCCAAATTTCAAAGTGACAGTGCAGATTAATCCCTAGTAAACCATACTACAAAAAGCTGCAAGTGCATATTAATTTTAGTTAGTTGTTGTTTTAATCATATAGGGACTTATAACCACAGAATAAGTCTTCCAATACACAAGACAGGTTCCCACCGCCAAATTGCACAATATGGGACTGCAGAACATTGCACACTCGTCCACCTTATGAGTACCACATATTTGGTATAACCAAGAGATTTCGCAAAACCCAGTAGGTATTTTTAGTCATATAGAGACTCGTCATTGCAAGCTACGTCTCCAAAATACAAGACAGATTCCCACCACCAAATAACGTAATATGGGACCGCAAAATGTTGCTCACTTATCTGCCTCATGAGTACCGCATATTTGGAATGACTGGAAAATTCACAAAACCTAATAGGTACATATTACCTGAATACGCTTGTTGTTCCCCAAAGACCTGCCTCGTGGCACGCTATGCCTCTGTTACCCCGACGCGCGTTTCGTGACTGCTTCTTCCTGGGGGCGTGTCTACGATTAGGCATCATAGTGTTCTTATGGTAAAAAATGACCAATTAGGTTCTCTCTAGGCGGAACTACACCCGATGCGTCACACAAAGGCCACGCCCATTGGCATCCCTATAGCTGCTCCCAGTTAGCCATGTGTCATATCCAGACCACGCCTGCGGCTCATCACCAATATCACATCAGGGTGGGATTTGTCGCCAGTGTGTCATACCTAGGCAGGAGGTATTCACAGAGCCTCATGCGGGAAGCCACACCACCAAAGCCATTGCTATGACTGCTTGCAGAGTCAATGGGCAGCACGGAGGCCAAACCCCCTCTCTTTTACGTCACTGCATGGTCTCCCAAGACGTTAACCGCATGTGGCCCAAAGTCACTATACGAAAACAAACAGGTGGGTACAGAGATAGAACCTTCAGGATGAGGTACCAGCCAATACCATCACTCCCTGTGTGATCCCAAAGGGTGTGTTCCAACCCAGTAAAAAGGCAGAAACAGAGCACCCACAGTGTGAAGTAAATATTTTATGAGACAACCATAGTTGGAGTACATACCGGTAGAAACATACCCAGATAATAGTCAATTTAGTCTCCTACATATCCACCAACTCAGCCCGTCAAAGAAGAGAATATGAATAGGACGCAGTTTAGTCTCAGCAAATCCAATTGATTCCCAATATCCACATAGCAATGGGTATTTGTATATAAAGAAACCCATCAATATTAACGGCTGCTGTACCTGAATTCATATATATTAAACACAAGAGGTCTAAAGTATGGGACTAGTGGAAGAACACAAAATTACCCCATATCCATCCCCCAAAGTCTTGACTAATATCAAAAAGAGCACCAGCACACAGTCTACTGGTTACCAGAGATCTTCTTTTGACCATAGTAGCCTTCAGTATCCAGCAAAAAACAGGCCACCGGCAAATAGTTCATTAATGCACATGACAGCTCACAATTGCAGGCCGAAGGAGTCCATCGTTCATTTGATTTAAAGTTCCAATAAAAAAGCCATGGTCCCCCTTGACCAATGGCAGCCTCCTGATGCTCTCCTAAAACAGAATCGCCAGCTGGTTGTTCGTTGGTGCATATATACCCCAAGGAATACAGGTAAAGAAAACCTAAGAAACAATAAAGAGAATTAAAACCAGTAAATTATCTAAAACAATAAAATAAAGCCCACCAAAGACGACAACAATAAAAAGCTTTAAAATGACCGACTAGACAAGAAGACAATGAATTTGTACACAAAAAAGTAGCCCAGAAATCACAAGAAAGCTCCAAAACCCAGATTTTCATTAAGCCCCTGATGAGCCAGGGTGCCCAAGCGATAAATCCATCGGCTCTCAACTTGAGCCAAGGCTTTCCCCAAATCCCCTCCTCTGGGGCCCATACTCACGAGGTCTATGCCTTTCACATTCATGAAACAGGGGTTACAGTCATGGAATTTTTTATAATGTCTTCAGACTGGAGATGTCTTCTACTGTTTTGGCTTTCTCGATATCTAAAACGTGTTCCCGAACACGTACCCTTAACTCCCTGGTGGTGAAACCAATATATATTTTTCCGCACAGACAGGTAGAGTGGTAGATCACCCCCTTTGATGTACATGAGATGAATTTTCTAATGTCATAAGTTTTTGACCCATCAAAATTGGTAAACTTTTTGGTTTTGACACAGTTCGAACAGGACCTACACCGACCACACGGAAAAAAGCCCCTCAAATCTTTGTCAAACCCTTTGATCTTCTTTGAGGGTTCATAATGGCTATGCACTAGGATATCACGAATATTCCTTGAAGTTTTCGCAACTATGGATGGCTTCAGGGGTAAAATTTGTTTCAGAACTGGATCAGTATGTAGGACAGACCAATGTTTTTCTACAATCTGCCTAAATTGATACCATTTATTGTGGTATCCCGTGATTAATCATGTCTGATCCTTATTGTCCTTTGTTGTCCATGTGTCGTTACTTTAGAGCAAGGCATCTCTAGGCATATTTTTGGCTCTCGCCAGCCCCCTTCTTTTTGTTTTCTGGCCATATCCACGTTGTGAAAACCTCTCAGCCAGTTCTTCAGATTGAACCTCAAAGTCAGCATCTCTTTAACAGATGCGCCGAACCCGCAGAAATTGTCCAATAGGTATCCCTCTAATTGTAGAGGGTAGATGTGCGGACTGGGCATGTAGTAGCGAATTGGTGGCTGTTGTTTTACGGAATACGTTGGTGACAATGTCCCCCTCGGGCTGGGCACGTATCTGCAAATCCAAAAAATCAACTGACCTCCCATATTTGAAGGTAAGTTTGATGTTCACGCTATTCTGGTTCAAGTTCTCCATCAGGGCATTGAGGTCAGCAATGCTCCCCTCCCATACAAACCAAATGTCATCAATATATCTCATCCACTCCTGGATGAGATGGCTCTGGGGGATGGGGTTACTCATGAAGATATCCCTCTCCCAGGCCCCCAGAAAAAGGTTTGTATAGGAGGGAGCGCAGCATGCCCCCATCGCAGTGCCCTGTAGCTGCAGATACGTGCCCCACCCAAAAACAAAAACATTGTGTGAGAGTACAAACTCCAACAGTTCCAACAACTTCAGAGCCAGTTTTTTATCCAAATTGCTTGATTCCAAAAACCAGGCCACCGCTCTCATCCTATCTGCATGCCTAACTGAGGTGTAGAGTGCCTCTATATCTGCAATAACCATAACGCTATTGGGACCCAACTGGAGATTGTACAATCTACGCAGGGCTGCTGTGGTATCCTTTATGAATGATGGCAATTGACTAACCAGAGGTTTAAGATAATAGTCAAGGACTTGTGTAATAATCTCACATAGACCCCCATTGCCCGACACGATAGGTCTCCCCGGGGGGTCAATAGGGTCTTTGTGTATTTTGGGTAATAGATATAATGTCGGCATCCTTGGATGCATATTTCTAATCAATTCCAGTAATCTCTTTGGGATTATGCCTGTTGTGAATTCCGCTCTTGGGCTCCCTCCGGTGGTTGTAAGTGGCACTTTTGTGAGTTCTGCTCTTGGGCTCCCTCCGGTGGTTTTAAGTGGAATGGCTGCTCCTTGGATTTAGCAGTCTGCAGCTGCTTCCACTGATTGTCTTTCTGCTTGGCTATTTATGCCTGGCTCTTTCCTTCAGCCAGTGCCACTTGTCAATGGTTCCTGGTTGGATTCACATCTCTCTTGGATTTCCCTGATATCCTGACCAGTTCAGCAAAGATAAGACCTTGCTTTGCTCTTTTCTGTCCACATGTTGTGGACTTATTCGTTCTGTGCATTCTATGTTTTGTCCAGCTTGTCAGTATGGATTAATTCAGTTAAGCTGGAAGCTCTGGGAAGCAGATTTACCCTCCACACCTTTAGTCAGGTGTGGAGATTTTTGTAAACTCTGTGTGGATTTTTGTAGTTTTTAATACTGACCGCACAGTATTCTATCCTGTCCTATCTATCTAGCTAGACTGGCCTCCTGTGCTACATCCTGGTTTCATTCTGTGTATGTCTTTTCCCTCTCCACTCACAGTCATTACTTGTGGGGGGCTATCTATCCTTTGGGGATTTTCTCTGAGGCAAGATAGTTTTCCTGTTTCTATCTTTAGGGTTAGTTAGTTCTCAGGCTGTGACGAGATGCCTAGGGAGTGACAGGAGCATCCCACGGCTACTTCTAGTGTTGTGTTGAGCTTAGGGACTGCGGTCAGTACAGGTACCACCTCCTTCAGAGCTCGTCCCATGTTGCTCCTAAACCACCAGTTCATAACAGTACAAGTGGCCAAAAATGAATTAAATGCATCTCAAAAGAAGGGAAAAAAAATTCTGAGCCATTTTTTTTCCTCTGTGCTCTGTTTTGTCTTTTTTTTTCCTCTTGATCTCTGGGTGGTTCAGAATTTATGCTCTGGCATGGATGTTCAGGGTTTGTTTTCTCGTGTGGATCAACTTGCTGCAAGAGTACAGAGTATCCAAGATTATGTTGTCCACACTCCGGCTTTGGAGCCTAAAATTCCTACTCCTGATTTGTTTTTTGGGGACAGATCCAAGTTTTTGAACTTTAAAAATAATTGCAAATTGTTTTTTGCTTTGAAACCCCGTTCTTCTGGTGATCCCATTCAGCAAGTTAAAATCATCATGTCCTTGCTGCGTGGTGACCCTCAGGACTGGGCATTCTCCCTTGAATCAGGGGATCCGGCATTGCTGAATGTAGACGCATTTTTTCAAGCGCTCGGATTATTGTATGACGAACCTAATTCTGTGGATCATGCAGAAAAACCCTGTTCGCCCTGTGTCAAGGTCAGGAAGTGGCAGAATTATACTGCCAGAAATTTATGAAATGGTCTGTGCTCACTAAATGGAATGAGGATGCTCTGGCTGCTATTTTCAGAAAAGGTCTTTCTGAAGCCCTTAAAGATGTTATGGTGGGCTTCCGTACGCCTACTGGTTTGAGCGAATCTATGTCTCTAGCCATTCAGATTGATCGGCGTCTGCGCGAGCGCAAAGCTGTGCACCATATGGCAGTATCCTCTGAGCATAGTCCTGAGCCTATGCAATGTGATAGGATTTTGACTAGAACAGAACGGCAGGAATTCAGACGTCAGAATAGGCTGTGTTTTTACTGTGGTGATTCTGCTCATGTTATTTCTGATTGCCCTAAGCGTACTAGGAGGGTCGCTAGGTCTGTTACCATCAGTACTGTACAGCCTAAATTTCTTTTATCTGTGACCCTGATTTGCTCATTATCTGTTATGATAAGGTAATTCAGTACCACAATGGACATAGAGGTCAGAGCACATACAGTGACCTGACAATAACCCAAAAACATAGAACGAGCTCTGAGACGTGGGAACTCTGCTGACCGCAATCCCTAATCCTCTCCAACCACACTAGAGGCAGCCGTGGATTGCGCCTAACGCTCCCTATGCAACTCGGCACAGCCTGAGAAACTAGCTAGCCTGAAGATAGAAAATAAGCCTACCTTGCCTCAGAGAAATACCCCAAAGGAAAAGGCAGCCCCCACATATAATGACTGTGAGTTAAGATGAAAAGACAAACGTAGAGATGAAATAGATTTAGCAAAGTGAGGCCCGACTTTCTGAACAGAGCGAGGATAGGAAAGGTAACTTTGCGGTCAACACAAAACCCTACAAAAACCACGCAAAGGGGGCAAAAAGACCCTCCGTACCGAACTAACGGCACGGAGGTACACCCTCTGCGTCTCAGAGCTTCCAGCAAGCAGGAAAAAACAAATAGACAAGCTGGACAGAAAAAAACAGCAAACAAAATAGCAAAGCGGAACTTAGCTATGCAGAGCAGCAGGCCACAGGAACGATCCAGGAGGAAACAGGTCCAATACTAGAGCATTGACTGGAGGCCAGGATCAAAGCACTAGGTGGAGTTAAATAGAGCAGCACCTAACGACTTCACCACATCACCTGAGGAAGGAAACTCAGAAGCCGCAGTACCACTTTCCTCCACCAACGGAAGCTCACAGAGAGAATCAGCCGAAGTACCACTTGTGACCACAGGAGGGAGCTCTGCCACAGAATTCACAACAGTACCCCCCCCTTGAGGAGGGGTCACCGAACCCTCACCAAAACCCCCAGGACGACCAGGATGAGCCATATGAAAGGCACGAACAAGATCGGGAGCATGGACATCAGAGGCAAAGACCCAGGAATTATCTTCCTGAGCATAACCCTTCCACTTAACCAGATACTGGAGTTTCCGTCTTGAAACACGAGAATCCAAAATCTTCTCCACAATATATTCCAACTCCCCCTCCACCAAAACCGGGGCAGGAGGGTCAACAGATGGAACCACAGGTGCCACGTATCTCCGCAACAATGACCTATGGAATACATTATGTATGGAAAAAGAATCTGGAAGGGTCAGACGAAAAGACACAGGATTAAGAACCTCAGAAATCCTATACGGACCAATGAAACGAGGTTTAAACTTAGGAGAGGAAACCTTCATAGGAATATGACGAGAAGATAACCAAACCAAATCCCCAACACGAAGTCGGGGACCCACACAGCGTCTGCGATTAGCGAAACGTTGAGCCTTCTCCTGGGACAAGGTCAAATTGTCCACTACATGAGTCCAAATCTGCTGCAACCTGTCCACCACAGTATCCACACCAGGACAGTCCGAAGACTCAACCTGCCCTGAAGAGAAACGAGGATGGAACCCAGAGTTGCAGAAAAACGGCGAAACCAAGGTAATAATAATAATAATCTTTATTTATATAGCGCCAACATATTCCGCAGCGCTTTACAGTTTAACAGTTTCAAACACAAAAGTCATAAGTAACAACGTTAACAATACAATAATTAAAGCAAAATAAGACGACCCTGCTCGTGAGAGCTTACAATCTACAATGAGGTGGGGGAGATACAAAGCACAGGTGTGTATTTACAATGATGTATTTACAATCATGGTCCAGCCATCTTCAGGGGGTGGGGAATAGATGGGGATAGTGAATGGGCTACACACACACAAACATAACTTTGATTAGTGAACATGATAGGCCGCTCTGAACAAATGTGTTTTGAGCGAGCGCCTAAAACTATGCAAATTATGAATGGTCCTAATATCTTGGGGTAGAGCATTCCAGAGGATTGGCGCAGCACGGGAGAAGTCTTGGAGTCGGGAGTGGGAGGTACGGATTAGTGCAGAGGTTAATCGAAAGTCATTTGCAGAGCGCAGTGGTCTGTTAGGCTGATAGACAGAAATGAGGGAGGAGATGTAAGGGGGTGCCGCACTGTGGAGAGCTTTGTGGGTGAGAACAAGTACTTTGAATTGTATCCTGTAATGAATGGGCAGCCAGTGTAACGACTGGCGAAGAGCGGACGCGTCCAAGTAACGATTAGCCAGATGGACAACCCTGGCTGCTGCATTAAGGATGGACTGGATTAAGGTAGCCGAGCTGGCCCGATTATTAAGGGCGAACTCAGCCAAAGGCAAAAAGGACACCCAGTCATCCTGATCAGCAGAAACAAAGCATCTCAGATATGTTTCCAAGGTCTGATTGGTTCGTTCGGTCTGGCCATTAGTCTGAGGATGGAAAGCCGAGGAAAAAGACAAGTCAATGCCCATCCTACCACAAAAGGCTCGCCAAAACCTCGAAACAAACTGGGAACCTCTGTCAGAAACGATATTCTCTGGAATGCCATGTAAACGAACCACATGCTGGAAGAACAATGGCACCAAATCAGAGGAGGAAGGTAATTTAGACAAGGGTACCAAATGGACCATCTTAGAGAAGCGATCTCAGACCACCCAAATGACCGACATCTTTCGAGAGACGGGAAGATCTGAAATAAAATCCATAGAGATATGTGTCCAAGGCCTCTTCGGGACCAGCAAGGGCAAAAGCAACCCACTGGCACGAGAACAGCAGGGCTTAGCCCGAGCACAAATCCCACAGGACTGCACAAAAGTACGCACATCCCGCGACAGAGATGGCCACCAAAAGGATCTAGCCACCAACTCTCTGGTACCAAAGATTCCAGGATGACCAGCCAACACCGAACAATGAACCTCAGAGATAACTTTATTCGTCCACCTATCAGGGACAAACAGTTTCTCCGCTGGGCAACGATCAGGTTTATTAGCCTGAAATTTTTGCAGCACCCGCCGCAAATCAGGGGAGATGGCAGACACAATTACTCCCTCTTTGAGGATACCCGCCGGCTCAGATAAACCCGGAGAGTCAAGCACAAAACTCCTAGACAGAGCATCCGCCTTCACATTTTTAGAGCCCGGAAGGTACGAAATCACAAAGTCAAAACGGGCAAAAAACAACGACCAACGAGCCTGTCTAGGGTTCAACCGCTTGGCGGACTCAAGATAAGTCAAGTTCTTATGATCAGGCAAGACCACCACGCGATGCTTAGCTCCTTCAAGCCAATGACGCCACTCCTCGAATGCCCACTTCATGGCCAGCAACTCTCGATTGCCCACATCATAATTTCACTCAGCAGGCGAAAACTTCCTGGAAAAGAAGGCGCATGGTTTCATCACCGAGCAATCAGAACTTCTTTGCGACAGCACAGCCCCTGCTCCAATCTCAGAAGCATCAACCTCGACCTGGAACGGAAGCGAAACATCTGGTTGACACAACACAGGGGCAGAAGAAAAACGACGCTTCAACTCTTGAAAAGCTTCCACAGCAGCAGAAGACCAATTGACCACATCAGCAGATTATGCAACACCAGAAAGCGAATAACCTCCTGATGTGCAGGAGCCATGCACATGGTCAGCTGGATCCAGTACTGAGGCTTATTCTTGGCCAAAGGCGTAGCATCAATTCCTCTCAATGGAATAGGACACTGCAAGGGCTCCAAGAAAAACCCACAACGCCTAGCATACTCCAAGTCCATCAAATTCAGGGCAGCGCCTGAATCCACAAATGCCATGACAGAATACGATGACAAAGAGCAGATCAAGGTAACGGACAGAAGAAATTTTGACTGTACCGTACCAATGGTGGCAGACCTAGTGAACTGCTTAGTGCGCTTAGGACAATCAGAGATAGCATGAGTGGAATCACCACAGTAGAAACACCACCCATTCAGACGTCTGTGTTCTTGCCGTTCAACTCTGGTCAAAGTCCTATCGCACTGCATAGGCTCAGGTTTAAGCTCAGGTAATACCGCCAAATGGTGCACAGATTTACGCTCACGCAAGCGTCGACCGATCTGAATGGCCAAAGACATAGACTCATTCAGACCAGCAGGCATAGGAAATCCCACCATGACATCCTTAAGGGCTTCAGAGAGACCTTTTCTGAAAATAGCTGCGAGCGCACCTTCATTCCACTGAGTGAGTACGGACCACTTTCTAAATTTCTGACAATATACCTCTATCTCATCCTGACCCTGACACAGAGCCAGCAAATTCTTCTCTGCCTGATCCACTGAATTAGGCTCATCGTACAGCAATCCGAGCGCCAGGAAAAATGCATCGATATTACTTAATGCAGGATCTCCTGACGCAAGAGAAAATGCCCAGTCCTGAGGGTCGCCACGTAAAAAAGAAATAACGATCCTAACCTGTTGAACTGGATCACCAGAGGAGCGAGGTTTCAAAGCCAGAAATAGTTTACAATTATTTTTGAAACTCAGAAATTTAGTTCTATCTCCAAAAAAACAAATCAGGAATAGGAATTCTCGGTTCTAACATAGAATTCTGAACCACAAAGTCTTGAATATTTTGTACTCTTGCCGTGAGCTGATCCACACATGAAGACAGACCTTTAATGTCCATCGCTACACCTGTGTCCTGAACCACCCAAATGTCTAGGGGAAAAAAAAGGCAAAACACAGTGCAGAGAAAAAAAAATGGTCTCAGAACTTCTTTATTCCCTCTATTGAGAATCATTAGTACTTTAGGCCTCCAGTACTGTTATGATAAGGTAATTCAGTACCACAATGGACATAGAGGTCAGAGCACATACAGTGACCTGACAATAACCCAAAAACATAGAACGATCTCTGAGACGTGGGAACTCTGCTGACCGCAATCCCTAATCCTCTCCAACCACACTAGAGGCAGCCGTGGATTGCGCCTAACGCTCCCTATGCAACTCGGCACAGCCTGAGAAACTAGCTAGCCTGAAGATAGAAAATAAGCCTACCTTGCCTCAGAGAAATACCCCAAAGGAAAAGGCAGCCCCCACATATAATGACTGTGAGTTAAGATGAAAAGACAAACGTAGAGATGAAATAGATTTAGCAAAGTGAGGCCCGACTTTCTGAACAGAGCGAGGATAGGAAAGGTAACTTTCCGGTCAACACAAAACCCTACAAAAACCACGCAAAGGGGGCAAAAAGACCCTCCGTACTGAACTAACGGCACGGAGGTACACCCTCTGCGTCCCAGAGCTTCCAGCAAGCAGGAAAAAACAAATAGACAAGCTGGACAGAAAAAAACAGCAAACAAAATAGCAAAGCGGAACTTAGCTATGCAGAGCAGCAGGCCACAGGAACGATCCAGGAGGAAACAGGTCCAATACTAGAACATTGACTGGAGGCCAGGATCAAAGCACTAGGTGGAGTTAAATAGAGCAGCACCTAACGACTTCACCACATCACCTGAGGAAGGAAACTCAGAAGCCGCAGTACCACTTTCCTCCACCAACGGAAGCTCACAGAGAGAATCAGCCGAAGTACCACTTGTGACCACAGGAGGGAGCTCTGCCACAGAATTCACAACAATTATCGTCCTTTTCTGTCATGGCATTTGTGGACTCAGGCGCTGCCCTGAACTTAATGGACTTAGAATTCACCAGGCGCTGTGGTTTTTCCTTGCAGCCTTTGCAGAGCCCTATTGCTTTAAGGGGCATTGATGCTACACCATTGGCCAAGGATAAACCTCAGTACTGGACGCAGATGACCATGTACATGGCTCCAGCACATCAGGAAGATTGCCATTTTCTGGTATTGCATAACCTGCATGATGTTGTTGTGCTGGGATTTCCATGGTTACAGGAACATAATCCGGTGCTGAATTGGAAAACTATGTCTGTGACTAGTTGGAGTTGTCAAGGGGTACATAGTGACGTTCCTTTGATGTCAATTTCCTCTTCCCCCTCTTCTGAGGTCCCTGAGTTTTTGTCGGATTTCCAGGATGTATTTGATGAGCCCAAGTCCAGTTCCCTTCCTCCACATAGGGACTGTGATTGTGCTATTAACTTGATTCCAGGTTGTAAGTTCCCTAAGGGCCGACTTTTCAATCTGTCTGTGCCAGAGCATGCCGCCATGCGGAGTTATGTTAAGGAATCTTTGGAAAAGGGGCATATTCGGCCGTCTTCGTCACCAGTGGGAGCGGGTTTCTTTTTTGTTGCTAAGAAGGATGGCTCCTTGAGACCCTGTATTGATTACCGTCTTCTTAATAAGATCACGGTCAAATTCCAATACCCTCTGCCTTTGCTTTCTGATTTGTTTGCTCAGATTAAGGGGGCTAGTTGGTTTACTAAGATTGATCTTCGAGGGGCATATAATATTGTTCGTATTAAACAGGGTGACGAATGGAAAACTGCATTTAATACGCCCGAAGGCCATTTTGAATACCTCGTGATGCCATTCAGGCTCTCTAATGCTCCATCTGTTGTTATGGCTGGCAATCAGGCAACACAGCGTGCAGTAATCAGCGCACATACAGAGATCTGGCAATAACCAAAAACAATAGGACGAGCTCTGAGACGTGGAATCTCTGTAGACTGCAGTACCTGATCTATCCTCACACAACTATAAGCAGCAGTGGATTGCGCCTATCACTACCTATGCAACTCGGCACTGCCTGAGGAGCTGACTAGCCTGAAGATAGAAATACAAGCCTGACTTACCTCAGAGAAATACCCCAAAGGAATAGGCAGCCCCCCACATATAATGACTGTTAGCAAGATGAAAAGACAAACGTAGGAATGAAATAGATTCAGCAAAGTGAGGCCCGATATTCTAGACAGAGCGAGGATAGCAAAGAGAACTATGCAGTCTACAAAAAACCCTAAAACGAAAACCACGCAAAGGGGCAAAAAGACCCACCGTGCCGAACTAACAGCACGGCGGTGCACCCCTTTGCTTCTCAGAGCTTCCAGCAAAAGTTAATAGCAAGCTGGACAGAAAAAACAGAAAACAAACTAGAAGCACTTATCTAGCAGAGCAGCAGGCCCAAGGAAAGATGCAGAAGCTCAGATCCAACACTGGAACATTGACAAGGAGCAAGGAAGACAGAC
This sequence comes from Ranitomeya imitator, assembly GCF_032444005.1. NCBI lineage: Eukaryota > Metazoa > Chordata > Amphibia > Anura > Dendrobatidae > Ranitomeya > Ranitomeya imitator. The sequence goes on along the minus strand of NC_091285.1, from coordinate 1,618,515 downwards.
TCAGGTGGAGCTAAATAGCAAGGCAGCCAACGAGCTCACCAAAACACCTGAGGGAGAAGGCCCAGAGACTGCAATACCACTTGTGACCACAGAAGTGAACTCAGCCACAGAATTCACAACAGTACCCCCCCCTTGAGGAGGGGTCACCGAACCCTCACCAGAACCCCCAGGCCGACCAGGATGAGCCACATGAAAGGCACGAACAAGATCTGGGGCATGGACATCAGAGGCAAAAACCCAGGAATTATCTTCCTGAGCATAACCCTTCCATTTGACCAGATACTGGAGTTTCCGTCTAGAGACACGAGAATCCAAAATCTTCTCCACGATATACTCCAATTCCCCCTCCACCAAAACAGGGGCAGGAGGCTCCACAGATGGAACCATAGGTGCCACGTATCTCCTCAACAACGACCTATGGAATACATTATGTATGGAAAAGGAGTCTGGGAGGGTCAGACGAAAAGACACCGGATTGAGAATCTCAGAAATCCTATACGGACCAATAAAACGAGGTTTAAATTTAGGAGAGGAAACCTTCATAGGAATATGACGAGAAGATAACCAAACCAGATCCCCAACACGAAGTCGGGGTCCCACACGGCGTCTACGATTAGCGAAAAGCTGAGCCTTCTCCTGGGACAAGGTCAAATTGTCCACTACCTGAGTCCAGATCTGCTGCAACCTGTCCACCACAGAATCCACACCAGGACAGTCCGAAGACTCAACCTGTCCTGAAGAGAAACGAGGATGGAACCCAGAATTGCAGAAAAATGGAGAGACCAAGGTAGCCGAGCTGGCCCGATTATTAAGGGCGAACTCAGCCAACGGCAAAAATGACACCCAATCATCCTGGTCAGCGGAAACAAAACATCTCAGATATGTTTCCAAGGTCTGATTGGTTCGTTCGGTCTGGCCATTAGTCTGAGGATGGAAGGCCGAGGAGAACGATAGGTCAATGCCCATCCTACCACAAAAGGCTCGCCAGAACCTCGAGACAAACTGGGAACCTCTGTCAGAAACAATATTCTCAGGAATGCCATGTAAACGAACCACATGCTGGAAGAACAAAGGCACCAAATCAGAGGAGGAAGGCAATTTAACCAAGGGCACCAGATGGACCATCTTAGAAAAGCGATCACAGACCACCCAAATGACCGACATTTTTTGAGAAACGGGAAGGTCAGAAATGAAATCCATCGAAATATGTGTCCAAGGCCTCTTCGGGACCGGCAAGGGCAAAAGCAACCCACTGGCACGTGAACAGCAGGGCTTAGCCCTAGCACAAATTCCACAGGACTGCACAAAAGCACGCACATCCCGTGACAGAGATGGCCACCAGAAGGATCTAGCAACCAACTCCCTGGTACCAAAGATTCCTGGATGACCGGCCAGCACCGAACAATGAAGTTCAGAGATAACTTTACTAGTCCACCTATCAGGGACGAACAGTTTCTCGGCCGGACAACGATCAGGTTTATTAGCCTGAAATTTCTGCAACACTCTCCGCAAATCAGGGGAGATGGCAGACACAATGACTCCTTCCTTGAGGATACTCGCCGGCTCAGACAACCCCGGAGAGTCGGGCACAAAACTCCTAGACAGAGCATCCGCCTTCACATTTTTAGAGCCCGGAAGGTATGAAATCACAAAATCAAAACGAGCAAAAAATAACGACCAACGGGCCTGTCTAGGATTCAAGCGCTTGGCAGACTCAAGATAAGTAAGGTTCTTATGATCAGTCAAAACCACCACGCGATGCTTAGCACCCTCAAGCCAATGACGCCACTCCTCGAATGCCCACTTCATGGCCAGCAACTCTCGGTTGCCCACATCATAATTACGCTCAGCAGCAGAAAATTTCCTGGAAAAGAAAGCACATGGTTTGAACACTGAGCAACCAGAACCTCTCTGTGACAAAACCGCCCCTGCACCAATCTCAGAAGCATCAACCTCGACCTGGAACGGAAGAGAAACATCAGGTTGACACAACACAGGGGCACAGCAAAAACGACGCTTCAACTCCTGAAAAGCTTCCACGGCAGCAGAAGACCAATTAACCAAATCAGCACCCTTCTTGGTCAAATCGGTCAATGGTCTGGCAATGCTAGAAAAATTACAGATGAAGCGACGATAAAAATTAGCAAAGCCCAGGAATTTCTGCAAACTTTTTAGAGATGTCGGCTGAGTCCAATCCTGGATGGCCTGAACCTTAACCGGATCCATCTCGATAGTAGAAGGGGAAAAGATGAACCCCAAAAATGAAACTTTCTGCACACCGAAGAGACACTTTGATCCCTTCACGAACAAGGAATTAGCACGCAGTACCTGGAAAACCATTCTGACTTGCTTCACATGAGACTCCCAATCATCCGAGAAGATCAAAATGTCATCCAAGTAAACAATCAAGAATTTATCCAGATACTCACGGAAAATGTCATGCATAAAAGACTGAAAAACAGATGGAGCATTGGCAAGTCCGAACGGCATCACCAGATACTCAAAATGACCCTCGGGCGTATTAAATGCCGTTTTCCATTCATCTCCCTGCCTGATTCTCACCAGATTATATGCACCACGAAGATCAATCTTAGTAAACCAACTAGCCCCCTTAATCCGAGCAAACAAGTCAGAAATCAATGGCAAGGGATACTGAAACTTAACAGTGATCTTATTAAGAAGGCGGTAATCAATACACGGTCTTAGCGAACCATCCTTCTTGGCTACAAAAAAGAACCCTGCTCCCAATGGTGACGACGATGGGCGAATATGTCCCTTCTCCAGGGACTCCTTCACATAACTGCGCATAGCGGTGTGTTCAGGTACGGACAAATTAAATAAACGACCCTTAGGGAATTTACTACCAGGAATCAAATCGATAGCACAATCACAATTCCTATGCGGAGGTAGGGCATCAGACTTGGACTCTTCAAATACATCCTGAAAGTCCGACAAGAACTCTGGGATGTCAGAAGGAATGGATGACGAAATAGACAAAAATGGAACATCACCATGTACTCCCTGACAACCCCAGCTGGTTACCGACATAGAGTTCCAATCCAATACTGGATTATGGGTTTGTAGCCATGGCAACCCCAACACGACCACATCATGCAAATTATGCAGTACCAGAAAGCGAATAACTTCCTGATGTGCAGGAGCCATGCACATGGTCAGCTGGGCCCAGTACTGAGGCTTATTCTTGGCCAAAGGTGTAGCATCAATTCCTCTCAACGGAATAGGACACCGCAAAGGCTCCAAGAAAAATCCACAACGTTTAGCATAATCCAAATCCATCAGATTCAGGGCAGCGCCTGAATCCACAAACGCCATGACAGAATACGATGACAAAGAGCACATTAAGGTAATGGACAAAAGGAATTTGGACTGTACAGTACCAATAACGGCAGAGCTATCGAACCGCCTAGTGCGTTTAGGACAATTAGAAATAGCATGAGTAGAATCACCACAATAGAAACACAGTCTGTTCAGACGTCTGTGTTCTTGCCGTTCTACTTTAGTCATAGTCCTGTCGCACTGCATAGGCTCAGGTTTACTCTCAGACAATACCGCCAGATGGTGCACAGATTTACGCTCGCGCAAGCGACGACCGATCTGAATGGCCAAGGACATAGACTCATTCAAACCAGCAGGCATAGGAAATCCCACCATTACATCCTTAAGAGCTTCAGAGAGACCCTTTCTGAACAAAGCCGCTAGTGCAGATTCATTCCACAGAGTGAGTACTGACCACTTCCTAAATTTCTGACAATATACTTCTACATCATCCTGACCCTGGCATAAAGCCAGCAGATTTTTCTCAGCCTGATCCACTGAATTAGGCTCATCGTAAAGCAATCCCAGCGCCTGGAAAAATGCATCAACATTACTCAATGCAGAATCTCCTGGTGCAAGAGAAAACGCCCAGTCCTGTGGGTCGCCGCGCAAAAAAGAAATAATAATCAAAACCTGTTGAATAGGATTACCAGAAGAATGAGGTTTCAAGGCCAAAAATAGCTTACAATTATTTCTGAAGCTCAGGAACTTAGTTCTGTCACCAAAAAACAAATCAGGAATCGGAATTCTTGGTTCTAGCATCGATTTCTGATCAATAGTATCTTGAATCTTTTGTACATTTACAACGAGATTATCCATTGAGGAGCACAGAGCCTGAATATCCATGTCCACAGCTGTGTCCTGAAGCACTCTAATGTCTAGGGGAAAAAAAAGACTGAAGACAGAGCTAAGAAAAAAAAATGATGTCAGGATTTCTTTTTTCCCTCTATTGGGAATCATTGGTGTGGCTCCTTGTACTGTTATGGCTGGCAATCAGGCAACACAGCGTGCAGTAATCAGCGCACATACAGAGATCTGGCAATAACCAAAAACAATAGGACGAGCTCTGAGACGTGGAATCTCTGTAGACTGCAGTACCTGATCTATCCTCACACAACTATAAGCAGCAGTGGATTGCGCCTATCACTACCTATGCAACTCGGCACTGCCTGAGGAGCTGACTAGCCTGAAGATAGAAATACAAGCCTGACTTACCTCAGAGAAATACCCCAAAGGAATAGGCAGCCCCCCACATATAATGACTGTTAGCAAGATGAAAAGACAAACGTAGGAATGAAATAGATTCAGCAAAGTGAGGCCCGATATTCTAGACAGAGCGAGGATAGCAAAGAGAACTATGCAGTCTACAAAAAACCCTAAAACGAAAACCACGCAAAGGGGCAAAAAGACCCACCGTGCCGAACTAACAGCACGGCGGTGCACCCCTTTGCTTCTCAGAGCTTCCAGCAAAAGTTAATAGCAAGCTGGACAGAAAAAACAGAAAACAAACTAGAAGCACTTATCTAGCAGAGCAGCAGGCCCAAGGAAAGATGCAGTAGCTCAGATCCAACACAGGAACATTGACAAGGAGCAAGGAAGACAGACTCAGGTGGAGCTAAATAGCAAGGCAGCCAACGAGCTCACCAAAACACCTGAGGGAGGAAGCCCAGAGACTGCAATACCACTTGTGACCACAGAAGTGAACTCAGCCACAGAATTCACAACAATCTGTGTTCCAATCTTTCATGCATGATATTTTCCGCAATTATCTTGATAAATAAATGGTTGTATATTTGGATGATATTTAGATTTTTTCCGATGATTGGGAGTCTCCTGTGAAGCAGGTCAGGATGGTATTCCAGATCCTTCGTGATAATGCTTTGTTTGTGAAGGGGTCTAAGTGCCTATTCGGAGTTCAGAAGGTCTCTTTTTTGGGTTTTATTTTTTCTCCCTCGTCTATGGAAATGGATCCTGTTAAGGTCCAAGCTATTCATGACTGGATTCAACCCACATCTGTGAAGAGCCTTCAAAAATGTTTGGGCTTTGCTAATTTCTATCGCCGTTTCATTGCCAACTTTTCCAGTGTGGTTAAGCCCCTTACTGATTTGACGAAGAAAGGCGCTGATGTGACGAATTGGTCCTCTGCAGCTGTTGAGGCCTTTCAGGAGCTTAAACGCCGATTTACTTCTGCCCCTGTGTTGCGTCAGCCGGATGTTTCTCTTCCTTTTCAGGTTGAGGTCGACGCTTCTGAGATTGGGGCAGGGGCCGCTTTGTCTCAGAGGGAATCTGATGGTTCTTTGATGAAACCGTGTGCCTTTTTTTCCAGAAAGTTTTCGCCTGCGGAACGCAATTATGATGTCAGTAATCGGGAGTTGTTGGCTATGAAATGGGCGTTTGAGGAGTGGCGACATTGGCTTGAGGGAGATAAGCACCGCGTTGTGGTCTTGACTGATCATAAGAATCTGATTTACCTCGAGTCGGCCAAGCGGCTGAATCCTAGACAGGCTCCATTGGCCCTGTTTTTCTCCCGTTTTGATTTTGTGGTCTCGTATCTTCCGGGATCTAAGAATGTTAAGGCTGATGCCCTCTCTAGGAGTTTTTCGCCTGATTCTACTGGAGTCCTTGAGCCGGTTGGCATTCTTAAGGAAGGGGTGATTCTTTCTGCCATCTCCCCTGATTTGCGGCGGGTGCTTCGGGAATTTCAGGTTGATAAGCCTGACCGCTGTCCAGTGGGGAAGCTGTTTGTTCCTGATAGATGGACAAGTAAGGTAATTTCTGAGGTTCATTGTTCAGTGTTGGCTGGTCATCCTGGGATTTTTGGTACCAGAGATTTGGTTGCTAGGTCCTTTTGGTGGCCTTCCTTGTCGCGCGATGTGCGTGCTTTTGTGCAGTCCTGTGGGACTTGCGCCCGGGCCAAGCCTTGCTGTTCCCGCGCTAGTGGGTTGCTTTTGCCTTTGGCCGTCCCTGAGAGGCCCTGGACGCACATTTCCATGGATTTTATTTCGGATCTTCCTGTTTCCCAGAAGATGTCTGTTATCTGGGTTGTTTGTGACCGGTTCTCTAAAATGGTCCATCTGGTACCTTTGCCTAAGTTGCCTTCCTCCTCAGATTTGGTTCCATTGTTTTTTCAGCATGTGGTTCGTTTGCATGGCATTCCGGAGAATATTGTGTCTGACAGAGGTTCTCAGTTTGTCTCTAGGTTTTGGCGGGCCTTTTGTGCTAGGATGGGCATTGATTTGTCTTTTTCTTCTGCGTTTCATCCTCAGACTAATGGCCAAACTGAGCGAACTAATCAGACCTTGGAAACCTATTTGAGATGATTTGTGTTTGCTGATCAGGATGATTGGGTGGCTTTCTTGCCGTTGGCCGAGTTTGCCCTTAATAATAGGGCTAGTTTGGCTACTTTGGTTTCACCTTTCTTTTGTAATTTTGGTTTTCATCCTCATTTTTCTTCGGGGCAGGTTGAGCCTTCTGATTGTCCTGGTGTGGATTCTGTGGTGGACAGGCTGCAGCAGATTTGGACTCATGTGGTGGACAATTTGACGTTGTCTCAGGAAAAGGCTCAAAGTTTTGCTAACCGCCGGCGTTGTGTTGGTCCTCGGCTTCGTGTGGGGGATTTGGTTTGGTTGTCTTCTCGTCATGTTCCTATGAAGCTTTCTTCCCCTAAGTTTAAGCCTCGGTTTATTGGTCCTTATAAGATTTCTGAAATTATCAATCCGGTGTCTTTTCGTTTGGCTCTTCCAGCCTCTTTTGCCATTCATAATGTTTTCCATAGATCTTTGTTGCGGAGATATGTGGTGCCCGTTGTTCCCTCGGTTGATCCTCTTGCCCCGGTGTTGGTTGAGGGAGAGTTGGAATATGAGGTTGAGAAAATTTTGGATTCTCGTTGTTCGAGGCGAAGGCTTCAGTATCTTGTCAAGTGGAAGGGTTATGGCCAGGAGGATAATTCTTGGGTTGTTGCCTCCGATGTCCATGCCGCCGATTTGGTTCGTGCTTTTCACTTGGCTCGTCCTGATCGGCCTGGGGGCTCTGGTGAGGATTCGGTGACCCCTCCTCAAGGGGGGGGTACTGTTGTGAATTCCACTCTTGGGCTCCCTCCGGTGATTGTAAGTGGCACTTTTGTGAGTTCTGCTCTTGGGCTCCCTCCGGTGGTTTTAAGTGGAATGGCTGCTCCTTGGATTTAGCAGTCTGCAGCTGCTTCCACTGAGTGTCTTTCTGCTCGGCTATTTATGCCTGGCTCTTTCCTTCAGCCAGTGCCACTTGTCAATGGTTCCTGGTTGGATTCACATCTCTCTTGGATTTCCCTGATATCCTGACCAGTTCAGCAAAGATAAGACCTTGCTTTGCTCTTTTCTGTCCACATGTTGTGGACTTATTCGTTCTGTGCATTCTATGTTTTGTCCAGCTTGTCAGTATGGATTAATTCAGTTAAGCTGGAAGCTCTGGGAAGCAGATTTACCCTCCACACCTTTAGTCAGGTGTGGAGATTTTTGTAAACTCTGTGTGGATTTTTGTAGTTTTTAATACTGACCGCACAGTATTCTATCCTGTCCTATCTATCTAGCTAGACTGGCCTCCTGTGCTACATCCTGGTTTCATTCTGTGTATGTCTTTTCCCTCTCCACTCACAGTCATTACTTGTGGGGGGCTATCTATCCTTTGGGGATTTTCTCTGAGGCAAGATAGTTTTCCTGTTTCTATCTTTAGGGGTAGTTAGTTCTCAGGCTGTGATGAGATGCCTAGGGAGTGACAGTAGCATCCCACGGCTACTTCTAGTGTTGTGTTGAGCTTAGGGACTGCGGTCAGTACAGGTACCACCTCCTTCAGAGCTCGTCCCATGTTGCTCCTAAACCACCAGTTCATAACATATGCCTTCCAAGAATGCCCTTTCCAAAATATCACTAATAATAATAATAATAATGATAATTATAATGATAATGGTTTTATTCTGTGTTTGTTGTTTTTTTTTGAGGTGTAAATAAAGTATATATATATATTTTGGAATTTTGTATTTCCCGGGTGTGCATACCATTTTTTGGTCGTCTTTTCTTCTTTCTGTTTTGCACCTTGAGATCAGACAGCACCCCGAGACTCTACAGAGACAGCACCCCGAAATCAGACAGCACCCCGAGATCAGACAGCACCCCGAGACTCTACAGAGACTGCACGCTGAGATCAGACAGCACCACGAGATCAGACAGCACCACGAGACTCTACAGAGACTGCACCCTGAGATCAGACAGCACCGCGAGACTCTACAGAGACAGCACCCCGAAATCAGACAGCACCCCGAGATCAGACAGCACCACGAGACTCTACAGAGACTGCACTCTGAGATCAGACAGCACCGCGAGACTCTACAGAGACAGCACCCCGAAATCAGACAGCACCCCGAGATCATACAGCACCACGAGACTCTACAGAGACTGCACCCTGAGATCAGACAGCACCCCGAGACTCTAAAGAGACAGCACCCCGAAATCAGACAGCACCCCGAGATCAGACAGCACCACGAGACTCTACAGAGACTGCACCCTGAGATCAGACAGCACCCCGAGACTCTACAGAGACAGCACCCCGAAATCAGACAGCACCCCGAGATCAGACAGCACCACGAGACTCTACAGAGACTGCACCCTGAGATCAGACAGCACCACGAGACTCTACATAGACTGTACCCCGAGATCAGACAACACCCCAAGATCAGACAGCACCCCGAGACTCTACAGAGACTGCACCCCGAGATCAGACAGCAGCCCGAGACTCTACAGAGACTGTACCCTGAGATCAGACAGCACCCCGAGATCAGACAGCACCCCGAGACTCTACAGAGACAGCACCCCGAGATCAGACAGCACCACGAGACTCTACAGAGACTGCACCCCGAGATCAGACAGCAGCCCGAGACTCTACAGAGACTGCACCCCGAGATCAGACAGCACCCCGAGACTCTACAGAGACTGCACCCCGAGATCAGACAGCACCCCGAGACTCTACAGAGACAGCACCCCAAGATCAGACAGCACCCCGAGATCAGACAGCACCCCAAGACTCAACAGAGACTGCACCCCGAGATCAATGCTGCCTGATCTCGGGGTGCAGTCTGATCTCGGGGTGCAGTCTCTGTAGAGTCTCGGGGTGCTGTCTGATGTTGGGGTGAAGTCTTTGTAGAGTCTCAGGGTGCTGCCTGATCTTGGGGTGCTGTCTGATCTCGGGGTGCAGTCTCTGTAGAGTCTTGCGGTGCTCTCTGATCTCGGGGTGCAGTCTCTGTAGAGTCTCGGGGTGCTGCCTGATCTCGGGGTGCTGTCTCTGTAGTCTCGGGGTGCTGCCTGATCTCGGGGTGCAGTCTGATCTTGGGGTTCAGTCTCTGTAGAGTCTTGGGGTGCAGTCTGATCTCAGGGTTCTGTGTGATCTCAGGGTGCAGCCTCTGTAGAGTCTCGGGGTGCTGTCTGATCTCGGGGTGCAGTCTCTGTAGAGACTCGGGGTGCATTCTGATCTCGGGGTGCAGTCTCTGTAGAGACACGGGGTGCTGTCTGATCTCGGGGTGCAGTCTTTGTAGAGTCTCAGGGTGCTGTCTGTTCTCAGGGTGCTGTCTGATCTCGGGGTGCTGTCTGATCTCAGGGTGCTGTCTGATCTCGGAGTGCTGCCTGATCTCGGGGGACAGTCTCTGTAGAGTCTCGGGGTGCTGTCTGATCTCGGGGTACAGTCTCTGTAGAGATTCGGGGTGCAGTCTGATCTCAGGGTTCTGTGTGATCTCAGGGTGCAGCCTCTGTAGAGTCTCGGGGTGCTGTATGATCTCGGGGTGCAGTCTCTGTAGAGACTCGGGGTGCATTCTGATCTCAGGGTGCAGTCTCTGTAGAGACACGGGGTGCTGTCTGATCTCGGAGTGCAGTCTCTGTAGAGTCTCGGGGTGCTGTCTGATCTCAGGGTGCTGTCTGATCTCGGGGTGCTGTCTGATCTCAGGGTGCTGTCTGATCTCGGAGTGCTGCCTGATCTCGGGGGACAGTCTCTGTAGAGTCTCGGGGTGCTGTCTGATCTCGGGGTACAGTCTCTGTAGAGTCTCGGGGTGCTGTCTGATCTCGGAGTGCTGCCTGATCTCGGGGTACAGTCTTTGTAGAGTCTCGGGGTGCTGCCTGACCTCGGGGTACAGTCTCTGTAGAGTCTCGGGGTGCTGTCTGATCTCGGGGTGCTGTCTGATCTTGGGGTGCTGTCTGATCTCAGGGTGCTGCCTGATCTCAGGGTGCTGCCTGATCTCGGGGTACAGTCTCTGTAGAGTCTCGGGGTGCTGTCTGATCTCGGGGTGCTGTCTGATCTCGGGGTGCTGCCTGATCTCGGGGTGCTGCCTAATCTCAGGGTGCTGCCTGATCTCAGGGTGCTGCCTGATCTCGGGGTGCTGTCTAATCTCGGGGTGCTGTCTGATCTTGGGGTGCTGTCTGATCTCGGGATGCAGTCTCTGTAGAGTCTCGGGATGCTGTCTGATCTCGGGGTGCAGTCTCTGTAGAGTCTCGGGGTGCTGTCTAATTTCGGGGTGCTGTCTGATCTCGGGGTGCTGTCTGATCTCGGGGTACAGTCTATGTAGAGTCTCGGGGTGCTGCCTGATCTCGGGGTGCTGCCTGATCTCGGGGTGCTGTCTGATCTCAGGGTGCTGCCTGATCTCGGGATGCTGTCTGATCTCAGGGTGCTGCCTGATCTCGGGGTGCTGTCTGATCTCGGGGTGCTGCCTGATCTCGGGGTGCTGTCTGATCTCGGGGTGCTGTCTGATCTCGGGGTGCTGCCTGATCTCGGGGTGCTGTCTGATCTCGGGGTGCTGTCTGATCTCGGGGTGCTGCCTGATCTCAGGGTACTGCCTGATCTCAGGGTGCTGCCTGATGTCGGGGTGCTGTCTGATCTCAGGGTGCTGCCTGATCTCGGGGTGCTGTCTGATCTCAGGGTGCTGCCTGATCTCGGGGTGCTGTCTGATCTCGAGGTGCTGTCTGATCTCGGGGTGCTGCCTGATCTCGGGGTGCTGCCTGATCTCGGGGTGCTGTCTGATCTCAGGGTGCTGTCTGATCTCGGGGTGCTGTCTGATCTCGGGGTGCTGCCTGATCTCGGGGTGCTGCCTGATCTCGGGGTGCTGTCTGATCTCGGGGTTCTGTCTGATCTCGGGGTGCTGTCTGATCTCAGGTTGCTGCCTGATCTCGGGGTGCTGTCTGATCTTGGGGTGCTGTCTGATCTCGGGATGCAGTCTCTGTAGAGTCTCGGGATGCTGTCTGATCTCGGGGTGCAGTCTCTGTAGAGTCTCGGGGTGCTGTCTAATTTCGGGGTGCTGTCTGATCTCGGGGTGCTGTCTGATCTCGGGGTACAGTCTATGTAGAGTCTCGGGGTGCTGCCTGATCTCGGGGTGCTGCCTGATCTCGGGGTGCTGTCTGATCTCAGGGTGCTGCCTGATCTCGGGATGCTGTCTGATCTCAGGGTGCTGCCTGATCTCGGGGTGCTGTCTGATCTCGGGGTGCTGCCTGATCTCGGGGTGCTGTCTGATCTCGGGGTGCTGCTTGATCTCGGGGTGCTGTCTGATCTCGGGGTGCTGTCTGATCTCGGGGTGCTGCCTGATCTCAGGGTACTGCCTGATCTCAGGGTGCTGCCTGATGTCGGGGTGCTGTCTGATCTCAGGGTGCTGCCTGATCTCGGGGTGCTGTCTGATCTCAGGGTGCTGCCTGATCTCGGGGTGCTGTCTGATCTCGAGGTGCTGTCTGATCTCGGGGTGCTGCCTGATCTCGGGGTGCTGCCTGATCTCGGGGTGCTGTCTGATCTCAGGGTGCTGTCTGATCTCTGGGTGCTGTCTGATCTCGGGGTGCTGCCTGATCTCGGGGTGCTGCCTGATCTCGGGGTGCTGTCTGATCTCGGGGTTCTGTCTGATCTCGGGGTGCTGTCTGATCTCAGGTTGCTGCCTGATCTCGGGGTGCTGTCTGATCTCAGGGTGCTGCCTGATCTCGGGGTGCTGCCTGATCTCGGGGTGCTGCCTGATCTCGGGGTGGTGTCTGATCTCGGGGTGCTGTCTGATCTCGGGGTGGTGTCTGATCTCAGGGTGCTGCCTGATCTCAGGGTGCTGCCTGATCTCGGGGTGCTGCCTGATCTCGGGGTGCTGCCTGATCTCGGGGTGCTGTCTGATCTCGGGGTGCTGTCTGATCTCGGGGTGGTGTCTGATCTCAGGGTGCTGTCTGATCTCGGGGTGCTGCCTGATCTCGGGGTGCTGCCTGATCTCGGGGTGCTGTCTGATCTCGGGGTTCTGTCTGATCTCAGGGTGCTGTCTGATCTCAGGTTGCTGCCTGATCTCGGGGTGCTGTCTGATCTCAGGGTGCTGCCTGATCTCGGGGTGCTGCCTGATCTCGGGGTGCTGCCTGATCTCGGGGTGCTGCCTGATCTCGGGGTGGTGTCTGATCTCGGGGTGCTGTCTGATCTCGGGGTGGTGTCTGATCTCAGGGTGCTGCCTGATCTCGGGGTGCTGCCTGATCTCGGGGTGCTGCCTGATCTCGGAGTGCTGCCTGATCTCGGGGTGCTGTCTGATCTCGGGGTGCTGTCTGATCTCAGGGTGTTGCCTGATCTCAGAGTGCTGTCTGATCTCGGGGTGTTGCCTGATCTCGGGGTGCTCTCTGATCTCGGGGTGCTGCCTGATCTTGGGGTGCTGTCTGATCTCGGGGTGTTGCCTGATCTGGGGGTGCTGTCTGATCTCGGGGTGCTGCCTGATCTCAGGGTGCTGCCTGATCTCGGGGTGCTGCCTGATCTCGGGGTGCTGCCTGATCTCGGGGTGCTGTCTGATCTCGGGGTACTGTCTGATCTCGGGGTGCTGTCTGAGCTCGGGGTGCTGTCTGATCTCGGAATGCTGCCTGATCTCGGGGTGCTGTCTGATCTCGGGGTGCTGTCTGATCTCGGGGTGCTTCCTGATCTCGGGGTGCTGCCTGATCTCGGGGTGCTGTCTGATCTCGGGGTACAGTCCATGTAGAGTCTCGGGGTGCTGTCTGATCTCGTGGTGCTGTCTGATCTCGGGGTGCTGTCTGATCTCGGGGTACAGTCTATGTAGAGTCTCGGGGTGCTGTCTGATCTCGGGGTGCTGTCTGATCTCAGGGTGCTGCCTGATCTCGGGGTACTGTCTGATCTCGGGGTGCTGCTTGATCTCGGGGTGCTGCCTGATCTCGGGGTGCTGTCTGATCTCAGGGTACAGTCTATGTAGAGTCTCGGGGTGCTGTCTGATCTCGGGGTACAGTCTATGTAGAGTCTCAGGGTGCTGCCTGATCTCGGGGTGCTGCCTGATCTCGGGGTGCTGTCTGATCTCAAGGTGCTGCCTGATCTCGGGATGCTGTCTGATCTCAGGGTGCTGCTTGATCTCGGGGTGCTGCCTGATCTCGGGGTGCTGCCTGATCTCGGGGTGCTGCCTGATCTCTGGGTGCTGCCTGATCTCGGGGTGCTGCCTGATCTCGGGGTGCTGCCTGATCTCGGGGTGCTGTCTGATCTCGGGGTGCTGTCTGATCTCGGGGTACAGTCTACATAGAATCTCAGGGTGCTGTCTGATCTCGGGGTGCTGCCTGATCTCTGGGTGCTGCCTGATCTCGGGGTGCTGCCTGATCTCAGGGTGCTGCCTGATCTCGGGGTGCTGTCTGATCTCAGGGTGCTGTCTGATCTCGGGGTGCTGTCTGATCTCGGGGTGCTGCCTGATCTCGGGGTGCTGCCTGATCTCGGGGTGCTGTCTGATCTCGGGGTTCTGTCTGATCTCGGGTGCTGTCTGATCTCAGGTTGCTGCCTGATCTCGGGGTGCTGTCTGATCTCAGGGTGCTGCCTGATCTCGGGGTGCTGCCTGATCTCGGGGTGCTGCCTGATCTCGGGGTGGTGTCTGATCTCGGGGTGCTGTCTGATCTCGGGGTGGTGTCTGATCTCAGGGTGCTGCCTGATCTCGGGGTGCTGCCTGATCTCGGGGTGCTGCCTGATCTCGGGGTGCTGTCTGATCTCGGGGTGCTGTCTGATCTCGGGGTGGTGTCTGATCTCAGGGTGCTGTCTGATCTCGGGGTGCTGCCTGATCTCGGGGTGCTGCCTGATCTCGGGGTGCTGTCTGATCTCGGGGTTCTGTCTGATCTCAGGGTGCTGTCTGATCTCAGGTTGCTGCCTGATCTCGGGGTGCTGTCTGATCTCAGGGTGCTGCCTGATCTCGGGGTGCTGCCTGATCTCGGGGTGCTGCCTGATCTCGGGGTGGTGTCTGATCTCGGGGTGCTGTCTGATCTCGGGGTGGTGTCTGATCTCAGGGTGCTGCCTGATCTCGGGGTGCTGCCTGATCTCGGGGTGCTGCCTGATCTCGGAGTGCTGCCTGATCTCGGGGTGCTGTCTGATCTCGGGGTGCTGTCTGATCTCAGGGTGTTGCCTGATCTCGGGGTGCTGTCTGATCTCGGGGTGTTGCCTGATCTCGGGGTGCTCTCTGATCTCGGGGTGCTGCCTGATCTTGGGGTGCTGTCTGATCTCGGGGTGTTGCCTGATCTGGGGGTGCTGTCTGATCTCGGGGTGCTGCCTGATCTCAGGGTGCTGCCTGATCTCGGGGTGCTGCCTGATCTCGGGGTGCTGCCTGATCTCGGAATACTGTCTGATCTCGGGGTACTGTCTGATCTCGGGGTGCTGTCTGAGCTCGGGGTGCTGTCTGATCTCGGAATGCTGCCTGATCTCGGAGTGCTGTCTGATCTCGGGGTGCTGTCTGATCTCGGGGTGCTTCCTGATCTCGGGGTGCTGCCTGATCTCGGGGTGCTGTCTGATCTCGGGGTACAGTCCATGTAGAGTCTTGGGGTGCTGTCTGATCTCGTGGTGCTGTCTGATCTCGGGGTGCTGTCTGATCTCAGGGTACAGTCTATGTAGAGTCTCGGGGTGCTGTCTGATCTCGGGGTGCTGTCTGATCTCAGGGTGCTGCCTGATCTCGGGGTACTGTCTGATCTCGGGGTACTGCTTGATCTCGGGGTGCTGCCTGATCTCGGGGTGCTGTCTGATCTCAGGGTACAGTTTATGTAGAGTCTCGGGGTGCTGTCTGATCTCGGGGTACAGTCTATGTAGAGTCTCAGGGTGCTGCCTGATCTCGGGGTGCTGCCTGATCTCGGGGTGCTGTCTGATCTCAGGGTGCTGCCTGATCTCGGGATGCTGTCTGATCTCAGGGTGCTGCTTGATCTCGGGGTGCTGCCTGATCTCGGGGTGCTGCCTGATCTCTGGGTGCTGCCTGATCTCGGGGTGCTGCCTGATCTCGGGGTGCTGTCTGATCTCGGGGTGCTGTCTGATCTCGGGGTGCTGTCTGATCTCGGGGTACAGTCTACATAGAATCTCAGGGTGCTGTCTGATCTCGGGGTGCTGCCTGATCTCGGGGTGCTGTCTGATCTCAGGGTGCTGCCTGATCTCGGGATGCTGTCTGATCTCAGGGTGCTGTCTGATCTCAGGGTGCTGCCTGATCTCGGGGAGCTGTCTGATCTCAGGGTGCTGCGTGATCTCGGGGTGCTGTCTGATCTAGGGGTGCTGTCTGATCTCGGGGTACAGTCTATGTAGAGTCTCGGGGTGCTGTCTGATCTCGGGGTGCTGCCTGATCTCGGGGTGCTGTCTGAGCTCGGGGAGCTGTCTGATCTCGGGGTGCTGCCTGATCTCGGGGTGCTGTCTGATCTCGGGGTGCTGTCTGATCTCGGGTGCTGTCTGATCTCGGGGTGCTGCCTGATCTCGGGGTGCTGCTTGATCTCGGGGTGCTGTCTGATCTCGGGGTACAGTCTATGTAGAGTCTCCGGGTGCTGTCTGATCTCGTGGTGCTGTCTGATCTCGGGGTGCTGTCTGATCTCGGGGTGCTGTCTGATCTCAGGGTGCTGCCTGATCTCGGGGTGCAGTCTGATCTCGGGGTGCTGTCTGATCTCGGGGTGCTGCCTGATCTCGGGGTGCTGCCTGATCTCTGGGTGCTGTCTGATCTCAGGGTACAGTCTATGTAGAGTCTCGGGGTGCTGTCTGATCTCGGGGTGCTGCCTGATCTCGGGGTGCTGCCTGATCTCGGGGTGCTGCCTGATCTCGGGGTGCTGCCTGATCTCGGGGTGCTGTCTGATCTCGGGGTGCTGTCTGATCTCGGAGTGCAGTCTGATCTCGGGGTGCTGTCTGATCTCGGGGTGCAGTCTGATCTCGGGCTGCTGTCTCTGTAGAGACTCGGGGTGCATTCTGATCTCGGGGTGCAGTCTCTGTAGAGACACGGGGTGCTGTCTGATCTCGGGGTGCAGTCTCTGTAGAGTCTCGGGGTGCTGTCTGATCTCAGGGTGCTGTCTGATCTCGGGGTGCTATCTGATCTCAGGGTGCTGTCTGATCTCGGAGTGCTGCCTGATCTCGGGGGACAGTCTCTGTAGAGTCTCGGGGTGCTGTCTGATCTCGGGGTACAGTCTCTGTAGAGATTCGGGGTGCAGTCTGATCTCAGGGTTCTGTGTGATCTCAGGGTGCAGCCTCTGTAGAGTCTCGGGGTGCAGTCTCTGTAGAGACTCGGGGTGCTGTCTGATCTCAGGGTGCTGTCTGATCTCGGGGTGCTGTCTGATCTCAGGGTGCTGTCTGATCTCGGAGTGCTGCCTGATCTCGGGGGACAGTCTCTGTAGAGTCTCGGGGTGCTGTCTGATCTTGGGGTACAGTCTCTGTAGAGTCTCGGGGTGCTGTCTGATCTCGGAGTGCTGCCTGATCTCGGGGTACAGTCTCTGTAGAGTCTCAGGGTGCTGCCTGACCTCGGGGTACAGTCTCTGTAGAGTCTCGGGGTGCTGTCTGATCTCGGGGTGCTGTCTGATCTTGGGGTGCAGTCTCTGTAGAGTCTCGGGGTGCTGTCTGATCTCGGGGCGCTGTCTGATCTCAGGGTGCTGCCTGATCTCGGGGTACAGTCTATGTAGAGTCTAGGGGTGCTGCCTGATCTCGGGGTGCTGCTTGATCTCGGGGTGCTGTCTGATCTCAGGGTGCTGCCTGATCTCGGGATGCTGTCTGATCTCAGGGTACTGCCTGATCTCGGGGCGCTGCCTGATCTCGGGGTGCTGTCTGATCTCGGGGTGCTGCCTGATCTCGGGGTGCTGTCTGACCTCGGGGTGCTGTCTGATCTCAGGGTGCTGCCTGATCTCGGGGTGCTGTCTGATCTCAGGGTGCTGCCTGATGTCGGGGTGCTGTCTGATCTCAGGGTGCTGCCTGATCTCGGGGTACAGTCTCTGTAGAGTCTCGGGGTGCTGCCTGATCTCGGGGTGCTGTCTGATCTCGTGGCGCTGCCTGATCTCGGGGTGCTGCCTGATCTCGGGGTACAGTCTCTGTAGAGTCTCGGGGTGCTGCCTGATCTTGGGGGGCTGCCTGATCTCGTGGCGCTGCCTGATCTCGGGGTGCTGCCTGATCTCGGGGTGCTGCCTGATCTCGGGGTGCTGCCTGATCTCGGGGTGCTGTCTGATCTCAGGGTACAGTCTATGTAGAGTCTCGGGGTGCTGTCTGATCTCGGGGAGCTGTCTGATCTCAGGGTGCTGTCTGATCTCAGGGTGCTGTCTGATCTCAGGGTGCTGTCTGATCTCGGGGTGCTGCCTGATCTCGGGGAGCTGTCTGATCTCAGGGTGCTGCCTGATCTCGGGATGCTGTCTGATCTCAGGGTACTGCCTGATCTCGGGGTGCTGCCTGATCTCGGGGTGCTGTCTGATCTCGGGGTGCTGCCTGATCTCGGGGTGCTGTCTGATCTCGGGGTGCTGTCTGATCTCAGGGTGCTGCCTGATCTCGGGGTGCTGTCTGATCTCAGGGTGCTGCCTGATGTCGGGGTGCTGTCTGATCTCAGGGTGCTGCCTGATCTCGGGCTGCTGTCTGATCTCAGGGTGCTGCCTGATCTCGGGGTGCTGTCTGATCTCGGGGTGCTGCCTGATCTCGAGGTGCTGTCTGATCTCGGGGTGCTGCCTGATCTCGGGGTGCTGCCTGATCTCGGGGTGCTGTCTGATTTCAGGGTGCTGTCTGATCTCGGGGTGCTGTCTGATCTCGGGGTGCTGCCTGATCTCGGGGTGCTGCCTGATCTCGGGGTGCTGCCTGATCTCGGGGTGCTGTCTGATCTTGGGGTTCTGTCTGATCTCGGGGTGCTGTCTGATCTCAGGTTGCTGCCTGATCTCGGGTTGCTGTCTGATCTCAGGGTGCTGCTTGATCTCGGGGTGCTGCCTGATCTCGGGGTGCTGCCTGATCTCGGGGTGGTGTCTGATCTCGGGGTGCTGCCTGATCTCGGGGTGGTGTCTGATCTCGGGGTGCTGCCTGATCTCGGGGTGCTGTCTGATCTCGGGGTGTTGCCTGATCTCGGGGTGCTGTCTGATCTCGGGATGTAGCCTGATCTCGGGGTGCTCTCTGATCTCGGGGTGCTGCCTGATCTCGGGGTGCTGCCTGATCTCAGGGTGCTGTCTGATCTCGGGGTTTTGCCTGATCTGGGGGTGCTGTCTGATCTCGGGGTGCTGCCTGATCTCAGGGTGCTGCCTGATCTCGGGGTGCTGCCTGATCTCGGGGTGCTGCCTGATCTCGGGGTGCTGTCTGATCTCGGGGTGCTGTCTGAGCTCGGGGAGCTGTCTGATCTCGGAATGCTGCCTGATCTCGGGGTGCTGTCTGATCTCGGGGTGCTGTCTGATCTCGGGGTGCTTCCTGATCTCGGGGTGCTGCCTGATCTCGGGGTGCTGCCTGATCTCGGGGTACAGTCCATGTAGAGTCTCGGGGTGCTGTCTGATCTCGTGGAGCTGTCTGATCTCGGGGTGCTGTCTGATCTCGGGGTACAGTCTATGTAGAGTCTCGGGGTGCTGTCTGATCTCGGGGTGCTGTCTGATCTCAGGGTGCTGCCTGATCTCGGGTACTGTCTGATCTCGGGGTGCTGCCTGATCTCGGGGTGCTGCCTGATCTCGGGGTGCTGTCTGAACTCAGGGTACAGTCTATGTAGAGTCTCGGGGTGCTGTCTGATCTTGGGGTACAGTCTATGTAGAGTCTCGGGGTGCTGCCTGATCTCGGGGTGCTGCCTGATCTCGGGGTGCTGTCTGATCTCAGGGTGCTGCCTGATCTCGGGATGCTGTCTGATCTCGGGGTGCTGCCTGATCTCGGGGTGCTGTCTGATCTCTGGGTGCTGCCTGATCTCGGGGTGCTGCCTGATCTCGGGGTGCTGTCTGATCTCTGGGTGCTGCCTGATCTCGGGGTGCTGTCTGATCTCAGGGTGCTGCCTCATCTCGGGGTGCTGCCTGATCTCGGGGTGCTGTCTGATCTCGGGGTGCTGTCTGATCTCGGGGTGCTGTCTGATCTCGGGGTACAGTCTACATAGAATCTCGGGGTGCTGCCTGATCTCGGGGTGCTGCCTGATCTCGGGGTGCTGTCTGATCTCAGGGTGCTGCCTGATCTCGGGGAGCTGTCGGATCTCAGGGTGCTGCCTGATCTCGGGGTGCTGTCTGATCTAGGGGTGCTGTCTGATCTCGGGGTACAGTCTATGTAGAGTCTCGGGGTGCTGTCTGATCTCGGGGTGCTGTCTGATCTCGGGGTGCTGTCTGAGCTCGGGGAGCTGTCTGATCTCGGGGTGCTGCCTGATCTCGGGGTGCTGTCTGATCTCGGGGTGCTGTCTGATCTCGGGTGCTGTCTGATCTCGGGGTGCTGCCTGATCTCGGGGTGCTGCTTGATCTCGGGGTGCTGTCTGATCTCGGGGTACAGTCTATGTAGAGTCTCCGGGTGCTGTCTGATCTCGTGTTGCTGTCTGATCTCGGGGTGCTGTCTGATCTCGGGTGCTGCCTGATCTCGGGGTGCTGTCTGATCTCAGGGTGCTGCCTGATCTCGGGGTGCTGCCTGATCTCGGGGTGGTGTCTGATCTCGGGGTGGTGCCTGATCTCGGGGTGGTGTCTGATCTCGGGGTGCTGCCTGATCTCGGGGTGCTGTCTGATCTCAGGGTGCTGCCTGATCTCGGGGTGCTGTCTGATCTCGGGGTGTTGCCTGATCTCGGGGTGCTCTCTGATCTCGGGGTGCTGCCTGATCTCGGGGTGCTGCCTGATCTCAGGGTGCTGTCTGATGTCGGGGTTTTTCCTGATCTCGGGGTGCTGTCTGATCTCGGGGTGCTGTCTGAGCTCGGGGAGCTGTCTGATCTCGGAATGCTGCCTGATCTCGGGGTGCTGTCTGATCTCGGGGTGCTGTCTGATCTCGGGGTGCTTCCTGATCTCGGGGTGCTGCCTGATCTCGGGGTACAGTCCATGTAGAGTCTCGGGGTGCTGTCTGATCTCGTGGAGCTGTCTGATCTCGGGGTGCTGTCTGAACTCAGGGTACAGTCTATGTAGAGTCTCGGGGTGCTGCCTGATCTCGGGGTACAGTCTATGTAGAGTCTCGGGGTGCTGCCTGATCTCGGGGTGCTGCCTGATCTCGGGGTGCTGTCTGATCTCAGGGTGCTGCCTGATCTCGGGATGCTGTCTGATCTCGGGGTGCTGCCTGATCTTGGGGTGCTGTCTGATCTCTGGGTGCTGCCTGATCTCGGGGTGCTGCCTGATCTTGGGGTGCTGTCTGATCTCTGGGTGCTGCCTGATCTCGGGGTGCTGTCTGATCTCAGGGTGCTGCCTCATCTCGGGGTGCTGCCTGATCTCGGGGTGCTGTCTGATCTCGGGGTGCTGTCTGATCTCGGGGTGCTGTCTGATCTCGGGGTACAGTCTACATAGAATCTCGGGGTGCTGTCTGATCTCGGGGTGCTGCCTGATCTCGGGGTGCTGTCTGATCTCAGGGTGCTGCCTGATCTCGGGGTGCTGCCTGATCTTGGGGTGCTGTCTGATCTCTGGGTGCTGCCTGATCTCGGGGTGCTGTCTGATCTCAGGGTGCTGCCTCATCTCGGGGTGCTGCCTGATCTCGGGGTGCTGTCTGATCTCGGGGTGCTGTCTGATCTCGGGGTGCTGTCTGATCTCGGGGTACAGTCTACATAGAATCTCGGGGTGCTGTCTGATCTCGGGGTGCTGCCTGATCTCGGGGTGCTGTCTGATCTCAGGGTGCTGCCTGATCTCGGGGAGCTGTCTGATCTCAGGGTGCTGCCTGATCTCGGGGTGCTGTCTGATCTAGGGGTGCTGTCTGATCTCGGGGTACAGTCTATGTAGAGTCTCGGGGTGCTGTCTGATCTCGGGGTGCTGTCTGATCTCGGGGTACAGTCTACATAGAATCTCGGGGTGCTGTCTGATCTCGGGGTGCTGCCTGATCTCGGGGTGCTGTCTGATCTCAGGGTGCTGCCTGATCTCGGGGAGCTGTCTGATCTCAGGGTGCTGCCTGATCTCGGGGTGCTGTCTGATCTAGGGGTGCTGTCTGATCTCGGGGTACAGTCTATGTAGAGTCTCGGGGTGCTGTCTGAGCTCGGGGTGCTGTCTGATCTCGGAATGCTGCCTGATCTCGGGGTGCTGTCTGATCTCGGGGTGCTGTCTGATCTCGGGGTGCTTCCTGATCTCGGGGTGCTGCCTGATCTCGGGGTGCTGTCTGATCTCGGGGTACAGTCCATGTAGAGTCTCGGGGTGCTGTCTGATCTCGTGGTGCTGTCTGATCTCGGGGTGCTGTCTGATCTCGGGGTACAGTCTATGTAGAGTCTCGGGGTGCTGTCTGATCTCGGGGTGCTGTCTGATCTCAGGGTGCTGCCTGATCTCGGGGTACTGTCTGATCTCGGGGTGCTGCTTGATCTCGGGGTGCTGCCTGATCTCGGGGTGCTGTCTGATCTCAGGGTACAGTCTATGTAGAGTCTCGGGGTGCTGTCTGATCTCGGGGTACAGTCTATGTAGAGTCTCAGGGTGCTGCCTGATCTCGGGGTGCTGCCTGATCTCGGGGTGCTGTCTGATCTCAAGGTGCTGCCTGATCTCGGGATGCTGTCTGATCTCAGGGTGCTGCTTGATCTCGGGGTGCTGCCTGATCTCGGGGTGCTGCCTGATCTCGGGGTGCTGCCTGATCTCTGGGTGCTGCCTGATCTCGGGGTGCTGCCTGATCTCGGGGTGCTGCCTGATCTCGGGGTGCTGTCTGATCTCGGGGTGCTGTCTGATCTCGGGGTACAGTCTACATAGAATCTCAGGGTGCTGTCTGATCTCGGGGTGCTGCCTGATCTCTGGGTGCTGCCTGATCTCGGGGTGCTGCCTGATCTCAGGGTGCTGCCTGATCTCGGGGTGCTGCCTGATCTCGGGGTGGTGTCTGATCTCGGGGTGCTGTCTGATCTCGGGGTGGTGTCTGATCTCAGGGTGCTGCCTGATCTCGGGGTGCTGCCTGATCTCGGGGTGCTGCCTGATCTCGGAGTGCTGCCTGATCTCGGGGTGCTGTCTGATCTCGGGGTGCTGTCTGATCTCAGGGTGTTGCCTGATCTCGGGGTGCTGTCTGATCTCGGGGTGTTGCCTGATCTCGGGGTGCTCTCTGATCTCGGGGTGCTGCCTGATCTTGGGGTGCTGTCTGATCTCGGGGTGTTGCCTGATCTGGGGGTGCTGTCTGATCTCGGGGTGCTGCCTGATCTCAGGGTGCTGCCTGATCTCGGGGTGCTGCCTGATCTCGGGGTGCTGCCTGATCTCGGAATACTGTCTGATCTCGGGGTACTGTCTGATCTCGGGGTGCTGTCTGAGCTCGGGGTGCTGTCTGATCTCGGAATGCTGCCTGATCTCGGAGTGCTGTCTGATCTCGGGGTGCTGTCTGATCTCGGGGTGCTTCCTGATCTCGGGGTGCTGCCTGATCTCGGGGTGCTGTCTGATCTCGGGGTACAGTCCATGTAGAGTCTTGGGGTGCTGTCTGATCTCGTGGTGCTGTCTGATCTCGGGGTGCTGTCTGATCTCAGGGTACAGTCTATGTAGAGTCTCGGGGTGCTGTCTGATCTCGGGGTGCTGTCTGATCTCAGGGTGCTGCCTGATCTCGGGGTACTGTCTGATCTCGGGGTACTGCTTGATCTCGGGGTGCTGCCTGATCTCGGGGTGCTGTCTGATCTCAGGGTACAGTTTATGTAGAGTCTCGGGGTGCTGTCTGATCTCGGGGTACAGTCTATGTAGAGTCTCAGGGTGCTGCCTGATCTCGGGGTGCTGCCTGATCTCGGGGTGCTGTCTGATCTCAGGGTGCTGCCTGATCTCGGGATGCTGTCTGATCTCAGGGTGCTGCTTGATCTCGGGGTGCTGCCTGATCTCGGGGTGCTGCCTGATCTCGGGGTGCTGCCTGATCTCTGGGTGCTGCCTGATCTCGGGGTGCTGCCTGATCTCGGGGTGCTGTCTGATCTCGGGGTGCTGTCTGATCTCGGGGTGCTGTCTGATCTCGGGGTACAGTCTACATAGAATCTCAGGGTGCTGTCTGATCTCGGGGTGCTGCCTGATCTCGGGGTGCTGTCTGATCTCAGGGTGCTGCCTGATCTCGGGATGCTGTCTGATCTCAGGGTGCTGTCTGATCTCAGGGTGCTGCCTGATCTCGGGGAGCTGTCTGATCTCAGGGTGCTGCGTGATCTCGGGGTGCTGTCTGATCTAGGGGTGCTGTCTGATCTCGGGGTACAGTCTATGTAGAGTCTCGGGGTGCTGTCTGATCTCGGGGTGCTGCCTGATCTCGGGGTGCTGTCTGAGCTCGGGGAGCTGTCTGATCTCGGGGTGCTGCCTGATCTCGGGGTGCTGTCTGATCTCGGGGTGCTGTCTGATCTCGGGTGCTGTCTGATCTCGGGGTGCTGCCTGATCTCGGGGTGCTGCTTGATCTCGGGGTGCTGTCTGATCTCGGGGTACAGTCTATGTAGAGTCTCCGGGTGCTGTCTGATCTCGTGGTGCTGTCTGATCTCGGGGTGCTGTCTGATCTCGGGGTGCTGTCTGATCTCGGGGTGCTGTCTGATCTCAGGGTGCTGCCTGATCTCGGGGTGCAGTCTGATCTCGGGGTGCTGTCTGATCTCGGGGTGCTGCCTGATCTCGGGGTGCTGCCTGATCTCTGGGTGCTGTCTGATCTCAGGGTACAGTCTATGTAGAGTCTCGGGGTGCTGTCTGATCTCGGGGTGCTGCCTGATCTCGGGGTGCTGCCTGATCTCGGGGTGCTGCCTGATCTCGGGGTGCTGCCTGATCTCGGGGTGCTGTCTGATCTCGGGGTGCTGTCTGATCTCGGAGTGCAGTCTGATCTCGGGGTGCTGTCTGATCTCGGGGTGCAGTCTGATCTCGGGCTGCTGTCTCTGTAGAGACTCGGGGTGCATTCTGATCTCGGGGTGCAGTCTCTGTAGAGACACGGGGTGCTGTCTGATCTCGGGGTGCAGTCTCTGTAGAGTCTCGGGGTGCTGTCTGATCTCAAGGTGCTGTCTGATCTCGGGGTGCTATCTGATCTCAGGGTGCTGTCTGATCTCGGAGTGCTGCCTGATCTCGGGGGACAGTCTCTGTAGAGTCTCGGGGTGCTGTCTGATCTCGGGGTACAGTCTCTGTAGAGATTCGGGGTGCAGTCTGATCTCAGGGTTCTGTGTGATCTCAGGGTGCAGCCTCTGTAGAGTCTCGGGGTGCAGTCTCTGTAGAGACTCGGGGTGCTGTCTGATCTCAGGGTGCTGTCTGATCTCGGGGTGCTGTCTGATCTCAGGGTGCTGTCTGATCTCGGAGTGCTGCCTGATCTCGGGGGACAGTCTCTGTAGAGTCTCGGGGTGCTGTCTGATCTTGGGGTACAGTCTCTGTAGAGTCTCGGGGTGCTGTCTGATCTCGGAGTGCTGCCTGATCTCGGGGTACAGTCTCTGTAGAGTCTCAGGGTGCTGCCTGACCTCGGGGTACAGTCTCTGTAGAGTTTCGGGGTGCTGTCTGATCTCGGGGTGCTGTCTGATCTTGGGGTGCAGTCTCTGTAGAGTCTCGGGGTGCTGTCTGATCTCGGGGCGCTGTCTGATCTCAGGGTGCTGCCTGATCTCGGGGTACAGTCTATGTAGAGTCTAGGGGTGCTGCCTGATCTCGGGGTGCTGCTTGATCTCGGGGTGCTGTCTGATCTCAGGGTGCTGCCTGATCTCGGGATGCTGTCTGATCTCAGGGTACTGCCTGATCTCGGGGCGCTGCCTGATCTCGGGGTGCTGTCTGATCTCGGGGTGCTGCCTGATCTCGGGGTGCTGTCTGACCTCGGGGTGCTGTCTGATCTCAGGGTGCTGCCTGATCTCGGGGTGCTGTCTGATCTCAGGGTGCTGCCTGATGTCGGGGTGCTGTCTGATCTCAGGGTGCTGCCTGATCTCGGGGTACAGTCTCTGTAGAGTCTCGGGGTGCTGCCTGATCTCGGGGTGCTGTCTGATCTCGTGGCGCTGCCTGATCTCGGGGTGCTGCCTGATCTCGGGGTACAGTCTCTGTAGAGTCTCGGGGTGCTGCCTGATCTTGGGGGGCTGCCTGATCTCGTGGCGCTGCCTGATCTCGGGGTGCTGCCTGATCTCGGGGTGCTGCCTGATCTCGGGGTGCTGCCTGATCTCGGGGTGCTGTCTGATCTCAGGGTACAGTCTATGTAGAGTCTCGGGGTGCTGTCTGATCTCGGGGAGCTGTCTGATCTCAGGGTGCTGTCTGATCTCAGGGTGCTGTCTGATCTCAGGGTGCTGTCTGATCTCGGGGTGCTGCCTGATCTCGGGGAGCTGTCTGATCTCAGGGTGCTGCCTGATCTCGGGATGCTGTCTGATCTCAGGGTACTGCCTGATCTCGGGGTGCTGCCTGATCTCGGGGTGCTGTCTGATCTCGGGGTGCTGCCTGATCTCGGGGTGCTGTCTGATCTCGGGGTGCTGTCTGATCTCAGGGTGCTGCCTGATCTCGGGGTGCTGTCTGATCTCAGGGTGCTGCCTGATGTCGGGGTGCTGTCTGATCTCAGGGTGCTGCCTGATCTCGGGCTGCTGTCTGATCTCAGGGTGCTGCCTGATCTCGGGGTGCTGTCTGATCTCGGGGTGCTGCCTGATCTCGAGGTGCTGTCTGATCTCGGGGTGCTGCCTGATCTCGGGGTGCTGCCTGATCTCGGGGTGCTGTCTGATTTCAGGGTGCTGTCTGATCTCGGGGTGCTGTCTGATCTCGGGGTGCTGCCTGATCTCGGGGTGCTGCCTGATCTCGGGGTGCTGCCTGATCTCGGGGTGCTGTCTGATCTTGGGGTTCTGTCTGATCTCGGGGTGCTGTCTGATCTCAGGTTGCTGCCTGATCTCGGGTTGCTGTCTGATCTCAGGGTGCTGCTTGATCTCGGGGTGCTGCCTGATCTCGGGGTGCTGCCTGATCTCGGGGTGGTGTCTGATCTCGGGGTGCTGCCTGATCTCGGGGTGGTGTCTGATCTCGGGGTGCTGCCTGATCTCGGGGTGCTGTCTGATCTCGGGGTGTTGCCTGATCTCGGGGTGCTGTCTGATCTCGGGATGTAGCCTGATCTCGGGGTGCTCTCTGATCTCGGGGTGCTGCCTGATCTCGGGGTGCTGCCTGATCTCAGGGTGCTGTCTGATCTCGGGGTTTTGCCTGATCTGGGGGTGCTGTCTGATCTCGGGGTGCTGCCTGATCTCAGGGTGCTGCCTGATCTCGGGGTGCTGCCTGATCTCGGGGTGCTGCCTGATCTCGGGGTGCTGTCTGATCTCGGGGTGCTGTCTGAGCTCGGGGAGCTGTCTGATCTCGGAATGCTGCCTGATCTCGGGGTGCTGTCTGATCTCGGGGTGCTGTCTGATCTCGGGGTGCTTCCTGATCTCGGGGTGCTGCCTGATCTCGGGGTGCTGCCTGATCTCGGGGTACAGTCCATGTAGAGTCTCGGGGTGCTGTCTGATCTCGTGGAGCTGTCTGATCTCGGGGTGCTGTCTGATCTCGGGGTACAGTCTATGTAGAGTCTCGGGGTGCTGTCTGATCTCGGGGTGCTGTCTGATCTCAGGGTGCTGCCTGATCTCGGGTACTGTCTGATCTCGGGGTGCTGCCTGATCTCGGGGTGCTGCCTGATCTCGGGGTGCTGTCTGAACTCAGGGTACAGTCTATGTAGAGTCTCGGGGTGCTGTCTGATCTTGGGGTACAGTCTATGTAGAGTCTCGGGGTGCTGCCTGATCTCGGGGTGCTGCCTGATCTCGGGGTGCTGTCTGATCTCAGGGTGCTGCCTGATCTCGGGATGCTGTCTGATCTCGGGGTGCTGCCTGATCTCGGGGTGCTGTCTGATCTCTGGGTGCTGCCTGATCTCGGGGTGCTGCCTGATCTCGGGGTGCTGTCTGATCTCTGGGTGCTGCCTGATCTCGGGGTGCTGTCTGATCTCAGGGTGCTGCCTCATCTCGGGGTGCTGCCTGATCTCGGGGTGCTGTCTGATCTCGGGGTGCTGTCTGATCTCGGGGTGCTGTCTGATCTCGGGGTACAGTCTACATAGAATCTCGGGGTGCTGCCTGATCTCGGGGTGCTGCCTGATCTCGGGGTGCTGTCTGATCTCAGGGTGCTGCCTGATCTCGGGGAGCTGTCGGATCTCAGGGTGCTGCCTGATCTCGGGGTGCTGTCTGATCTAGGGGTGCTGTCTGATCTCGGGGTACAGTCTATGTAGAGTCTCGGGGTGCTGTCTGATCTCGGGGTGCTGTCTGATCTCGGGGTGCTGTCTGAGCTCGGGGAGCTGTCTGATCTCGGGGTGCTGCCTGATCTCGGGGTGCTGTCTGATCTCGGGGTGCTGTCTGATCTCGGGTGCTGTCTGATCTCGGGGTGCTGCCTGATCTCGGGGTGCTGCTTGATCTCGGGGTGCTGTCTGATCTCGGGGTACAGTCTATGTAGAGTCTCCGGGTGCTGTCTGATCTCGTGTTGCTGTCTGATCTCGGGGTGCTGTCTGATCTCGGGTGCTGCCTGATCTCGGGGTGCTGTCTGATCTCAGGGTGCTGCCTGATCTCGGGGTGCTGCCTGATCTCGGGGTGCTGCCTGATCTCGGGGTGGTGTCTGATCTCGGGGTGGTGCCTGATCTCGGGGTGGTGTCTGATCTCGGGGTGCTGCCTGATCTCGGGGTGCTGTCTGATCTCAGGGTGCTGCCTGATCTCGGGGTGCTGTCTGATCTCGGGGTGTTGCCTGATCTCGGGGTGCTCTCTGATCTCGGGGTGCTGCCTGATCTCGGGGTGCTGCCTGATCTCAGGGTGCTGTCTGATGTCGGGGTTTTTCCTGATCTCGGGGTGCTGTCTGATCTCGGGGTGCTGTCTGAGCTCGGGGAGCTGTCTGATCTCGGAATGCTGCCTGATCTCGGGGTGCTGTCTGATCTCGGGGTGCTGTCTGATCTCGGGGTGCTTCCTGATCTCGGGGTGCTGCCTGATCTCGGGGTACAGTCCATGTAGAGTCTCGGGGTGCTGTCTGATCTCGTGGAGCTGTCTGATCTCGGGGTGCTGTCTGAACTCAGGGTACAGTCTATGTAGAGTCTCGGGGTGCTGCCTGATCTCGGGGTACAGTCT
This sequence comes from Ranitomeya imitator, assembly GCF_032444005.1. Classification (NCBI taxonomy): domain Eukaryota; kingdom Metazoa; phylum Chordata; class Amphibia; order Anura; family Dendrobatidae; genus Ranitomeya; species Ranitomeya imitator. The sequence continues at coordinate 1,589,873 of NC_091285.1, read as the reverse complement.
ATGTAGAGTCTCGGGGTGCTGCCTGATCTCGGGGTGCTGCCTGATCTCGGGGTGCTGTCTGATCTCAGGGTGCTGCCTGATCTCGGGATGCTGTCTGATCTCGGGGTGCTGCCTGATCTTGGGGTGCTGTCTGATCTCTGGGTGCTGCCTGATCTCGGGGTGCTGCCTGATCTTGGGGTGCTGTCTGATCTCTGGGTGCTGCCTGATCTCGGGGTGCTGTCTGATCTCAGGGTGCTGCCTCATCTCGGGGTGCTGCCTGATCTCGGGGTGCTGTCTGATCTCGGGGTGCTGTCTGATCTCGGGGTGCTGTCTGATCTCGGGGTACAGTCTACATAGAATCTCGGGGTGCTGTCTGATCTCGGGGTGCTGCCTGATCTCGGGGTGCTGTCTGATCTCAGGGTGCTGCCTGATCTCGGGGAGCTGTCTGATCTCAGGGTGCTGCCTGATCTCGGGGTGCTGTCTGATCTAGGGGTGCTGTGATCTCGGGGTACAGTCTATGTAGAGTCTCGGGGTGCTGTCTGATCTCGGGGTGCTGTCTGATCTCGGGGTGCTGTCTGAGCTCGGGGAGCTGTCTGAGCTCGGGGTGCTGCCTGATCTCGGGGTGCTGTCTGATCTCGGGTGCTGCCTGATCTCGGGGTGCTGTCTGATCTCAGGGTGCTGCCTGATCTCGGGGTGCTGCCTGATCTCGGGGTGCTGTCTGATCTCGGGGTGCTGTCTGATCTCGGGTGCTGCCTGATCTCGGGGTGCTGTCTGATCTCAGGGTGCAGCCTGATCTCGGGGTGCTGCCTGATCTCGGGGTGCTGTCTGATCTCGGGGTGTTGCCTGATCTCAGGGTGCTCTCTGATCTCGGGGTGCTGCCTGATCTCGGGGTGCTGCCTGATCTCGGGGTGCTGTCTGATCTCGGGGTTTTGCCTGATCTCGGGGTGCTGTCTGATCTCGGGGTGCTGTCTGAGCTCGGGGAGCTGTCTGATCTCGGAATGCTGCCTGATCTCGGGGTGCTGTCTGATCTCGGGGTGCTGTCTGATCTCGGGGTGCTTCCTGATCTCGGGGTGCTGCCTGATCTCGGGGTGCTGCCTGATCTCGGGGTACAGTCCATGTAGAGTCTCGGGGTGCTGTCTGATCTCGTGGAGCTGTCTGATCTCGGGGTGCTGTCTGAACTCAGGGTACAGTCTATGTAGAGTCTCGGGGTGCTGCCTGATCTCGGGGTACAGTCTATGTAGAGTCTCGGGGTGCTGCCTGATCTCGGGGTGCTGCCTGATCTCGGGGTGCTGTCTGATCTCAGGGTGCTGCCTGATCTCGGGATGCTGTCTGATCTCGGGGTGCTGCCTGATCTCGGGGTGCTGTCTGATCTCTGGGTGCTGCCTGATCTCGGGGTGCTGCCTGATCTTGGGGTGCTGTCTGATCTCTGGGTGCTGCCTGATCTCGGGGTGCTGTCTGATCTCAGGGTGCTGCCTCATCTCGGGGTGCTGCCTGATCTCGGGGTGCTGTCTGATCTCGGGGTGCTGTCTGATCTCGGGGTGCTGTCTGATCTCGGGGTACAGTCTACATAGAATCTTGGGGTGCTGTCTGATCTCGGGGTGCTGCCTGATCTCGGGGTGCTGTCTGATCTCAGGGTGCTGCCTGATCTCGGGGAGCTGTCTGATCTCAGGGTGCTGCCTGATCTCGGGGTGCTGTCTGATCTAGGGGTGCTGTCTGATCTCGGGGTACAGTCTATGTAGAGTCTCGGGGTGCTGTCTGATCTCGGGGTGCTGTCTGAGCTCGGGGAGCTGTCTGATCTCGGGGTGCTGCCTGATCTCAGGGTGCTGTCTGATCTCGGGGTGCTGTCTGATCTCGGGTGCTGTCTGATCTCGGGGTGCTGCCTGATCTCGGGGTGCTGCTTGATCTCGGGGTGCTGTCTGATCTCGGGGTACAGTCTATGTAGAGTCTCCGGGTGCTGTCTGATCTCGTGTTGCTGTCTGATCTCGGGGTGCTGTCTGATCTCGGGTGCTGCCTGATCTCGGGGTGCTGTCTGATCTCAGGGTGCTGCCTGATCTCGGGGTGCTGCCTGATCTCGGGGTGCTGCCTGATCTCGGGGTGGTGTCTGATCTCGGGGTGGTGCCTGATCTCGGGGTGGTGTCTGATCTCGGGGTGCTGCCTGATTTCGGGGTGCTGTCTGATCTCAGGGTGCTGCCTGATCTCGGGGTGCTGTCTGATCTCGGGGTGTTGCCTGATCTCGGGGTGCTCTCTGATCTCGGGGTGCTGCCTGATCTCGAGGTGCTGCCTGATCTCAGGGTGCTGTCTGATCTCGGGGTTTTGCCTGATCTCGGGGTGCTGTCTGATCTCGGGGTGCTGTCTGAGCTCGGGAAGCTGTCTGATCTCGGGGTGCTGTCTGATCTCGGGGTGCTTCCTGATCTCGGGGTGCTGCCTGATCTCGGGGTGCTGCCTGATCTCAGGGTACAGTCCATGTAGAGTCTCGGGGTGCTGTCTGATCTCGTGGAGCTGTCTGATCTCGGGGTGCTGTCTGATCTCGGGGTACAGTCTATGTAGAGTCTCGGGGTGCTGTCTGATCTCGGGGTGCTGTCTGATCTCAGGGTGCTGCCTGATCTCGGGTACTGTCTGATCTCGGGGTGCTGCCTGATCTCGGGGTGCTGCCTGATCTCGGGGTGCTGTCTGAACTCAGGGTACAGTCTATGTAGAGTCTTGGGGTGCTGTCTGATCTCGGGGTACAGTCTATGTAGAGTCTCGGGGTGCTGCCTGATCTCGGGGTGCTGCCTGATCTCGGGGTGCTGTCTGATCTCAGGGTGCTGCCTGATCTCGGGATGCTGTCTGATCTCGGGGTGCTGCCTGATCTCGGGGTGCTGTCTGATCTCTGGGTGCTGCCTGATCTCGGGGTGCTGCCTGATCTCGGGGTGCTGCCTGATCTTGGGGTGCTGTCTGATCTCTGGGTGCTGCCTGATCTCGGGTTGCTGTCTGATCTCAGGGTGCTGCCTCATCTCAGGGTGCTGCCTGATCTCGGGATGCTGTCTGATCTCAGGGTGCTGCCTGATCTCGGGGTGCTGTCTGATCTCAGGGTGCTGTCTGATCTCAGGGTGCAGCCTGATCTCGGGGAGCTGTCTGATCTCAGGGTGCTGCCTGATCTCGGGGTGCTGTCTGATCTAGGGGTGCTGTCTGATCTCGGGGTACAGTCTATGTAGAGTCTCGGGGTGCTGTCTGATCTCGGGGTGCTGTCTGATCTCGGGGTGCTGTCTGAGCTCGGGGAGCTGTCTGAGCTCGGGGTGCTGCCTGATCTCGGGGTGCTGTCTGATCTCGGGTGCTGTCTGATCTAGGGGTGCTGCCTGATCTCGGGGTGCTGGTTGATCTCGGGGTGCTGTCTGATCTCGGGGTACAGTCTATGTAGAGTCTCCGGGTGCTGTCTGATCTCGTGTTGCTGTCTGATCTCGTGGGGCTGTCTGATCTCGGGGTGCTGTCTGATCTCGGGGTACAGTCTATGTAGAGTCTCGGGGTGCTGTCTGATCTCGGGGTGCTGTCTGATCTCGGGGTGCTGTCTGATCTCGGGGTGCTGTCTGATCTCGGGGTGCTGTCTGATCTCGGGGTGCTGCCTGATCTCGGGGTGCTGCCTGATCTCGGGGTGCTGTCTGATCTCAGGGTACAGTCTATGTAGAGTCTCGGGGTGCTGTCTGATCTCGGGGTGCTGTCTGATCTCGGGGTGCTGCCTGATCTCGGGGTGCTGCCTGATCTCGGGGTGCTGTCTGATCTCGGGGTGCTGTCTGATCTCGGGGTGCAGTCTGATCTCGGGGTGCAGTCTGATCTCGGGCTGCTGTCTGATCTCGGGCTGCTGTCTGATCTCGGGGTGCTGCCTGATCTCAGGGTGCTGTCTGATCTCGGGGTACAGTCCATGTAGAGTCTCGGGGTGCTGTCTGATCTCGGAATGCTGTCTGATCTCGGGGTGCTGTTTGATCTTGGGGTGCTGCCTGATCTCGGGGTGCTGTCTGATCTCGGGGTGTTGCCTGATCTCGGGGTGCAGTCTGATCTCGGGGTGCTGTCTGATCTCGGGGTGCTGTCCGATCTCGGGATGCTGCCTTATCTCGGGGTGCTGTCTGATCTCGGGGTGCTGCCTGATCTCGGGGTGCTGTCTGATCTCGGGGTGCTGTCTGATCTCGGGGTGCTGTCTGATCTTGGGGTGCAGTCTGATCTCGGGGTGCTTTCTGATCTCGGGGTGCTGTCTGATCTCGGGGTGCTGTCTGAGCCCGGGGTGCAGTCTGATCTCGGGGTGCTGTCTGATCTTGGGGTGCTGTCTGATCTTGGAGTGCTGCCTGATCTCGGGGTGGTGTCTGATCTCGGGGTGCTGCCTGATCTCGGGGTGCTGCCTGATCTCGGGGTGCTGTCTGATCTCGGGGTGCTGTCTGATCTCGGGGTGCTGCCTGATCTCGGGGTGCTGTCTGATCTCGGGGTGCTGCCTGATCTCGGGCTGCTGTCTGATCTCGGGGTGCTGCCTGATCTCGGGTTGCTGTCTGATCTCAGGGTGCTGCCTGATCTCGGGGTGCTGCCTGATCTCTGGATGCTGTCTGATCTCAGGGTGCTGCCTGATCTCGGGGTGCTGTCTGATCTCGGGGTGCTGCCTGATCTCGGGGTGCTGCCTGATCTCGGGGTACAGTCTGATCTCGGGGTGCTGTCTGAACTCGGGGTGCTGCCTGATCTCGGGGTGCTGCCTGATCTCGGGATGCTGTCTGATGTCAGGGTGCTGTCTGATCTCGGGGTGCTGCCTGATCTCGGGGTGCTGTCTGATCTCGGGGTGCTGCCTGATCTCGGGATGCTGTCTGATCTCATGGTGCTGCCTGATCTCGGGGTGCTGTCTGATCTCGGGGTGCTGCCTGATCTCGGGGTGCTGCCTGATCTCGGGGTGCTGCCTGATCTCGGGGTGATGTCTGATCTCGGGGTGCTGCCTGATCTCAGGGTGCTGTCTGATATCGGGGTGCTGTCTGATCTCAGGGTGCTGTCTGATCTCGGGGTGCTGCCTGATCTCGGGATGCTGTCTGATCTCGGGGTGCTGCCTGATCTCGGGGTACAGTCTCTGTAGAGTCTCGGGGTGCTGCCTGATCTCGGGGTGCTGTCTGATCTCAGGGTGCTGTCTGATATCGGAATGCTGTCTGATCTCAGGGTGCTGTCTGATCTCAGGGTGCTGTCTGATATTGGGGTGCTGTCTGATCTCAGGGTGCTGTCTGATCTCAGGGTGCTGCCTAATCTCGGGGTGCTGTCTGATCTCGGGGTGCTGCCTGATCTAGGTGTGCTGTCTGATCTCGGGGTGCTGCCTGATCTCGGGGTGCTGTCTGATCTCAGGGTACTGTCTGATCTCGGGGTGCTGCCTAATCTCGGGGTGCTGTCTGATCTCGGGGTGCTGCCTGATCTCGGGGTGCTGTCTGATCTCGGGGTGCTGCCTGATGTCGGGGTGCTGCCTGATCTCGGGGTACAGGCTCTGTAGAGTCTCGGGGTGCTGCCTGATCTCGGGGTGCTGTCTGATCTCAGGGTGCTGCCTGATCTCGTGGTGCTGCCTGATCTCGGGGTGCTGTCTGATCTCGGGGTGCTGCCTGATCTCGGGGTGCTGCCTGATCTCGGGGTGCTGTCTGATCTCGGGGTGCAGTCTGATCTCGGGGTGCTGCCTGATCTCGGGGTACAGTCTCTGTAGAGTCTTGGGGTGCTGTCTGATCTCGGGGTGCTGTCTGATCTCGGGGTGCTGCCTGATCTCGGGGTGCTGTCTGATCCCGGGGTGCTGCCTGATCTCGGGGTACAGTCTCTGTAGAGTCTCGGGGTGCTGTCTGATCTCGGGGTGCTGCCTGATCTCGGGGTACAGTCTCTGTAGAGTCTCGGGGTGCTGTCTGATCTCGGGGTGCTGCCTGATCTCGGGGTGCTGTCTGATCTCGGGGTGCTGCCTGATCTCGGGGTGCTGCCTGATCTCGGGGTGCTGTCTGATCTCGGGGTGCTGCCTGATCTCGGGGTGCTGCCTGATCTCGGGGTACAGTCTCTATAGAGTCTCGGGGTGCTGTCTGATCTCGGGGTGCTGTCTGATCTCGGGGTGCTGTCTGATCTCGGGGTGCTGCCTGATCTCGGGGTGCTGCCTGATCTCGGGGTGCTGTCTGAGCTCGGGGAGCTGTCTGATCTCGGGGTGCTGCCTGATCTCGGGGTGCTGCCTGATCTCGGGGTGCTGTCTGATCTCGTGGTACAGTCCATGTAGAGTCTCGGGGTGCTGTCTGATCTCGTGTTGCTGTCTGATCTCGGGTGCTGTCTGATCTCGGGGTACAGTCTATGTAGAGTCTCGGGGTGCTGTTTGATCTCGGGGTGCTGTCTGATCTCAGGGTGCTGCCTGATCTCGGGGTACTGTCTGATCTCGGGGTGCTGTCTGATCTCGGGGTGCTGCCTGATCTCAGGGTGCTGCCTGATCTCGGGGTACAGTCTATGTAAAGTCTCGGGGTGCTGTCTGAGCTCGGGGTACAGTCTATGTAGAGTCTCGGGGTGCTGCCTGATCTCGGGGTGCTGCCTGATCTCAGGGTGCTGTCTGATCTCAGGGTGCTGCCTGATCTCGGGATGCTGTCTGAACTCAGGGTGCTGCTTGATCTCGGGGTGCTGCCTGATCTCGAGGTGCTGTCTGATCTCGGGGTGCTGTCTGATCTCGGTGTGCTGCCTGATCTCGGGGTGCTGCCTGATCTCGGGGTGCTGTCTGATCTCGGGGTGCTGTCTCCATAGAGTCTCGGGGTGCTGTCTGATCTCGGGGTGCTGCCTGATCTCGGGGTGCTGTCTGATCTCAGAGTGCTGCCTGATCTCGGGATGCTGTCTGATCTCAGGGTGCTGCCTGATCTCGGGGTGCTGTCTGATCTCAGGGTGCTGTCTGATCTCAGGGTGCTGCCTGATCTCGGGGAGCTGTCTGATCTCAGGGTGCTGCCTGATCTCGGGGTGCTGTCTGATCTCGGGGTGCTGTCTGATCTCGGGGTGCTGTCTGATCTCGGGGTGCTGCCTGATCTCGGGGTGCTGCCTGATCTCGTGGTGCTGTCTGATCTCGGGGTACAGTCTATGTAGAGTCTCCGGGTGCTGTCTGATCTCGTGGTGCTGTCTGATCTCGTGGTGCTGTCTGATCTCGGGGTGCTGTCTGTTCTCGGGGTACAGTCTATGTAGAGTCTCGGAGTGCTGTCTGATCTCGGGGTGCTGTCTGATCTCAGGGTGCTGCCTGATCTCGGGGTGCAGTCTGATCTCGGGGTGCTGTCTGATCTCGGGGTGCTGCCTGATCTCGGGGTGCTGCCTGATCTCGGGGTGCTGTCTGATCTCAGGGTACAGTCTATGTAGAGTCTCGGGGTGCTGTCTGATCTCGGGGTGCTGTCTGATCTCAGGGTGCTGTCTGATCTCAGGGTGCTGCCTAATCTCGGGGTGCTGTCTGATCTCGGGGTGCTGCCTGATCTCGGGGTGCTGTCTGATCTCGGGGTGCTGCCTGATCTCAGGGTGCTGCCTGATCTCGGGGTACTGTCTCTGTAGAGTCTCGGGGTGCTGCATGATCTCAGGGTGCTGTCTGATCTCAGGGTGCTATCTGATATCGGGGTGCTGTCTGATCTCAGGGTGCTGTCTGATCTCAGGGTGCTGTCTGATATCGGGGTGCTGTCTGATCTCAGGGTGCTGTCTGATCTCGGGGTGCTGTCTGATCTCGGGGTGCTGCCTGATCTCGGGGTGCTGTCTGATCTCGGGGTGCTGCCTGATCTCGGGGTGCTGCCTGATCTCGGGGTGCAGTTTCTGTAGAGTCTCGGGGTGCTGCCTGATCTCGGGGTGCTGCCTGATCTCAGGGTGCTGGATCTCCGGGTGCTGCCTGATCTCGGGGTGCTGCCTGATCTCGGGGTGCTGCCTGATCTCGGGGTGCTGTCTGATCTCGGGGTGCAGTCTGATCTCGGGGTGCAGTCTGATCTCGGGGTGCTGCCTGATCTCGGGGTACAGTCTCTGTAGAGTCTCGGGGTGCTGTCTGATCTCGGGGTGCTGTCTGATCTCGGGGTGCTGCCTGATCTCGGGGTGCTGTCTGATCCTGGGGTGCTGCCTGATCTCGGGGTACAGTCTCTGTAGAGTCTCGGGGTGCTGTCTGATCTCGGGGTGCTGTCTGATCTCAGGGTGCTGCCTGATCTCGGGGTGCTGTCTGATCCTGGGGTGCTGCCTGATCTCGGGGTACAGTCTCTGTAGAGTCTCGGGGTGCTGTCTGATCTCGGGGTGCTGTCTGATCTCGGGGTGCTGCCTGATCTCGGGGTGCTGTCTGATCCTGGGGTGCTGCCTGATCTCGGGGTACAGTCTCTGTAGAGTCTCGGGGTGCTGTCTGATCTCGTGGTGCTGTCTGATCTCGTGGTGCTGTCTGATCTCGGGGTGCTGTCTGATCTCGGGGTACAGTCTATGTAGAGTCTCGGGGTGCTGTCTGATCTCGGGGTGCTGTCTGATCTCAGGGTGCTGCCTGATCTCGGGGTGCAGTCTGATCTCGGGGTGCTGTCTGATCTCGGGGTGCTGCCTGATCTCGGGGTGCTGCCTGATCTCGGGGTGCTGTCTGATCTCAGGGTACAGTCTATGTAGAGTCTCGGGGTGCTGTCTGATCTCGGGGTGCTGTCTGATCTCAGGGTGCTGTCTGATCTCAGGCTGCTGTCTGATCTCAGGGTGCTGCCTAATCTCGGGGTGCTGTCTGATCTCGGGGTGCTGCCTGATCTCGGGGTGCTGTCTGATCTCGGGGTGCTGCCTGATCTCAGGGTGCTGCCTGATCTCGGGGTACAGTCTCTGTAGAGTCTCGGGGTGCTGCATGATCTCAGGGTGCTGTCTGATCTCAGGGTGCTATCTGATATCGGGGTGCTGTCTGATCTCAGGGTGCTGTCTGATCTCAGGGTGCTGTCTGATATCGGGGTGCTGTCTGATCTCAGGGTGCTGTCTGATCTCGGGGTGCTGCCTAATCTCGGGGTGCTGTCTGATCTCGGGCTGCTGCCTGATCTCGGGGTGCTGTCTGATCTCGGGGTGCTGCCTGATCTCGGGGTGCTGCCTGATCTCGGGGTGCAGTTTCTGTAGAGTCTCGGGGTGCTGCCTGATCTCGGGGTGCTGTCTGATCTCAGGGTGCTGCCTGATCTCCGGGTGCTGCCTGATCTCGGGGTGCTGTCTGATCTCGGGGTGCTGCCTGATCTCGGGGTGCTGCCTGATCTCGGGGTGCTGTCTGATCTCGGGGTGCTGTCTGAGCTCGGGGAGCTGTCTGATCTCGGGGTGCTGCCTGATCTCGGGGTGCTGTCTGATCTCGGGTGCTGTCTGATCTCGGGGTGCTGCCTGATCTCGGGGTGCTGCTTGATCTCGGGGTGCTGTCTGATCTCGGGGTACAGTCTATGTAGAGTCTCCGGGTGCTGTCTGATCTCGTGTTGCTGTCTGATCTCGGGGTGCTGTCTGATCTCGGGTGCTGCCTGATCTCGGGGTGCTGTCTGATCTCAGGGTGCTGCCTGATCTCGGGGTGCTGCCTGATCTCGGGGTGCTGCCTGATCTCGGGGTGGTGTCTGATCTCGGGGTGGTGCCTGATCTCGGGGTGGTGTCTGATCTCGGGGTGCTGCCTGATTTCGGGGTGCTGTCTGATCTCAGGGTGCTGCCTGATCTCGGGGTGCTGTCTGATCTCGGGGTGTTGCCTGATCTCGGGGTGCTCTCTGATCTCGGGGTGCTGCCTGATCTCGAGGTGCTGCCTGATCTCAGGGTGCTGTCTGATCTCGGGGTTTTGCCTGATCTCGGGGTGCTGTCTGATCTCGGGGTGCTGTCTGAGCTCGGGAAGCTGTCTGATCTCGGGGTGCTGTCTGATCTCGGGGTGCTTCCTGATCTCGGGGTGCTGCCTGATCTCGGGGTGCTGCCTGATCTCAGGGTACAGTCCATGTAGAGTCTCGGGGTGCTGTCTGATCTCGTGGAGCTGTCTGATCTCGGGGTGCTGTCTGATCTCGGGGTACAGTCTATGTAGAGTCTCGGGGTGCTGTCTGATCTCGGGGTGCTGTCTGATCTCAGGGTGCTGCCTGATCTCGGGTACTGTCTGATCTCGGGGTGCTGCCTGATCTCGGGGTGCTGCCTGATCTCGGGGTGCTGTCTGAACTCAGGGTACAGTCTATGTAGAGTCTTGGGGTGCTGTCTGATCTCGGGGTACAGTCTATGTAGAGTCTCGGGGTGCTGCCTGATCTCGGGGTGCTGCCTGATCTCGGGGTGCTGTCTGATCTCAGGGTGCTGCCTGATCTCGGGATGCTGTCTGATCTCGGGGTGCTGCCTGATCTCGGGGTGCTGTCTGATCTCTGGGTGCTGCCTGATCTCGGGGTGCTGCCTGATCTCGGGGTGCTGCCTGATCTTGGGGTGCTGTCTGATCTCTGGGTGCTGCCTGATCTCGGGTTGCTGTCTGATCTCAGGGTGCTGCCTCATCTCGGGGTGCTGCCTGATCTTGGGGTGCTGTCTGATCTCGGGGTGCTGTCTGATCTCGGGGTGCTGTCTGATCTCGGGGTACAGTCTACATAGAATCTCTGGGTGCTGTCTGATCTCGGGGTGCTGCCTGATCTCGGGGTGCTGTCTGATCTCAGGGTGCTGCCTGATCTCGGGATGCTGTCTGATCTCAGGGTGCTGCCTGATCTCGGGGTGCTGTCTGATCTCAGGGTGCTGTCTGATCTCAGGGTGCAGCCTGATCTCGGGGAGCTGTCTGATCTCAGGGTGCTGCCTGATCTCGGGGTGCTGTCTGATCTAGGGGTGCTGTCTGATCTCGGGGTACAGTCTATGTAGAGTCTCGGGGTGCTGTCTGATCTCGGGGTGCTGTCTGATCTCGGGGTGCTGTCTGAGCTCGGGGAGCTGTCTGAGCTCGGGGTGCTGCCTGATCTCGGGGTGCTGTCTGATCTCGGGTGCTGTCTGATCTAGGGGTGCTGCCTGATCTCGGGGTGCTGGTTGATCTCGGGGTGCTGTCTGATCTCGGGGTACAGTCTATGTAGAGTCTCCGGGTGCTGTCTGATCTCGTGTTGCTGTCTGATCTCGTGGGGCTGTCTGATCTCGGGGTGCTGTCTGATCTCGGGGTACAGTCTATGTAGAGTCTCGGGGTGCTGTCTGATCTCGGGGTGCTGTCTGATCTCAGGGTGCTGTCTGATCTCGGGGTGCTGTCTGATCTCGGGGTGCTGTCTGATCTCGGGGTGCTGCCTGATCTCGGGGTGCTGCCTGATCTCGGGGTGCTGCCTGATCTCAGGGTACAGTCTATGTAGAGTCTCGGGGTGCTGTCTGATCTCGGGGTGCTGTCTGATCTCGGGGTGCTGCCTGATCTCGGGGTGCTGCCTGATCTCGGGGTGCTGTCTGATCTCGGGGTGCTGTCTGATCTCGGGGTGCAGTCTGATCTCGGGGTGCTGTCTGATCTCGGGGTGCAGTCTGATCTCGGGCTGCTGTCTGATCTCGGGGTGCTGCCTGATCTCAGGGTGCTGTCTGATCTCGGGGTACAGTCCATGTAGAGTCTCGGGGTGCTGTCTGATCTCGGAATGCTGTCTGATCTCGGGGTGCTGTTTGATCTTGGGGTGCTGCCTGATCTCGGGGTGCTGTCTGATCTCGGGGTGTTGCCTGATCTCGGGGTGCAGTCTGATCTCGGGGTGCTGTCTGATCTCGGGGTGCTGTCCGATCTCGGGGTGCTGCCTTATCTCGGGGTGCTGTCTGATCTCGGGGTGCTGCCTGATCTCGGGGTGCTGTCTGATCTCGGGGTGCTGTCTGATCTCGGGGTGCTGTCTGATCTTGGGGTGCAGTCTGATCTCGGGGTGCTTTCTGATCTCGGGGTGCTGTCTGATCTCGGGGTGCTGTCTGAGCCCGGGGTGCAGTCTGATCAAGGGGTGCTGTCTGATCTTGGGGTGGTGTCTGATCTCGGAGTGCTGCCTGATCTCGGGGTGCTGCCTGATCTCGGGGTGCTGCCTGATCTCGGGGTGCTGCCTGATCTCGGGGTGCTGTCTGATCTCGGGGTGCTGCCTGATCTCGGGGTGCTGTCTGATCTCAGGGTGCTGCCTGATCTCGGGCTGCTGTCTGATCTCAGGGTGCTGCCTGATCTCGGGGTGCTGCCTGATCTCGGGGTGCTGTCTGATCTCGGGGTGCTGCCTGATCTCGGGGTGCTGCCTGATCTCGGGATGCTGTCTGATCTCAGGGTGGTGCCTGATCTCGGGGTGCTGTCTGATCTCAGGGTGCTGCCTGATCTCGGGGTGCTGTCTGATCTCGGGGTGCTGCCTGATCTCGGGATGCTGTCTGATCTCAGGGTGCTGCCTGATCTCGGGGTGCTGTCTGATCTCAGGGTGCTGCCTGATCTCGGGATGCTGTCTGATCTCATGGTGCTGCCTGATCTCGGGGTGCTGCCTGATCTCGGGGTGCTGCCTGATCTCGGGGTGATGTCTGATCTCGGGGTGCTGTCTGATCTCAGGGTGCTGTCTTATATCGGGGTGCTGTCTGATCTCAGGGTGCTGTCTTATATCGGGGTGCTGCCTGATCTCGGGGTGATGTCTGATCTCAGGGTGCTGCCTGATCTCAGGGTGCTGTCTTATATCGGGGTGCTGTCTGATCTCAGGGTGCTGTCTGATCTCAGGGTGGTGTCTGATATCGGGGTGCTGTCTGATCTCAGGGTGCTGTCTGATCTCAGGGTGCTGCCTAATCTCGGGGTGCTGTCTGATCTCGGGGTGCTGCCTGATCTCGGGGTGCTGCCTGATCTCGGGGTGCTGTCTGATCTCGGGGTGCTGCCTGATCTCGGGGTGCTGCCTGATCTCGGGGTACAGTCTCTGTAGAGTCTCGGGGTGCTGTCTGATCTCGGGGTGCTGCCTGATCTCGGGGTGCTGTCTGATCTCGGGGTGCTGTCTGATCTTGGGGTGCAGTCTGATCTCGGGGTGCTTTCTGATCTCGGGGTGCTGTCTGATCTCGGGGTGCTGCCTGATCTCAGGGTGCTGTCTTATATCGGGGTGCTGTCTGATCTCAGGGTGCTGTCTGATCTCAGGGTGGTGTCTGATATCGGGGTGCTGTCTGATCTCAGGGTGCTGTCTGATCTTGGGGTGCTGCCTGATCTCGGGGTGCTGCCTGATCTCGGGGTGCTGTCTGATCTCGGGGTGCTGCCTGATCTCGGGGTGCTGCCTGATCTCGGGGTACAGTCTCTGTAGAGTCTCGGGGTGCTGTCTGATCTCGGGGTGCTCCCTGATCTCGGGGTGCTGTCTGATCTCGGGGTGCTGTCTGATCTCGGGGTGCTGTCTGATCTTGGGGTGCAGTCTGATCTCGGGGTGCTTTCTGATCTCGGGGTGCTGTCTGATCTCGGGGTGCTGTCTGAGCCCGGGGTGCAGTCTGATCTCGGGGTGCTGTCTGATCTTGGGGTGCTGTCTGATCTTGGAGTGCTGCCTGATCTCGGGGTGGTGTCTGATCTCGGGGTGCTGCCTGATCTCGGGGTGCTGCCTGATCTCGGGGTGCTGTCTGATCTCGGGGTGCTGTCTGATCTCGGGGTGCTGCCTGATCTCGGGGTGCTGTCTGATCTCGGGGTGCTGCCTGATCTCGGGGTGCTGTCTGATCTCGGGGTGCTGCCTGATCTCGGGTTGCTGTCTGATCTCAGGGTGCTGCCTGATCTCGGGGTGCTGCCTGATCTCTGGATGCTGTCTGATCTCAGGGTGCTGCCTGATCTCGGGGTGCTGCCTGATCTCGGGGTGCTGTCTGATCTCGGGGTGCTGCCTGATCTCGGGGTGCTGCCTGATCTCGGGGTACAGTCTGATCTCGGGGTGCTGTCTGATCTCGGGGTGCTGCCTGATCTCGGGGTGCTGCCTGATCTCGGGATGCTGTCTGATGTCAGGGTGCTGTCTGATCTCGGGGTGCTGCCTGATCTCGGGGTGCTGTCTGATCTCGGGGTGCTGCCTGATCTCGGGATGCTGTCTGATCTCATGGTGCTGCCTGATCTCGGGGTGCTGTCTGATCTCGGGGTGCTGCCTGATCTCGGGGTGCTGCCTGATCTCGGGGTGCTGCCTGATCTCGGGGTGATGTCTGATCTCGGGGTGCTGCCTGATCTCAGGGTGCTGTCTGATATCGGGGTGCTGTCTGATCTCAGGGTGCTGTCTGATCTCGGGGTGCTGCCTGATCTCGGGATGCTGTCTGATCTCGGGGTGCTGCCTGATCTCGGGGTACAGTCTCTGTAGAGTCTCGGGGTGCTGCCTGATCTCGGGGTGCTGTCTGATCTCAGGGTGCTGTCTGATATCGGAATGCTGTCTGATCTCAGGGTGCTGTCTGATCTCAGGGTGCTGTCTGATATTGGGGTGCTGTCTGATCTCAGGGTGCTGTCTGATCTCAGGGTGCTGCCTAATCTCGGGGTGCTGTCTGATCTCGGGGTGCTGCCTGATCTAGGTGTGCTGTCTGATCTCGGGGTGCTGCCTGATCTCGGGGTGCTGTCTGATCTCAGGGTACTGTCTGATCTCAGGGTGCTGCCTAATCTCGGGATGCTGTCTGATCTCAGGGTGCTGCCTGATCTCGGGGTGCTGTCTGATCTCGGGGTGCTGCCTGATGTCGGGGTGCTGCCTGATCTCGGGGTACAGGCTCTGTAGAGTCTCGGGGTGCTGCCTGATCTCGGGGTGCTGTCTGATCTCAGGGTGCTGCCTGATCTCGTGGTGCTGCCTGATCTCGGGGTGCTGTCTGATCTCGGGGTGCTGCCTGATCTCGGGGTGCTGCCTGATCTCGGGGTGCTGTCTGATCTCGGGGTGCAGTCTGATCTCGGGGTGCTGCCTGATCTCGGGGTACAGTCTCTGTAGAGTCTTGGGGTGCTGTCTGATCTCGGGGTGCTGTCTGATCTCGGGGTGCTGCCTGATCTCGGGGTGCTGTCTGATCCCGGGGTGCTGCCTGATCTCGGGGTACAGTCTCTGTAGAGTCTCGGGGTGCTGTCTGATCTCGGGGTGCTGCCTGATCTCGGGGTACAGTCTCTGTAGAGTCTCGGGGTGCTGTCTGATCTCGGGGTGCTGCCTGATCTCGGGGTGCTGTCTGATCTCGGGGTGCTGCCTGATCTCGGGGTGCTGTCTGATCTCGGGGTGCTGTCTGTTCTCGGGGTGCTGCCTGATCTCGGGGTGCTGCCTGATCTCGGGGTACAGTCTCTATAGAGTCTCGGGGTGCTGTCTGATCTCGGGGTGCTGTCTGATCTCGGGGTGCTGTCTGATCTCGGGGTGCTGCCTGATCTCGGGGTGCTGCCTGATCTCGGGGTGCTGCCTGATCTCGGGGTGCTGTCTGAGCTCGGGGAGCTGTCTGATCTCGGGGTGCTGCCTGATCTCGGGGTGCTGCCTGATCTCGGGGTGCTGTCTGATCTCGTGGTACAGTCCATGTAGAGTCTCGGGGTGCTGTCTGATCTCGTGTTGCTGTCTGATCTCGGGTGCTGTCTGATCTCGGGGTACAGTCTATGTAGAGTCTCGGGGTGCTGTTTGATCTCGGGGTGCTGTCTGATCTCAGGGTGCTGCCTGATCTCGGGGTACTGTCTGATCTCGGGGTGCTGTCTGATCTCGGGGTGCTGCCTGATCTCAGGGTGCTGCCTGATCTCGGGGTACAGTCTATGTAAAGTCTCGGGGTGCTGTCTGAGCTCGGGGTACAGTCTATGTAGAGTCTCGGGGTGCTGCCTGATCTCGGGGTGCTGCCTGATCTCAGGGTGCTGTCTGATCTCAGGGTGCTGCCTGATCTCGGGATGCTGTCTGAACTCAGGGTGCTGCTTGATCTCGGGGTGCTGCCTGATCTCGAGGTGCTGTCTGATCTCGGGGTGCTGTCTGATCTCGGTGTGCTGCCTGATCTCGGGGTGCTGCCTGATCTCGGGGTGCTGTCTGATCTCGGGGTGCTGTCTACATAGAGTCTCGGGGTGCTGTCTGATCTCGGGGTGCTGCCTGATCTCGGGGTGCTGTCTGATCTCAGAGTGCTGCCTGATCTCGGGATGCTGTCTGATCTCAGGGTGCTGCCTGATCTCGGGGTGCTGTCTGATCTCAGGGTGCTGTCTGATCTCAGGGTGCTGCCTGATCTCGGGGAGCTGTCTGATCTCAGGGTGCTGCCTGATCTCGGGGTGCTGTCTGATCTCGGGGTGCTGTCTGATCTCGGGGTGCTGTCTGATCTCGGGGTGCTGCCTGATCTCGGGGTGCTGCCTGATCTCGTGGTGCTGTCTGATCTCGGGGTACAGTCTATGTAGAGTCTCCGGGTGCTGTCTGATCTCGTGGTGCTGTCTGATCTCGTGGTACTGTCTGATCTCGGGGTACTGTCTGTTCTCGGGGTACAGTCTATGTAGAGTCTCGGGGTGCTGTCTGATCTCGGGGTGCTGTTTGATCTCAGGGTGCTGCCTGATCTCGGGGTGCAGTCTGATCTCGGGGTGCTGTCTGATCTCGGGGTGCTGCCTGATCTCGGGGTGCTGCCTGATCTCGGGGTGCTGTCTGATCTCAGGGTACAGTCTATGTAGAGTCTCGGGGTGCTGTCTGATCTCGGGGTGCTGTCTGATCTCAGGGTGCTGTCAGATCTCAGGGTGCTGCCTAATCTCGGGGTGCTGTCTGATCTCGGGGTGCTGCCTGATCTCGGGGTGCTGTCTGATCTCGGGGTGCTGCCTGATCTCAGGGTGCTGCCTGATCTCGGGGTACTGTCTCTGTAGAGTCTCGGGGTGCTGCATGATCTCAGGGTGCTGTCTGATCTCAGGGTGCTATCTGATATCGGGGTGCTGTCTGATCTCAGGGTGCTGTCTGATCTCAGGGTGCTGTCTGATATCGGGGTGCTGTCTGATCTCAGGGTGCTGTCTGATCTCGGGGTGCTGTCTGATCTAGAGGGTGCTGCCTGATCTCGGGGTGCTGTCTGATCTCGGGGTGCTGCCTGATCTCGGGGTGCTGCCTGATCTCGGGGTGCAGTTTCTGTAGAGTCTCGGGGTGCTGCCTGATCTCGGGGTGCTGCCTGATCTCAGGGTGCTGGATCTCCGGGTGCTGCCTGATCTCGGGGTGCTGCCTGATCTCGGGGTGCTGCCTGATCTCGGGGTGCTGTCTGATCTCGGGGTGCAGTCTGATCTCGGGGTGCAGTCTGATCTCGGGGTGCTGCCTGATCTCGGGGTACAGTCTCTGTAGAGTCTCGGGGTGCTGTCTGATCTCGGGGTGCTGTCTGATCTCGGGGTGCTGCCTGATCTCGGGGTGCTGTCTGATCCTGGGGTGCTGCCTGATCTCGGGGTACAGTCTCTGTAGAGTCTCGGGGTGCTGTCTGATCTCGGGGTGCTGTCTGATCTCGGGGTGCTGCCTGATCTCGGGGTGCTGTCTGATCCTGGGGTGCTGCCTGATCTCGGGGTACAGTCTCTGTAGAGTCTCGGGGTGCTGTCTGATCTCGGGGTGCTGTCTGATCTCGGGGTGCTGCCTGATCTCGGGGTGCTGTCTGATCCTGGGGTGCTGCCTGATCTCGGGGTACAGTCTCTGTAGAGTCTCGGGGTGCTGTCTGATCTCGTGGTGCTGTCTGATCTCGTGGTGCTGTCTGATCTCGGGGTGCTGTCTGATCTCGGGGTACAGTCTATGTAGAGTCTCGGGGTGCTGTCTGATCTCGGGGTGCTGTCTGATCTCAGGGTGCTGCCTGATCTCGGGGTGCAGTCTGATCTCGGGGTGCTGTCTGATCTCGGGGTGCTGCCTGATCTCGGGGTGCTGCCTGATCTCGGGGTGCTGTCTGATCTCAGGGTACAGTCTATGTAGAGTCTCGGGGTGCTGTCTGATCTCGGGGTGCTGTCTGATCTCAGGGTGCTGTCTGATCTCAGGCTGCTGTCTGATCTCAGGGTGCTGCCTAATCTCGGGGTGCTGTCTGATCTCGGGGTGCTGCCTGATCTCGGGGTGCTGTCTGATCTCGGGGTGCTGCCTGATCTCAGGGTGCTGCCTGATCTCGGGGTACAGTCTCTGTAGAGTCTCGGGGTGCTGCATGATCTCAGGGTGCTGTCTGATCTCAGGGTGCTATCTGATATCGGGGTGCTGTCTGATCTCAGGGTGCTGTCTGATCTCAGGGTGCTGTCTGATATCGGGGTGCTGTCTGATCTCAGGGTGCTGTCTGATCTCGGGGTGCTGCCTAATCTCGGGGTGCTGTCTGATCTCGGGCTGCTGCCTGATCTCGGGGTGCTGTCTGATCTCGGGGTGCTGCCTGATCTCGGGGTGCTGCCTGATCTCGGGGTGCAGTTTCTGTAGAGTCTTGGGGTGCTGCCTGATCTCGGGGTGCTGTCTGATCTCAGGGTGCTGCCTGATCTCCGGGTGCTGCCTGATCTCGGGGTGCAGTTTCTGTAGAGTCTTGGGGTGCTGCCTGATCTCGGGGTGCTGTCTGATCTCAGGGTGCTGCCTGATCTCCGGGTGCTGCCTGATCTCGGGGTGCTGTCTGATCTCGGGGTGCTGCCTGATCTCGGGGTGCTGCCTGATCTCGGGGTGCTGTCTGATCTCGGGGTGCTGTCTGATCTCGGGGTGCAGTCTGATCTCGGGCTGCTGCCTGATCTCGGGGTACAGTCTCTGTAGAGTCTCGGGGTGCTGTCTGATCTCGGGGTGCTGTCTGATCTCGGGGTGCTGCCTGATCTCGGGGTGCTGTCTGATCCTGGGGTGCTGCCTGATCTCAGGGTACAGTCTCTGTAGAGTCTCGGGGTGCTGTCTGATCTCGGGGTGCTGTGTGATCTCGGGGTGCTGCCTGATCTCGGGGTACAGTCTCTGTAGAGTCTCGGGGTGCTGTCTGATCTCGGGGTGCTGCCTGATCTCGGTGTACAGTCTCTGTACAGTCTCGGGGTGCTGTCTGATCTCGGGGTACTGCCTGATCTCGGGGTGCTGTCTGATCTCGGGGTGCTGCCTGATCTCGGGGTGCTGTCTGATCTCGGGGTGCTGCCTGATCTCGGGGTACAGTCTCTGTAGAGTCTCGGGGTGCTGTCTGATCTCGGGGTGCTGTCTGATCTCGGAGTGCTGTCTGATCTCGGGGTGCTGCCTGATCTCGGGGTACTGTCTGATATCGGGGTGCTGCCTGATCTCGGGGTGCTGTCTGATCTCGGGGTGCTGTCTGATCTCGGGGTGCTGTCTGATATCGGGGTGCTGCCTGATCTTGGGGTGCTGCCTGATCTCGGGGTGCTGTCTGAACCCGGGGTGCTGCCTGATCTCGGGGTACAGTCTCTGTAGAGTCTCGGGGTGCTGTCTGATCTCGGGGTGCTGTGTGATCTCGGGGTGCTGCCTGATCTCGGGGTACAGTCTCTGTAGAGTCTCGGGGTGCTGTCTGATCTCGGGGTGCTGCCTGATCTCGGGGTAGAGTCTCTGTAGAGTCTCGGGGTGCTGTCTGATCTCGGGGTGCTGCCTGATCTCGGGGTGCTGTCTGATCTCGGGGTGCTGCCTGATCTCGGGGTGCTGCCTGATCTCGGGGTACAGTCTCTATAGAGTCTCGGGGTGCTGTCTGATCTCGGGGTGCTGTCTGATCTCGGGGTGCTGTCTGATCTCGGGGTGCTGTGTGATCTCGGGGTGCTGCCTGATCTCGGGGTACAGTCTCTATAGAGTCTCGGGGTGCTGTCTGATCTCGGGGTGCTGTCTGATCTCGGGGTGCTGTCTGATCTCGGGGTGCTGCCTGATCTCGGGGTACTGTCTGATATCGGGGTGCTGCCTGATCTTGGGGTGCTGTCTGAGCTCGGGGAGCTGTCTGATCTCTGAATGCTGCCTAATCTCGGGGTGCTGTTTGATCTCGGGGTGCTGTCTGATCTCGGGGTGCTGCCTGATCTCGGGGTGCTGCCTGATCTCGAGGTGCTGTCTGATCTCGTGGTACAGTCCATGTAGAGTCTCGGGGTGCTGTCTGATCTCGTGGTGCTGTCTGATCTCGGGGTGCTGTCTGATCTCGCGGTACAGTCTATATAGAGTCTCGGGGTGCTGTCTGATCTCGGGGTGCTGTCTGATCTCAGGGTGCTGCCTGATCTCAGGGTGCTGTCTGATCTCGGGGTGCTGTCTGATCTCGGGATGCTGCCTGATCTCGGGGTGCTGCCTGATCTCGGGGTACAGTCTATGTAAAGTCTCGGGGTGCTGTCTGAGCTCGGGGTACAGTCTATGTAGAGTCTCGGGGTGCTGCCTGATCTTGGGGTGCTGCCTGATCTCGGGGTGCTGCCTGATCTCGGGATGCTGTCTGAACTCAGGGTGCTGCTTGATCTCGGGGTGCTGCCTGATCTTGGGGTGCTGCCTGATCTCGGGGTTCTGCCTGATCTCGGGGTGCTGTCTGATCTCGGGGTGCTGTCTGATCTCGGGGTGCTGCCTGATCTCGGGGTGCTGCCTGATCTCGGGGTGCTTTATGATCTCGGGGTGCTGTCTGATCTCGGGGTACAGTCTACATAGAGTCTCGGGGTGCTGTCTGATCTCGGGGTGCTGCCTGATCTCGGGGTGCTGTCTGATCTCAGGGTGCTGCCTGATCTCGGGATGCTGTCTGATCTCAGGGTGCTGCCTGATCTCGGGGTGCTGTCTGATCTCAGGGTGCTGTCTGATCTCAGGGTGCTGCCTGATCTCGGGGAGCTGTCTGATCTCAGGGTGCTGCCTGATCTCGGGGTGCTGTCTGATCTCGGGGTGCTGTCTGATCTCGGGGTACAGTCTATGTAGCGTCTCGGGGTGCTGTCTGATCTCGGGGTGCTGTCTGATCTCAGGGAGCTGTCTGATCTCGGGGTGCTGCCTGATCTCGGGGTGCTGTCTGATCTCGGGGTGCTGTCTGATCTCGGGTGCTGTCTGATCTCGGGGTGCTGCCTGATCTCGGGGTGCTGCCTGATCTCGTGGTGCTGTCTGATCTCGGGGTACAGTCTATGTAGAGTCTCCGGGTGCTCTCTGATCTCGTGGTGCTGTCTGATCTCGTGGTGCTGTCTGATCTCGGGGTGCTGTCTGATCTCGGGGTACAGTCTATGTAGAGTCTCGGGGTGCTGTCTGATCTCGGGGTGCTGTCTGATCTCAGGGTGATGCCTGATCTCGGGGCGCAGTCTGATCTCGGGGTGCTGTCTGATCTCGGCGTGCTGTCTGATCTCGGGGTGCTGCCTGATCTCGGGGTGCTGTCTGATCTCAGGGTACAGTCTATGTAGAGTCTCGGGGTGCTGTCTGATCTCGGGGAGCTGTCTGATCTCAGGGTGCTGTCTGATCTCAGGGTGCTGTCTGATCTCAGGGTGCTGTCTGATCTCGGGGTGCTGCCTGATCTCGGGGTGCTGTCTGATCTCGGGGTGCTGCCTGATCTCGGGGTGCTGCCTGATCTCGGTGCTGCCTGATCTCGGGGTGCTGCCTGATCTCGGGGTACAGACTCTGTAGAGTCTCGGGATGCTGCCTGATCTCGGGGTGCTGTCTGATCTCAGGGTGCTGTCTGTTATCGGGGTGCTGTCTGATCTCAGGGTGCTGTCGGATCTCAGGGTGCTGTCTGATATCGGGGTGTTGTCTGATCTCAGGGTGCTGTCTGATCTCAGGGTGCTGCCTAATCTCGGGGTGCTCTCTGATCTCGGGGTGCTGCCTGATCTCGGGGTGCTGTCTGATCTCGGGGTGCTGCCTGATCTCGGGGTGCTGCCTGATCTCGGGGTACAGTTTCTGTAGAGTCTCGGGGTGCTGCCTGATCTCGGGGTGCTGTCTGATCTCAGGGTGCTGCCTGATCTCGGGGTGCTGCCTGATCTCGGGGTGCAGTCTGATCTCGGGGTGCAGTCTGATCTCGGGGTGCTGCCTGATCTCGGGGTACAGTCTCTGTAGAGTCTCGGGGTGCTGCCTGATCTCGGGGTGCTGTCTGATCCCGGGGTGCTGCCTGATCTCGGGGTACAGTCTCTGTAGAGTCTCGGGGTGCTGTCTGATCTCGGGGTGCTGTGTGATCTCGGGGTGCTGCCTGATCTCGGGGTACAGTCTCTGTAGAGTCTCGGGGTGCTGTCTGATCTCGGGGTGCTGCCTGATCTCGGTGTACAGTCTCTGTACAGTCTCGGGGTGCTGCCTGATCTCGGGGTGCTGCCTGATCTCGGGGTGCTGTCTGATCTCGGGGTGCTGCCTGATATCGGGGTGCTGCCTGATCTCGGGGTGCTGCCTGATCTCGGGGTACAGTCTCTGTAGAGTCTCGGGGTGCTGTCTGATCTCGGGGTGCTGTCTGATCTCGGGGTGCTGTCTGATCTCGGGGTGCTGTCTGATCTCAGGGTGCTGTCTGATCTCAGGGTGCTGTCTGATATCGGGGTGCTGTCTGATCTCAGGGTGCTGTCTGATCTCGGGGTGCTGCCTAATCTCGGGGTGCTGTCTGATCTCGGGCTGCTGCCTGATCTCGGGGTGCTGTCTGATCTCGGGGTGCTGCCTGATCTCGGGGTGCTGCCTGATCTCGGGGTGCAGTTTCTGTAGAGTCTCGGGGTGCTGCCTGATCTCGGGGTGCTGTCTGATCTCAGGGTGCTGCCTGATCTCCGGGTGCTGCCTGATCTCGGGGTGCTGTCTGATCTCGGGGTGCTGCCTGATCTCGGGGTGCTGCCTGATCTCGGGGTGCTGTCTGATCTCGGGGTGCAGTCTGATCTCGGGGTGTAGTCTGATCTCGGGCTGCTGCCTGATCTCGGGGTACAGTCTCTGTAGAGTCTCGGGGTGCTGTCTGATCTCGGGGTGCTGTCTGATCTCGGGGTGCTGCCTGATCTCGGGGTGCTGTCTGATCCTGGGGTGCTGCCTGATCTCGGGGTACAGTCTCTGTAGAGTCTCGGGGTGCTGTCTGATCTCGGGGTGCTGTGTGATCTCGGGGTGCTGCCTGATCTCGGGGTACAGTCTCTGTAGAGTCTCGGGGTGCTGTCTGATCTCGGGGTGCTGCCTGATCTCGGTGTACAGTCTCTGTACAGTCTCGGGGTGCTGTCTGATCTCGGGGTACTGCCTGATCTCGGGGTGCTGTCTGATCTCGGGGTGCTGCCTGATCTCGGGGTGCTGTCTGATCTCGGGGTGCTGCCTGATCTCGGGGTACAGTCTCTGTAGAGTCTCGGGGTGCTGTCTGATCTCGGGGTGCTGTCTGATCTCGGAGTGCTGTCTGATCTCGGGGTGCTGCCTGATCTCGGGGTACTGTCTGATATCGGGGTGCTGCCTGATCTCGGGGTGCTGTCTGATCTCGGGGTGCTATCTGATCTCGGGGTGCTGTCTGATATCGGGGTGCTGCCTGATCTTGGGGTGCTGCCTGATCTCGGGGTGCTGTCTGAACCCGGGGTGCTGCCTGATCTCGGGGTACAGTCTCTGTAGAGTCTCGGGGTGCTGTCTGATCTCGGGGTGCTGTGTGATCTCGGGGTGCTGCCTGATCTCGGGGTACAGTCTCTGTAGAGTCTCGGGGTGCTGTCTGATCTCGGGGTGCTGCCTGATCTCGGGGTAGAGTCTCTGTAGAGTCTCGGGGTGCTGTCTGATCTCGGGGTGCTGCCTGATCTCGGGGTGCTGTCTGATCTCGGGGTGCTGCCTGATCTCGGGGTGCTGCCTGATCTCGGGGTACAGTCTCTATAGAGTCTCGGGGTGCTGTCTGATCTCGGGGTGCTGTCTGATCTCGGGGTGCTGTCTGATCTCGGGGTGCTGCCTGATCTCGGGGTACTGTCTGATATCGGGGTGCTGCCTGATCTTGGGGTGCTGTCTGAGCTCGGGGAGCTGTCTGATCTCTGAATGCTGCCTAATCTCGGGGTGCTGTTTGATCTCGGGGTGCTGTCTGATCTCGGGGTGCTGCCTGATCTCGGGGTGCTGCCTGATCTCGAGGTGCTGTCTGATCTCGTGGTACAGTCCATGTAGAGTCTCAGGGTGCTGTCTGATCTCGTGGTGCTGTCTGATCTCGGGGTGCTGTCTGATCTCGCGGTACAGTCTATATAGAGTCTCGGGGTGCTGTCTGATCTCGGGGTGCTGTCTGATCTCAGGGTGCTGCCTGATCTCAGGGTGCTGTCTGATCTCGGGGTGCTGTCTGATCTCGGGATGCTGCCTGATCTCGGGGTGCTGCCTGATCTCGGGGTACAGTCTATGTAAAGTCTCGGGGTGCTGTCTGAGCTCGGGGTACAGTCTATGTAGAGTCTCGGGGTGCTGCCTGATCTCGGGGTGCTGCCTGATCTCGGGGTGCTGCCTGATCTCGGGATGCTGTCTGAACTCAGGGTGCTGCTTGATCTCGGGGTGCTGCCTGATCTTGGGGTGCTGCCTGATCTCGGGGTTCTGCCTGATCTCGGGGTGCTGTCTGATCTCGGGGTGCTGTCTGATCTCGGGGTGCTGCCTGATCTCGGGGTGCTGCCTGATCTCGGGGTGCTTTATGATCTCGGGGTGCTGTCTGATCTCGGGGTACAGTCTACATAGAGTCTCGGGGTGCTGTCTGATCTCGGGGTGCTGCCTGATCTCGGGGTGCTGTCTGATCTCAGGGTGCTGCCTGATCTCGGGATGCTGTCTGATCTCAGGGTGCTGCCTGATCTCGGGGTGCTGTCTGATCTCAGGGTGCTGTCTGATCTCAGGGTGCTGCCTGATCTCGGGGAGCTGTCTGATCTCAGGGTGCTGCCTGATCTCGGGGTGCTGTCTGATCTCGGGGTGCTGTCTGATCTCGGGGTACAGTCTATGTAGCGTCTCGGGGTGCTGTCTGATCTCGGGGTGCTGTCTGATCTCGGGGTGCTGTCTGATCTCAGGGAGCTGTCTGATCTCGGGGTGCTGCCTGATCTCGGGGTGCTGTCTGATCTCGGGGTGCTGTCTGATCTCGGGTGCTGTCTGATCTCGGGGTGCTGCCTGATCTCGGGGTGCTGCCTGATCTCGTGGTGCTGTCTGATCTCGGGGTACAGTCTATGTAGAGTCTCCGGGTGCTCTCTGATCTCGTGGTGCTGTCTGATCTCGTGGTGCTGTCTGATCTCGGGGTGCTGTCTGATCTCGGGGTACAGTCTATGTAGAGTCTCGGGGTGCTGTCTGATCTCGGGGTGCTGTCTGATCTCAGGGTGATGCCTGATCTCGGGGCGCAGTCTGATCTCGGGGTGCTGTCTGATCTCGGCGTGCTGTCTGATCTCGGGGTGCTGCCTGATCTCGGGGTGCTGTCTGATCTCAGGGTACAGTCTATGTAGAGTCTCGGGGTGCTGTCTGATCTCGGGGAGCTGTCTGATCTCAGGGTGCTGTCTGATCTCAGGGTGCTGTCTGATCTCAGGGTGCTGTCTGATCTCGGGGTGCTGCCTGATCTCGGGGTGCTGTCTGATCTCGGGGTGCTGCCTGATCTCGGGGTGCTGCCTGATCTCGGTGCTGCCTGATCTCGGGGTGCTGCCTGATCTCGGGGTACAGTCTCTGTAGAGTCTCGGGATGCTGCCTGATCTCGGGGTGCTGTCTGATCTCAGGGTGCTGTCTGATATCGGGGTGCTGTCTGATCTCAGGGTGCTGTCGGATCTCAGGGTGCTGTCTGATATCGGGGTGTTGTCTGATCTCAGGGTGCTGTCTGATCTCAGGGTGCTGCCTAATCTCGGGGTGCTCTCTGATCTCGGGGTGCTGCCTGATCTCAGGGTGCTGTCTGATCTCGGGGTGCTGCCTGATCTCGGGGTGCTGCCTGATCTCGGGGTACAGTTTCTGTAGAGTCTCGGGGTGCTGCCTGATCTCGGGGTGCTGTCTGATCTCAGGGTGCTGCCTGATCTCGGGGTGCTGCCTGATCTCGGGGTGCTGCCTGATCTCGGGGTGCTGCCTGATCTCGGGGTGCAGTCTGATCTCGGGGTGCAGTCTGATCTCGGGGTGCTGCCTGATCTCGGGGTACAGTCTCTGTAGAGTCTCGGGGTGCTGCCTGATCTCGGGGTGCTGTCTGATCCCGGGGTGCTGCCTGATCTCGGGGTACAGTCTCTGTAGAGTCTCGGGGTGCTGTCTGATCTCGGGGTGCTGTGTGATCTCGGGGTGCTGCCTGATCTCGGGGTACAGTCTCTGTAGAGTCTCGGGGTGCTGTCTGATCTCGGGGTGCTGCCTGATCTCGGTGTACAGTCTCTGTACAGTCTCGGGGTGCTGTCTGATCTCGGGGTGCTGCCTGATCTCGGGGTGCTGTCTGATCTCGGGGTGCTGCCTGATATCGGGGTGCTGCCTGATCTCGGGGTGCTGCCTGATCTCGGGGTACAGTCTCTGTAGAGTCTCGGGGTGCTGTCTGATCTCGGGGTGCTGTCTGATCTCGGGGTGCTGTCTGATCTCGGGGTGCTGCCTGATCTCGGGGTGCTGCCTGATATCGGGGTGCTGCCTGATCTCGGGGTGCTGTCTGATCTCGGGGTGCTGTCTGATCTCGGGGTGCTTTCTGATCTCGGGGTGCTGTCTGATCTCGGGGTGCTGTCTGATCTCGGGGTGCTGTCTGAGCCAGGGGTGCAGTCTGATCTCGGGGTGCTGTCTGATCTTGGGGTGCTGTCTGATCTCGGAGTGCTGCCTGATCTCGGGGTGCTGTCTGATCTCGGGGTGCTGCCTGATCTCGGGGTGCTGCCTGATCTCGGGGTGCTGTCTGATCTCGGGGTGCTGTCTGATCTTGGGGTGCTGCCTGATCTCAGGGTGCTGTCTGATATCAGGGTGCTGTCTGATCTCAGGGTGCTGTCTGATATCGGGGTGCTGTCTGATCTCAGGGTGCTGTCTAATCTCAGGGTGCTGCCTAATCTCGGGGTGCTGCCTAATCTTGGGGTGCTGCCTGATCTCGGGGTGCTGTCTGATCTCGGGGTGCTGCCTGATCTCGGGGTGCTGCCTGATCTCGGGGTACAGTCTCTGTAGAGTCTCGGGGTGCTGCCTGATCTCGGGGTGCTGCCTGATCTCGGGGTACAGTCTCTGTAGAGTCTCGGGGTGCAGTCTGATCTCGGGGTGCTGCCTGATCTCGGGGTACAGTCTCTGTAGAGTCTTGGGGTGCTGTCTGATCTCGGGGTGCTGCCTGATCTCGGGGTGCTGCCTGATCTCGGGGTGCTGTCTGATCCCGGGGTGCTGCCTGATCTCGGGGTACAGTCTCTGTAGAGTCTCGGGGTGCTGTCTGATCTCGGGGTGCTGCCTGATCTCGGGGTGCTGTCTGATCTCGGGGTGCTGCCTGATCTCGGGGTGCTGCCTGATCTCGGGGTGCTGCCTGATCTCGGGGTACAGTCTCTATAGAGTCTCGGGGTGCTGTCTGATCTCGGGGTGCTGTCTGATCTCGGGGTGCTGTCTGATCTCGGGGTGCTGCCTGATCTCGGGGTACTGTCTGATATCGGGGTGCTGCCTGATCTCAGGGTGCTGTCTGATCTCGAAATGCTGCCTAATCTCGGGGTGCTGTCTGATCTCGCGGTGCTGTCTGATCTCGGGGTGCTGCCTGATCTCGGGGTGCTGCCTGATCTCGGGGTGCTGTCTGATCTCGTGGTACAGTCCATGTAGAGTCTCGGGGTGCTGTCTGATCTCGTGGTGCTGTCTGATCTCGGGGTGCTGTCTGATCTCGGGGTACAGTCTATGTAGAGTCTCGGGGTGCTGTCTGATCTCGGGGTGCTGTCTGATCTCCGGGTGCTGCCTGATCTCGGGGTACTGTCTGATCTCGGGGTGCTGTCTGATCTCGGGGTGCTGCCTGATCTCGGGGTGCTGCCTGATCTCGGGGTACAGTCTATGTAAAGTCTCGGGGTGCTGTCTGAGCTCGGGGTATAGTCTATGTAGAGTCTCGGGGTGCTGTCTGATCTCGGGGTGCTGTCTGATCTCGGGGTGCTGCCTGATCTCGGGGTGCTGCCTGATCTCGGGGTGCTGTCTGATCTCGGGGTGCTGTCTGATCTCGGGGTACAGTCTACATAGAGTCTCGGGGTGCTGTCTGATCTCGGGGTGCTGCCTGATCTCGGGGTGCTGTCTGATCTCAGGGTGCTGCCTGATCTCGGGATGCTGTCTGATCTCAGGGTGCTGCCTGATCTCGGGGTGCTGTCTGATCTCAGGGTGCTGTCTGATCTCAGGGTGCTGCCTGATCTCGGGGAGCTGTCTGATCTCAGGGTGCTGCCTGATCTCGGGGTGCTGTCTGATCTCGGGGTGCTGTCTGATCTCGGGGTACAGTCTATGTAGAGTCTTGGGGTGCTGTCTGATCTCGGGGTGCTGTCTGATCTCGGGGTGCTGTCTGAGCTCGGGGAGCTGTCTGAGCTCGGGGTGCTGCCTGATCTCGGGGTGCTGTTTGATCTCGGGGTGCTGTCTGATCTCGGGTGCTGTCTGATCTCGGGGTGCTGCCTGATCTCGGGGTGCTGCCTGATCTCGTGGTGCTGTCTGATCTCGGGGTACAGTCTATGTAGAGTCTCCGGGTGCTGTCTGATCTCGTGGTGCTGTCTGATCTCGTGGTGCTGTCTGATCTCGGGGTGCTGTCTGATCTCGGGGTACAGTCTATGTAGAGTCTCGGGGTGCTGTCAGATCTCGGGGTGCTGTCTGATCTCAGGGTGCTGCCTGATCTCGGGGTGCAGTCTGATCTCGGGGTGCTGTCTGATCTCGGGGTGCTGCCTGATTTCGGGGTGCTGCCTGATCTCGGGGTGCTGTCTGATCTCAGGGTACAGTCTATGTAGAGTCTCGGGGTGCTGTCTGATCTCGGGGTGCTGTCTGATCTCAGGGTGCTGTCTGATCTCAGGGTGCTGTCTGATATCGGGGTGCTGTCTGATCTCAGGGTGCTGTCTGATCTCAGGGTGCTGCCTAATCTCGGGGTGCTGTCTGATCTCGGGGTGCTGCCTGATCTCGGGGTGCTGTCTGATCTCGGGGTGCTGCCTGATCTCGGGGTGCTGCCTGATCTCGGGGTACAGTCTTTTGTAGAGTCTCGGGATGCTGCCTGATCTCGGGGTGCTGTCTGATCTCAGGGTGCTGTCTGATATCGGGGTGCTGTCTGATCTCAGGGTGCTGTCTGATCTCAGGGTGCTGTCTGATATCGGGGTGCTGTCTGATCTCAGGGTGCTGTCTGATCTCAGGGTGCTGTCTGATCTCAGGGCGCTGCCTAATCTCGGGGTGCTGTCTGATCTCGGGGTGCTGCCTGATCTCGGGGTGCTGCCTGATCTCGGGGTACAGTTTCTGTAGAGTCTCGGGTGCTGCCTGATCTCGGGGTGCTGTCTGATCTCAGGGTGCTGCCTGATCTCCGGGTGCTGCCTGATCTCGGGGTGCTGTCTGATCTCGGGGTGCTGCCTGATCTCGGGGTGCTGCCTGATCTCGGGGTGCTGTCTGATCTCGGGGTGCAGTCTGATCTCGGGGTGCAGTCTGATCTCGGGGTGCTGCCTGATCTCGGGGTACAGTCTCTGTAGAGTCTCGGGGTGCTGCCTGATCTCGGGGTGCTGTCTGATCCCGGGGTGCTGCCTGATCTCGGGGTACAGTCTCTGTAGAGTCTCGGGGTGCTGTCTGATCTCGGGGTGCTGTGTGATCTCGGGGTGCTGCCTGATCTCGGGTTACAGTCTCTGTAGAGTCTCGGGGTGCTGTCTGATCTCGGGGTGCTGCCTGATCTCGGTGTACAGTCTCTGTACAGTCTCGGGGTGCTGTCTGATCTCGGGGTGCTGCCTGATCTCGGGATGCTGTCTGATCTCGGGGTGCTGCCTGATCTCGGGGTGCTGTCTGATCTCGGGGTGCTGCCTGATCTCGGGGTGCTGCCTGATCTCGGGGTACAGTCTCTGTAGAGTCTCGGGGTGCTGTCTGATCTCGGGGTGCTGTCTGATCTCGGGGTGCTGCCTGATCTCGGGGTGCTGCCTGATCTCGGGGTACTGTCTGATATCGGGGTGCTGCCTGATCTCGGGGTGCTGTCTGATCTCGGGGTGCTGTCTGACCTTGGGGTGCAGTCTGATCTTGGGGTGCTGTCTGATCTCGGGGTGCTGTCTGATCTCGGGGTGCTGTCTGAGCCCGGGGTGCAGTCTGATCTCGGGGTGCTGTCTGATCTTGGGGTGCTGTCTGATCTCGGAGTGCTGCCTGATCTCGGGGTGCTGTCTGATCTCGGGGTGCTGCCTGATGTCGGGGTGCTGTCTGATCTCGGGGTGCTGCCTGATCTCGGGGTGCTGTCTGATCTCGGGGTGCTGCCTGATCTCGGGGTGCTGTCTGAGCTCGGGGAGCTGTCTGATCTCTGAATGCTGCCTAATCTCGGGGTGCTGTTTGAAGTCGGGGTGCTGTCTGATTTCGGGGTGCTGCCTGATCTCGGGGTGCTGCCTGATCTCGAGGTGCTGTCTGATCTCGTGGTACAGTCCATGTAGAGTCTCGGGGTGCTGTCTGATCTCGTGGTGCTGTCTGATCTCGGGGTGCTGTCTGATCTCGCGGTACAGTCTATGTAGAGTCTCGGGGTGCTGTCTGATCTCGGGGTGCTGTCTGATCTCAGGGTGCTGCCTGATCTCAGGGTGCTGTCTGATCTCGGGGTACTGTCTGATCTCGGGGTGCTGCCTGATCTCGGGGTGCTGCCTGATCTCGGGGTACAGTCTATGTAAAGTCTCGGGGTGCTGTCTGAGCTCGGGGTACAGTCTATGTAGAGTCTCGGGGTGCTGCCTGATCTCGGGGTGCTGCCTGATCTCGGGGTGCTGCCTGATCTCGGGATGCTGTCTGAACTCAGGGTGCTGCTTGATCTCGGGGTGCTGCCTGATCTTGGGGTGCTGCCTGATCTCGGGGTTCTGCCTGATCTCGGGGTGCTGTCTGATCTCGGGGTGCTGTCTGATCTCGGGGTGCTGCCTGATCTCGGGGTGCTGCCTGATTTCGGGGTGCTGTATGATCTCGGGGTGCTGTCTGATCTCGGGGTACAGTCTACATAGAGTCTCGGGGTGCTGTCTGATCTCGGGGTGCTGCCTGATCTCGGGGTGCTGTCTGATCTCAGGGTGCTGCCTGATCTCGGGATGCTGTCTGATCTCAGGGTGCTGCGTGATCTCGGGGTGCTGTCTGATCTCAGGGTGCTGTCTGATCTCAGGGTGCTGCCTGATCTCGGGGAGCTGTCTGATCTCAGGGTGCTGCCTGATCTCGGGGTGCTGTCTGATCTCGGGGTGCTGTCTGATCTCGGGGTACAGTCTATGTAGAGTCTCGGGGTGCTGTCTGATCTCGGGGTGCTGTCTGATCTCGGGGTGCTGTCTGATCTCGGGGAGCTGTCTGATCTCGGGGTGCTGCCTGATCTCGGGGTGCTGTGTGATCTCGGGGTGCTGTCTGATCTCGGGTGCTGTCTGATCTCGGGGTGCTGCCTGATCTCGGGGTGCTGCCTGATCTCGTGGTGCTGTCTGATCTCGGGGTACAGTCTATGTAGAGTCTCCGGGTGCTGTCTGATCTCGTGGTGCTGTCTGATCTCATAGTAACATAGTAACATAGTAACATAGTTAGTAAGGCCGAAAAAAGACATTTGTCCATCCAGTTCAGCCTATATTCCATCATAATAAATACCCAGATCTACGTCCTTCTACAGAACCTAATAATTGTATGATACAATATTGTTCTGCTCCAGGAAGACATCCAAGCCTCTCTTGAACCCCTCGACTGAGTTCGCCATCACCACCTCCTCAGGCAAGCAATTCCAGATTCTCACTGCCCTAACAGTAAAGAATCCTCTTCTATGTTGGTGGAAAAACCTTCTCTCTTCCAGACGCAAAGAATGCCCCCTTGTGCCCGTCACCTTCCTTGGTATAAACAGATCCTCAGCGAGATATTTGTATTGTCCCCTTATATACTTATAGATGGTTATTAGATCGCCCCTCAGTCGTCTTTTTTCTAGACTAAATAATCCTAATTTCGCTAATCTATCTGGGTATTGTAGTTCTCCCATCCCCTTTATTAATTTTGTTGCCCTCCTTTGTACTCTCTCTAGTTCCATTATATCCTTCCTGAGCACCGGTGCCCAAAACTGGACACAGTACTCCATGTGCGGTCTAACTAGGGATTTGTACAGAGGCAGTATAATGCTCTCATCATGTGTATCCAGACCTCTTTTAATGCACCCCATGATCCTGTTTGCCTTGGCAGCTGCTGCCTGGCACTGGCTGCTCCAGGTAAGTTTATCATTAACTAGGTTCCCCAAGTCCTTCTCCCTGTCAGATTTACCCAGTGGTTTCCCGTTCAGTGTGTAATGGTGATATTGATTCCCTCTTCCCATGTGTATAACCTTACATTTATCATTGTTAAACCTCATCTGCCACCTTTCAGCCCAAGTTTCCAACTTATCCAGATCCATCTGTAGCAGAATACTATCTTCTCTTGTATTAACTGCTTTACATAGTTTTGTATCATCTGCAAATATCGATATTTTACTGTGTAAACCTTCTACCAGATCATTAATGAATATGTTGAAGAGAACAGGTCCCAATACCGACCCCTGCGGTACCCCACTGGTCACAGCGACCCAGTTAGAGACTATACCATTTATAACCACCCTCTGCTTTCTATCACTAAGCCAGTTACTAACCCATTTACACACATTTTCCCCCAGACCAAGCATTCTCATTTTGTGTACCAACCTCTTGTGCGGCACGGTATCAAACGCTTTGGAAAAATCGAGATATACCACGTCCAATGACTCACCGTGGTCCAGTCTATAGCTTACCTCTTCATAAAAACTGATTAGATTGGTTTGACAGGAGCGATTTCTCATAAACCCATGCTGATATGGAGTTAAACAGTTATTCTCATTGAGATAATCCAGAATAACATCCCTCAGAAACCCTTCAAATATTTTACCAACAATAGAGGTTAGACTTACTGGCCTATAATTTCCAGGTTCACTTTTAGAGCCCTTTTTGAATATTGGCACCACATTTGCTATGCGCCAGTCCGGCGGAACAGACCCTGTCGCTATAGAGTCACTAAAAATAAGAAATAATGGTTTATCTATTACATTACTTAGTTCTCTTAGTACTCGTGGGTGTATGCCATCCGGACCCGGAGATTTATCTATTTTAATCTTATTTAGCCGGTTTCGCACCTCTTCTTGGGTTAGATTGGTGACCCTTAATATAGGGTTTTCATTGTTTCTTGGGATTTCACCTAGCATTTCATTTTCCACCGTGAATACCGTGGAGAAGAAGGTGTTTAATATGTTAGCTTTTTCCTCGTCATCTACAACCATTCTTTCCTCACTATTTTTTAAGGGGCCTACATTTTCAGTTTTTATTCTTTTACTATTGATATAGTTGAAGAACAGTTTGGGATTAGTTTTACTCTCCTTAGCCATGTGCTTCTCTGTTTCCTTTTTGGCAGCTTTAATTAGTTTTTTAGATAGAGTTTTTTTCTCCCTATAGTTTTTTAGAGCTTCAATGGTGCCATCCTGCTTTAGTAGTGCAAATGCTTTCTTTTTACTGTTAATTGCCTGTCTTACTTCTTTGTTTAGCCACATTGGGTTTTTCCTATTTCTAGTCCTTTTATTCCCACAAGGTATAAACCGCTTACACTGCCTATTTAGGATGTTCTTAAACATTTCCCATTTATTATCTATCTCGTGGTGCTGTCTGATCTCGGGGTGCTGTCTGATCTCGGGGTACAGACTATGTAGAGTCTCGGGGTGCTGTCTGATCTCGGGGTGCTGTCTGATCTCAGGGTGATGCCTGATCTCGGGGCGCAGTCTGATCTCGGGGTGCTGTCTGATCTCGGGGTGCTGTCTGATCTCGGGGTGCTGCCTGATCTCGGGGTGCTGTCTGATCTCAGGGTACAGTCTATGTAGAGTCTCGGGGTGCTGTCTGATCTCGGGGAGCTGTCTGATCTCAGGGTGCTGTCTGATCTCAGGGTGCTGTCTGATCTCGGGGTGCTGTCTGATCTCGGGGTGCTGCCTGATCTCGGGGTGCTGTCTGATCTCGGGGTGCTGCCTGATCTCGGGGTGCTGCCTGATCTCGGTGCTGCCTGATCTCGGGGTGCTGCCTGATCTCGGGGTACAGTCTCTGTAGAGTCTCGGGATGCTGCCTGATCTCGGGGTGCTGTCTGATCTCAGGGTGCTGTCTGATATCGGGGTGCTGTCTGATCTCAGGGTGCTGTCGGATCTCAGGGTGCTGTCTGATATCGGGGTGTTGTCTGATCTCAGGGTGCTGTCTGATCTCAGGGTGCTGCCTAATCTCGGGGTGCTCTCTGATCTCGGGGTGCTGCCTGATCTCGGGGTGCTGTCTGATCTCGGGGTGCTGCCTGATCTCGGGGTGCTGCCTGATCTCGGGGTACAGTTTCTGTAGAGTCTCGGGGTGCTGCCTGATCTCGGGGTGCTGCCTGATCTCCGGGTGCTGCCTGATCTCAGGGTGCTGCCTGATCTCAGGGTGCTGCCTGATCTCGGGGTGCTGCCTGATCTCGGGGTGCTGCCTGATCTCGGGGTGCAGTCTGATCTCGGGGTGCAGTCTGATCTCGGGGTGCTGCCTGATCTCGGGGTACAGTCTCTGTAGAGTCTCGGGGTGCTGCCTGATCTCGGGGTGCTGTCTGATCCCGGGGTGCTGCCTGATCTCGGGGTACAGTCTCTGTAGAGTCTCGGGGTGCTGTCTGATCTCGGGGTGCTGTGTGATCTCGGGGTGCTGCCTGATCTCGGGGTACAGTCTCTGTAGAGTCTCGGGGTGCTGTCTGATCTCGGGGTGCTGCCTGATCTCGGGGTGCTGTCTGATCTCGGGGTGCTGCCTGATATCAGGGTGCTGCCTGATCTCGGGGTGCTGCCTGATCTCGGGGTACAGTCTCTGTAGAGTCTCGGGGTGCTGTCTGATCTCGGGGTGCTGTCTGATCTCGGGGTGCTGTCTGATCTCGGGGTGCTGCCTGATCTCGGGGTTCTGTCTGATATCGGGGTGCTGCCTGATGTCGGGGTGCTGTCTGATCTCGGGGTACTGTCTGATCTCGGGGTGCTTTCTGATCTCGGGGTGCTGTCTGATCTCGGGGTGCTGTCTGATCTCGGGGTGCTGTCTGAGCCAGGGGTGCAGTCTGATCTCGGGGTGCTGTCTGATCTTGGGGTGCTGTCTGATCTCGGAGTGCTGCCTGATCTCGGGGTGCTGTCTGATCTCGGGGTGCTGCCTGATCTCGGGGTGCTGCCTGATCTCGGGGTGCTGTCTGATCTCGGGGTGCTGTCTGATCTTGGGATGCTGCCTGATCTCAGGGTGCTGTCTGATATCAGGGTGCTGTCTGATCTCAGGGTGCTGTCTGATATCGGGGTGCTGTCTGATCTCAGGGTGCTGTCTAATCTCAGGGTGCTGCCTAATCTCGGGGTGCTGCCTAATCTCGGGGTGCTGCCTGATCTCGGGGTGCTGTCTGATCTCGGGGTGCTGCCTGATCTCGGGGTGCTGCCTGATCTCGGGGTACAGTCTCTGTAGAGTCTCGGGGTGCTGCCTGATCTCGGGGTGCTGCCTGATCTCGGGGTACAGTCTCTGTAGAGTCTCGGGGTGCAGTCTGATCTCGGGGTGCAGTCTGATCTCGGGGTGCTGCCTGATCTCGAGGTACAGTCTCTGTAGAGTCTTGGGGTGCTGTCTGATCTCGGGGTGCTGTCTGATCTCGGGGTGCTGCCTGATCTCGGGGTGCTGTCTGATCCCGGGGTGCTGCCTGATCTCGGGGTACAGTCTCTGTAGAGTCTCGGGGTGCTGTCTGATCTCGGGGTGCTGTGTGATCTCGGGGTGCTGCCTGATCTCAGGGTACAGTCTCTGTAGAGTCTCGGGGTGCTGTCTGATCTCGGGGTGCTGCCTGATCTCGGGGTACAGTCTCTGTAGAGTCTCGGGGTGCTGTCTGATCTCGGGGTGCTGCCTGATCTCGGGGTGCTGTCTGATCTCGGGGTGCTGCCTGATCTCGGGGTGCTGCCTGATCTCGGGGTACAGTCTCTATAGAGTCTCGGGGTGCTGTCTGATCTCGGGGTGCTGTCTGATCTCGGGGTGCTGCCTGATCTCGGGGTACTGTCTGATATCGGGGTGCTGCCTGATCTCAGGGTGCTGTCTGATCTCGGAATGCTGCCTAATCTCGGGGTGCTGTCTGATCTCGCGGTGCTGTCTGATCTCGGGGTGCTGCCTGATCTCGGGGTGCTGCCTGATCTCGGGGTGCTGTCTGATCTCGTGGTACAGTCCATGTAGAGTCTCGGGGTGCTGTCTGATCTCGTGGTGCTGTCTGATCTCGGGGTGCTGTCTGATCTCGGGGTACAGTCTATGTAGAGTCTCGGGGTGCTGTCTGATCTCGGGGTGCTGTCTGATCTCGGGGTGCTGTCTGATCTCGGGGTGCTGTCTGATCTCGGGGTACAGTCTATGTAGAGTCTCGGGGTGCTGTCTGATCTCGGGGTGCTGTCTGATCTCGGGGTGCTGTCTGATCTCGGGGTGCTGCCTGATCTCGGGGTACTGTCTGATATCGGGGTGCTGCCTGATCTCGGGGTGCTGTCTGATCTCGGGGTGCTGTCTGATCTCGGGGTGCTTTCTGATCTCGGGGTGCTGTCTGATCTCGGGGTGCTGTCTGATCTCGGGGTGCTGTCTGAGCCAGAGGTGCAGTCTGATCTCGGGGTGCTGTCTGATCTAGGGGTGCTGTCTGATCTCGGAGTGCTGCCTGATCTCGGGGTGCTGTATGATCTCGGGGTGCTGCCTGATCTCGGGGTGCTGCCTGATCTCGGGGTGCTGTCTGATCTTGGGGTGCTGCCTGATCTCAGGGTGCTGTCTGATATCAGGGTGCTGTCTGATATCGGGGTGCTGTCTGATCTCAGGGTGCTGTCTAATCTCAGGGTGCTGCCTAATCTCGGGGTGCTGCCTAATCTTGGGGTGCTGTCTGATCTCGGAGTGCTGCCTGATCTCGGGGTGCTGTCTGATCTCGGGGTGCTGCCTGATCTCGGGGTGCTGCCTGATCTCGGGGTGCTGTCTGATCTCGGGGTGCTGTCTGATCTTGGGGTGCTGCCTGATCTCGGGGTGCTGTCTGATATCAGGGTGCTGTCTGATCTCAGGGTGCTGTCTGATATCGGGGTGCTGTCTGATCTCAGGGTGCTGTCTAATCTCAGGGTGCTGCCTAATCTCGGGGTGCTGCCTAATCTCGGGGTGCTGCCTGATCTCGGGGTGCTGTCTGATCTCGGGGTGCTGCCTGATCTCGGGGTGCTGCCTGATCTCGGGGTACAGTCTCTGTAGAGTCTCGGGGTGCTGCCTGATCTCGGGGTGCTGCCTGATCTCGGGGTACAGTCTCTGTAGAGTCTCGGGGTGCAGTCTGATCTCGGGTGCAGTCTGATCTCGGGGTGCTGCCTGATCTCGGAGTACAGTCTCTGTAGAGTCTTGGGGTGCTGTCTGATCTCGGGGTGCTGTCTGATCTCGGGGTGCTGCCTGATCTCGGGGTGCTGTCTGATCCCGGGGTGCTGCCTGATCTCGGGGTACAGTCTCTGTAGAGTCTCGGGGTGCTGTCTGATCTCGGGGTGCTGTGTGATCTCGGGGTGCTGCCTGATCTCAGGGTACAGTCTCTGTAGAGTCTCGGGTGCTGTCTGATCTCGGGGTGCTGCCTGATCTCGGGGTACAGTCTCTGTAGAGTCTCGGGGTGCTGTCTGATCTCGGGGTGCTGCCTGATCTCGGGGTGCTGTCTGATCTCGGGGTGCTGCCTGATCTCGGGGTGCTGCCTGATCTCGGGGTGCTGCCTGATCTCGGGGTACAGTCTCTATAGAGTCTCGGGGTGCTGTCTGATCTCGGGGTGCTGTCTGATCTCGGGGTGCTGTCTGATCTCGGGGTGCTGCCTGATCTCGGGGTACTGTCTGATATCGGGGTGCTGCCTGATCTCAGGGTGCTGTCTGATTTCGGAATGCTGCCTAATCTCGGGGTGCTGTCTGATCTCGTGGTGCTGTCTGATCTCGGGGTGCTGCCTGATCTCGGGGTGCTGCCTGATCTCGGGGTGCTGTCTGATCTCGGGGTGCTGTCTGATCTCGGGGTGCTGTCTGAGCCAGGGGTGCAGTCTGATCTCGGGGTGCTGTCTGATCTTGGGGTGCTGTCTGATCTCGGAGTGCTGCCTGATCTCGGGGTGCTGTCTGATCTCGGGGTGCTGCCTGATCTCGGGGTGCTGCCTGATCTCGGGGTGCTGTCTGATCTCGGGGTGCTGTCTGATCTTGGGGTGCTGCCTGATCTCGGGGTGCTGTCTGATATCAGGGTGCTGTCTGATCTCAGGGTGCTGTCTGATATCGGGGTGCTGTCTGATCTCAGGGTGCTGTCTAATCTCAGGGTGCTGCCTAATCTCGGGGTGCTGCCTAATCTCGGGGTGCTGCCTGATCTCGGGGTGCTGTCTGATCTCGGGGTGCTGCCTGATCTCGGGGTGCTGCCTTATCTCGGGGTACAGTCTCTGTAGAGTCTCGGGGTGCTACCTGATCTCGGGGTGCTGCCTGATCTCGGGGTACAGTCTCTGTAGAGTCTCGGGGTGCAGTCTGATCTCGGGGTGCAGTCTGATCTCGCGGTGCAGTCTGATCTCGCGGTGCTGCCTGATCTCGGAGTACAGTCTCTGTAGAGTCTTGGGGTGCTGTCTGATCTCGGGGTGCTGTCTGATCTCAGGGTGCTGCCTGATCTCGGGGTGCTGTCTGATCCCGGGGTGCTGCCTGATCTCGGGGTACAGTCTCTGTAGAGTCTCGGGGTGCTGTCTGATCTCGGGGTGCTGTGTGATCTCGGGGTGCTGCCTGATCTCAGGGTACAGTCTCTGTAGAGTCTCGGGGTGCTGTCTGATCTCGGGGTGCTGCCTGATCTCGGGGTACAGTCTCTGTAGAGTCTCGGGGTGCTGTCTGATCTCGGGGTGCTGCCTGATCTCGGGGTACTGTCTGATCTCGGGGTGCTGCCTGATCTCGGGGTGCTGCCTGATCTCGGGGTACAGTCTCTATAGAGTCTCGGGGTGCTGTCTGATCTCGGGGTGCTGTCTGATCTCGGGGTGCTGCCTGATCTCGGGGTACTGTCTGATATCGGGGTGCTGCCTGATCTCAGGGTGCTGTCTGAAATCGGAATGCTGCCTAATCTCGGGGTGCTGTCTGATCTCGCGGTGCTGTCTGATCTCGGGGTGCTGCCTGATCTCGGGGTGCTGCCTGATCTCGGGGTGCTGTCTGATCTCGTGGTACAGTCCATGTAGAGTCTCGGGGTGCTGTCTGATCTCGTGGTGCTGTCTGATCTCGGGGTGCTGTCTGATCTCGGGGTACAGTCTATGTAGAGTCTCGGGGTGCTGTCTGATCTCGGGGTGCTGTCTGATCTCAGGGTGCTGCCTGATCTCGGGGTACTGTCTGATCTCGGGGTGCTGTCTGATCTCGGGGTGCTGCCTGATCTCGGGGTGCTGCCTGATCTCGGGGTACAGTCTATGTAAAGTCTCGGGGTGCTGTCTGAGCTCGGGGTATAGTCTATGTAGAGTCTCGGGGTGCTGCCTGATCTCGGGGTGCTGCCTGATCTCGGGGTGCTGTCTGATCTCAGGGTGCTGCCTGATCTCGGGATGCTGTCTGAACTCAGGGTGCTGCTTGATCTCGGGGTGCTGCCTGATCTCGGGGTGCTGCCTGATCTCGGGGTGCTGTCTGATCTCGGGGTGCTGTCTGATCTCGGGGTGCTGCCTGATCTCGGGGTGCTGTCTGATCTCGGGGTGCTGTCTGATCTCGGGGTACAGTCTACATAGAGTCTCGGGGTGCTGTCTGATCTCGGGGTGCTGCCTGATCTCGGGGTACAGTCTCTGTAGAGTCTCGGGGTGCAGTCTGATCTCGGGGTGCAGTCTGATCTCGGGGTGCTGCCTGATCTCGGGGTACAGTCTCTGTAGAGTCTTGGGGTGCTGTCTGATCTCGGGGTGCTGTCTGATCTCGGGGTGCTGCCTGATCTCGGGGTGCTGTCTGATCCCGGGGTGCTGCCTGATCTCGGGGTACAGTCTCTGTAGAGTCTCGGGGTGCTGTCTGATCTTGGGGTGCTGTGTGATCTCGGGGTGCTGCCTGATCTCAGGGTACAGTCTCTGTA
Organism: Ranitomeya imitator; assembly: GCF_032444005.1. NCBI lineage: Eukaryota > Metazoa > Chordata > Amphibia > Anura > Dendrobatidae > Ranitomeya > Ranitomeya imitator. The sequence continues at coordinate 1,550,221 of NC_091285.1, read as the reverse complement.
GAGTCTCGGGGTGCTGTCTGATCTCGGGGTGCTGCCTGATCTCGGGGTACAGTCTCTGTAGAGTCTCGGGGTGCTGTCTGATCTCGGGGTGCTGCCTGATCTCGGGGTGCTGTCTGATCTCGGGGTGCTGCCTGATCTCGGGGTGCTGCCTGATCTCGGGGTGCTGCCTGATCTCGGGGTACAGTCTCTATAGAGTCTCGGGGTGCTGTCTGATCTCGGGGTGCTGTCTGATCTCGGGGTGCTGTCTGATCTCGGGGTGCTGCCTGATCTCGGGGTACTGTCTGATATCGGGGTGCTGCCTGATCTTAGGGTGCTGTCTGATCTCGGAATGCTGCCTAATCTCGGGGTGCTGTCTGATCTCGCGGTGCTGTCTGATCTCGGGGTGCTGCCTGATCTCGGGGTGCTGCCTGATCTCGGGGTGCTGTCTGATCTCGTGGTACAGTCCATGTAGAGTCTCGGGGTGCTGTCTGATCTCGTGGTGCTGTCTGATCTCGGGGTGCTGTCTGATCTCGGGGTACAGTCTATGTAGAGTCTCGGGGTGCTGTCTGATCTCGGGGTGCTGTCTGATCTCAGGGTGCTGCCTGATCTCGGGGTACTGTCTGATCTCGGGGTGCTGTCTGATCTCGGGGTGCTGCCTGATCTCGGGGTGCTGCCTGATCTCGGGGTACAGTCTATGTAAAGTCTCGGGGTGCTGTCTGAGCTCGGGGTATAGTCTATGTAGAGTCTCGGGGTGCTGCCTGATCTCGGGGTGCTGCCTGATCTCGGGGTGCTGTCTGATCTCAGGGTGCTGCCTGATCTCGGGATGCTGTCTGAACTCAGGGTGCTGCTTGATCTCGGGGTGCTGCCTGATCTCGGGGTGCTGCCTGATCTCGGGGTGCTGTCTGATCTCGGGGTGCTGTCTGATCTCGGGGTGCTGCCTGATCTCGGGGTGCTGCCTGATCTCGGGGTGCTGTCTGATCTCGGGGTGCTGTCTGATCTCGGGGTACAGTCTACATAGAGTCTCGGGGTGCTGTCTGATCTCGGGGTGCTGCCTGATCTCGGGGTGCTGTCTGATCTCAGGGTGCTGCCTGATCTCGGGATGCTGTCTGATCTCAGGGTGCTGCCTGATCTCGGGGTGCTGTCTGATCTCAGGGTGCTGTCTGATCTCAGGGTGCTGCCTGATCTCGGGGAGCTGTCTGATCTCAGGGTGCTGCCTGATCTCGGGGTGCTGTCTGATCTCGGGGTGCTGTCTGATCTCGGGGTACAGTCTATGTAGAGTCTCGGGGTGCTGTCTGATCTCGGGGTGCTGTCTGATCTCGGGGTGCTGTCTGATCTCGGGGTGCTGTCTGATCTCGGGGTACAGTCTATGTAGAGTCTCGGGGTGCTGTCTGATCTCGGGGTGCTGTCTGATCTCGGGGTGCTGTTATGGCTGGCAATCAGGCAACACAGCGTGCAGTAATCAGCGCACATACAGAGATCTGGCAATAACCAAAGACAATAGGACGAGCTCTGAGACGTGGAATCTCTGTAGACTGCAGTACCTGATCTATCCTCACACAACTATAAGCAGCAGTGGATTGCGCCTAACAACTACCTATGCAACTCGGCACTGCCTGAGGAGCTGACTAGCCTGAAGATAGAAATACAAGCCTGACTTACCTCAGAGAAATACCCCAAAGGAATAGGCAGCCCCCCACATATAATGACTGTTAGCAAGATGAAAAGACAAACGTAGGAATGAAATAGATTCAGCAAAGTGAGGCCCGATATTCTAGACAGAGCGAGGATAGCAAAGAGAACTATGCAGTCTACAAAAAACCCTAAAACGAAAACCACGCAAAGGGGCAAAAAGACCCACCGTGCCGAACTAACAGCACGGCGGTGCACCCCTCTGCTTCTCAGAGCTTCCAGCAAAAGACAATAGCAAGCTGGACAGAAAAAAACAGAAAACAAACTAGAAGCACTTATCTAGCAGAGCAGCAGGCCCAAGGAAAGATGCAGTAGCTCAGATCCAACACTGGAACATTGACAAGGAGCAAGGAAGACAGACTCAGGTGGAGCTAAATAGCAAGGCAGCCAACGAGCTCACCAAAACACCTGAGGGAGGAAGCCCAGAGACTGCAATACCACTTGTGACCACAGAAGTGAACTCAGCCACAGAATTCACAACAGTACCCCCCCCTTGAGGAGGGGTCACCGAACCCTCACCAGAACCCCCAGGCCGACCAGGATGAGCCACATGAAAGGCACGAACAAGATCTGGGGCATGGACATCAGAGGCAAAAACCCAGGAATTATCTTCCTGAGCATAACCCTTCCATTTGACCAGATACTGGAGTTTCCGTCTAGAGACACGAGAATCCAAAATCTTCTCCACAATATACTCCAATTCCCCCTCCACCAAAACAGGGGCAGGAGGCTCCACAGATGGAACCATAGGTGCCACGTATCTCCTCAACAACGACCTATGGAATACATTATGTATGGAAAAGGAGTCTGGGAGGGTCAAACGAAAAGACACCGGATTGAGAATCTCAGAAATCCTATACGGACCAATAAAACGAGGTTTAAATTTAGGAGAGGAAACCTTCATAGGAATATGACGAGAAGATAACCAAACCAAATCCCCAACACGAAGTCGGGGTCCCACACGGCGTCTGCGATTAGCGAAAAGCTGAGCCTTCTCCTGGGACAAGGTCAAATTGTCCACTACCTGAGTCCAGATCTGCTGCAACCTGTCCACCACAGAATCCACACCAGGACAGTCCGAAGACTCAACCTGTCCTGAAGAGAAACGAGGATGGAACCCAGAATTGCAGAAAAATGGAGAGACCAAGGTAGCCGAGCTGGCCCGATTATTAAGGGCGAACTCAGCCAACGGCAAAAATGACACCCAATCATCCTGGTCAGCGGAAACAAAACATCTCAGATATGTTTCCAAGGTCTGATTGGTTCGTTCGGTCTGGCCATTAGTCTGAGGATGGAAGGCCGAGGAGAAAGATAGGTCAATGCCCATCCTACCACAAAAGGCTCGCCAGAACCTCGAGACAAACTGGGAACCTCTGTCAGAAACAATATTCTCAGGAATGCCATGTAAACGAACCACATGCTGGAAGAACAAAGGCACCAAATCAGAGGAGGAAGGCAATTTAACCAAGGGCACCAGATGGACCATTTTAGAAAAGCGATCACAGACCACCCAAATGACCGACATTTTTTGAGAAACGGGAAGGTCAGAAATGAAATCCATCGAAATATGTGTCCAAGGCCTCTTCGGGACCGGCAAGGGCAAAAGCAACCCACTGGCACGTGAACAGCAGGGCTTAGCCCTAGCACAAATTCCACAGGACTGCACAAAAGCACGCACATCCCGTGACAGAGATGGCCACCAGAAGGATCTAGCAACCAACTCCCTGGTACCAAAGATTCCTGGATGACCGGCCAGCACCGAACAATGAAGTTCAGAGATAACTTTACTAGTCCACCTATCAGGGACGAACAGTTTCTCGGCTGGACAACGATCAGGTTTATTAGCCTGAAATTTCTGCAACACTCTCCGCAAATCAGGGGAGATGGCAGACACAATGACTCCTTCCTTGAGGATACTCGCCGGCTCAGATAACCCCGGAGAGTCGGGCACAAAACTCCTAGACAGAGCATCCGCCTTCACATTTTTAGAGCCCGGAAGGTATGAAATCACAAAATCAAAACGAGCAAAAAATAACGACCAACGGGCCTGTCTAGGATTCAAGCGCTTGGCAGACTCGAGATAAGTCAAGTTCTTATGATCAGTCAATACCACCACGCGATGCTTAGCACCCTCAAGCCAATGACGCCACTCCTCGAATGCCCACTTCATGGCCAGCAACTCTCGGTTGCCCACATCATAATTACGCTCAGCAGCAGAAAACTTCCTGGAAAAGAAAGCACATGGTTTGAACACTGAGCAACCAGAACCTCTCTGTGACAAAACCGCCCCTGCACCAATCTCAGAAGCATCAACCTCGACCTGGAACGGAAGAGAAACATCAGGTTGACACAACACAGGGGCACAGCAAAAACGACGCTTCAACTCCTGAAAAGCTTCCACGGCAGCAGAAGACCAATTAACCAAATCAGCACCCTTCTTGGTCAAATCGGTCAATGGTCTGGCAATGCTAGAAAAATTACAGATGAAGCGACGATAAAAATTAGCAAAGCCCAGGAATTTCTGCAGACTTTTTAGAGATGTCGGCTGAGTCCAATCCTGGATGGCCTGAACCTTAACCGGATCCATCTCGATAGTAGAAGGGGAAAAGATGAACCCCAAAAATGAAACTTTCTGCACACCGAAGAGACACTTTGATCCCTTCACGAACAAGGAATTAGCACGCAGTACCTGGAAAACCATTCTGACTTGCTTCACATGAGACTCCCAATCATCTGAGAAGATCAAAATGTCATCCAAGTAAACAATCAAGAATTTATCCAGATACTCACGGAAAATGTCATGCATAAAAGACTGAAAAACAGATGGAGCATTGGCAAGTCCGAACGGCATCACCAGATACTCAAAATGACCCTCGGGCGTATTAAATGCCGTTTTCCATTCATCTCCCTGCCTGATTCTCACCAGATTATACGCACCACGAAGATCAATCTTAGTAAACCAACTAGCCCCCTTAATCCGAGCAAACAAGTCAGAAATCAATGGCAAGGGATACTGAAACTTAACAGTGATCTTATTAAGAAGGCGGTAATCAATACACGGTCTTAGCGAACCATCCTTCTTGGCTACAAAAAAGAACCCTGCTCCCAATGGTGACGACGATGGGCGAATATGTCCCTTCTCCAGGGACTCCTTCACATAACTGCGCATAGCGGTGTGTTCAGGTACGGACAAATTAAATAAACGACCCTTAGGGAATTTACTACCAGGAATCAAATCGATAGCACAATCACAATTCCTATGCGGAGGTAGGGCATCAGACTTGGACTCTTCAAATACATCCTGAAAGTCCGACAAGAACTCTGGGATGTCAGAAGGAATAGATGACGAAATAGACAAAAATGGAACATCACCATGTACTCCCTGACAACCCCAGCTGGTTACCGACATAGAGTTCCAATCCAATACTGGATTATGGGTTTGTAGCCATGGCAACCCCAACACGACCACATCATGCAAATTATGCAGTACCAGAAAGCGAATAACTTCCTGATGTGCAGGAGCCATGCACATGGTCAGCTGGGCCCAGTACTGAGGCTTATTCTTGGCCAAAGGTGTAGCATCAATTCCTCTCAACGGAATAGGACACCGCAAAGGCTCCAAGAAAAATCCACAACGTTTAGCATAATCCAAATCCATCAGATTCAGGGCAGCGCCTGAATCCACAAACGCCATGACAGAATACGATGACAAAGAGCACATTAAGGTAATGGACAAAAGGAATTTGGACTGTACAGTACCAATAACGGCAGAGCTATCGAACCACCTAGTGCGTTTAGGACAATTAGAAATAGCATGAGTAGAATCACCACAATAGAAACACAGTCTGTTCAGACGTCTGTGTTCTTGCCGTTCTACTTTAGTCATAGTCCTGTCGCACTGCATAGGCTCAGGTTTACTCTCAGGCAGTACCGCCAGATGGTGCACAGATTTACGCTCGCGCAAGCGACGACCGATCTGAATGGCCAAGGACATAGACTCATTCAAACCAGCAGGCATAGGAAATCCCACCATTACATCCTTAAGAGCTTCAGAGAGACCCTTTCTGAACAAAGCCGCTAGTGCAGATTCATTCCACAGAGTAAGTACTGACCATTTCCTAAATTTCTGACAATATACTTCTACATCATCCTGACCCTGGCATAAAGCCAGCAGATTTTTCTCAGCCTGATCCACTGAATTAGGCTCATCGTAAAGCAATCCGAGCGCCAGGAAAAATGCATCAACATTACTCAATGCAGAATCTCCTGGTGCAAGAGAAAACGCCCAGTCCTGTGGGTCGCCGCGCAAAAAAGAAATAATAATCAAAACCTGTTGAATAGGATTACCAGAAGAATGAGGTTTCAAGGCCAAAAATAGCTTACAATTATTTCTGAAGCTCAGGAACTTAGTTCCGTCACCAAAAAACAAATCAGGAATCGGAATTCTTGGTTCTAGCATCGATTTCTGATCAATAGTATCTTGAATCTTTTGTACATTTACAACGAGATTATCCATTGAGGAGCACAGAGCCTGAATATCCATGTCCACAGCTGTGTCCTGAAGCACTCTAATGTCTAGGGGAAAAAAAAGACTGAAGACAGAGCTAAGAAAAAAAAATGATGTCAGGATTTCTTTTTTCCCTCTATTGGGAATCATTGGTGTGGCTCCTTGTACTGTTATGGCTGGCAATCAGGCAACACAGCGTGCAGTAATCAGCGCACATACAGAGATCTGGCAATAACCAAAAACAATAGGACGAGCTCTGAGACGTGGAATCTCTGTAGACTGCAGTACCTGATCTATCCTCACACAACTATAAGCAGCAGTGGATTGCGCCTATCACTACCTATGCAACTCGGCACTGCCTGAGGAGCTGACTAGCCTGAAGATAGAAATACAAGCCTGACTTACCTCAGAGAAATACCCCAAAGGAATAGGCAGCCCCCCACATATAATGACTGTTAGCAAGATGAAAAGACAAACGTAGGAATGAAATAGATTCAGCAAAGTGAGGCCCGATATTCTCGACAGAGCGAGGATAGCAAAGAGAACTATGCAGTCTACAAAAAACCCTAAAACGAAAACCACGCAAAGGGGCAAAAAGACCCACCGTGCCGAACTAACAGCACGGCGGTGCACCCCTCTGCTTCTCAGAGCTTCCAGCAAAAGACAATAGCAAGCTGGACAGAAAAAAACAGAAAACAAACTAGAAGCACTTATCTAGCAGAGCAGCAGGCCCAAGGAAAGATGCAGTAGCTCAGATCCAACACTGGAACATTGACAAGGAGCAAGGAAGACAGACTCAGGTGGAGCTAAATAGCAAGGCAGCCAACGAGCTCACCAAAACACCTGAGGGAGGAAGCCCAGAGACTGCAATACCACTTGTGACCACAGAAGTGAACTCAGCCACAGAATTCACAACAGGGTGCTGTCTGATCTCGGGGTGCTGCCTGATCTCGGGGTACTGTCTGATATCGGGGTGCTGCCTGATCTCGGGGTGCTGTCTGATCTCGGGGTGCTGTCTGATCTCGGGGTGCTTTCTTATCTCGGGGTGCTGTCTGATCTCGGGGTGCTGTCTGATCTCGGGGTGCTGTCTGAGCCAGGGGTGCAGTCTGATCTCGGGGTGCTGTCTGATCTTGGGGTGCTGTCTGATCTCGGAGTGCTGCCTGATCTCGGGGTGCTGTCTGATCTCGGGGTGCTGCCTGATCTCGGGGTGCTGCCTGATCTCGGGGTGCTGTCTGATCTCGGGGTGCTGTCTGATCTCGGGGTGCTGTCTGATCTTGGGGTGCTGCCTAATCTCGGGGTGCTGCCTGATCTCGGGGTGCTGCCTGATCTCGGGGTGCTGCCTGATCTCGGGGTGCTGTCTGATCTCGGGGTGCTTTCTTATCTCGGGGTGCTGTCTGATCTCGGGGTGCTGTCTGATCTCGGGGTGCTGTCTGATCTCGGGGTGCTGTCTGATCTCGGGGTGCTGCCTAATCTCGGGGTGCTGCCTGATCTCAGGGTGCTGTCTGATCTCGGGGTGCTGCCTGATCTCGGGGTGCTGCCTGATCTCGGGGTACAGTCTCTGTAGAGTCTCGGGGTGCTGCCTGATCTCGGGGTGCTGCCTGATCTCGGGGTACAGTCTCTGTAGAGTCTCGGGGTGCAGTCTGATCTCGGGGTGCAGTCTGATCTCGGGGTGCTGCCTGATCTCGGAGTACAGTCTCTGTAGAGTCTTGGGGTGCTGCCTGATCTCAGGGTACAGTCTCTGTAGAGTCTCGGGGTGCTGTCTGATCTCGGGGTGCTGCCTGATCTCGGGGTACAGTCTCTGTAGAGTCTCGGGGTGCTGTCTGATCTCGGGGTGCTGCCTGATCTCGGGGTGCTATCTGATCTCGGGGTGCTGCCTGATCTCGGGGTGCTGCCTGATCTCGGGGTGCTGCCTGATCTCGGGGTACAGTCTCTATAGAGTCTCGGGGTGCTGTCTGATCTCGGGGTGCTGTCTGATCTCAGGGTGCTGCCTGATCTCGGGTACTGTCTGATCTCGCGGTGCTGTCTGATCTCGGGGTGCTGCCTGATCTCGGGGTGCTGCCTGATCTCGGGGTGCTGTCTGATCTCGTGGTACAGTCCATGTAGAGTCTCGGGGTGCTGTCTGATCTCGTGGTGCTGTCTGATCTCGGGGTGCTGTCTGATCTCGGGGTACAGTCTATGTAGAGTCTCGGGGTGCTGTCTGATCTCGGGGTGCTGTCTGATCTCAGGGTGCTGCCTGATCTCGGGTACTGTCTGATCTCGGGGTGCTGTCTGATCTCGGGGTGCTGCCTGATCTCGGGGTGCTGCCTGATCTCGGGGTACAGTCTATGTAAAGTCTCGGGGTGCTGTCTGAGCTCGGGGTATAGTCTATGTAGAGTCTCGGGGTGCTGCCTGATCTCGGGGTGCTGCCTGATCTCGGGGTGCTGTCTGATCTCAGGGTGCTGCCTGATCTCGGGATGCTGTCTGAACTCAGGGTGCTGCTTGATCTCGGGGTGCTGCCTGATCTCGGGGTGCTGTCTGATCTCGGGGTGCTGTCTGATCTCGGGGTGCTGCCTGATCTCGGGGTGCTGCCTGATCTCGGGGTGCTGTCTGATCTCGGGGTGCTGTCTGATCTCGGGGTACAGTCTACATAGAGTCTCGGGGTGCTGTCTGATCTCGGGGTGCTGCCTGATCACGGGGTGCTGTCTGATCTCAGGGTGCTGCCTGATCTCGGGATGCTGTCTGATCTCAGGGTGCTGCCTGATCTCGGGGTGCTGTCTGATCTCAGGGTGCTGTCTGATCTCAGGGTGCTGCCTGATCTCGGGGAGCTGTCTGATCTCAGGGTGCTGCCTGATCTCGGGGTGCTGTCTGATCTCGGGGTGCTGTCTGATCTCGGGGTACAGTCTATGTAGAGTCTCGGGGTGCTGTCTGATCTCGGGGTGCTGTCTGATCTCGGGGTGCTGTCTGATCTCGGGGTGCTGTCTGATCTCGGGGTACAGTCTATGTAGAGTCTCGGGGTGCTGTCTGATCTCGGGGTGCTGTCTGATCTCGGGGTGCTGTCTGATCTCGGGGTGCTGCCTGATCTCGGGGTACTGTCTGATATCGGGGTGCTGCCTGACCTCGGGGTGCTGTCTGATCTCGGGGTGCTGTCTGATCTCGGGGTGCTTTCTGATCTCGGGGTGCTGTCTGATCTCGGGGTGCTGTCTGATCTCGGGGTGCTGTCTGAGCCAGGGGTGCAGTCTGATCTCGGGGTGCTGTCTGATCTTGGGGTGCTGTCTGATCTCGGAGTGCTGCCTGATCTCGGGGTGCTGTCTGATCTCGGGGTGCTGCCTGATCTCGGGGTGCTGCCTGATCTCGGGGTGCTGTCTGATCTCGGGGTGCTGTCTGATCTTGGGGTGCTGCCTGATCTCGGGGTGCTGTCTGATATCAGGGTGCTGTCTGATCTCAGGGTGCTGTCTGATATCGGGGTGCTGTCTGATCTCAGGGTGCTGTCTAATCTCAGGGTGCTGCCTAATCTCGGGGTGCTGCCTAATCTCGGGGTGCTGCCTGATCTCGGGGTGCTGTCTGATCTCGGGGTGCTGCCTGATCTCGGGGTGCTGCCTGATCTCGGGGTACAGTCTCTGTAGAGTCTCGGGGTGCTGCCTGATCTCGGGGTGCTGCCTGATCTCGGGGTACAGTCTCTGTAGAGTCTCGGGGTGCAGTCTGATCTCGGGTGCAGTCTGATCTCGGGGTGCTGCCTGATCTCGGAGTACAGTCTCTGTAGAGTCTTGGGGTGCTGTCTGATCTCGGGGTGCTGTCTGATCTCGGGGTGCTGCCTGATCTCGGGGTGCTGTCTGATCCCGGGGTGCTGCCTGATCTCGGGGTACAGTCTCTGTAGAGTCTCGGGGTGCTGTCTGATCTCGGGGTGCTGTGTGATCTCGGGGTGCTGCCTGATCTCAGGGTACAGTCTCTGTAGAGTCTCGGGGTGCTGTCTGATCTCGGGGTGCTGCCTGATCTCGGGGTACAGTCTCTGTAGAGTCTCGGGGTGCTGTCTGATCTCGGGGTGCTGCCTGATCTCGGGGTGCTGTCTGATCTCGGGGTGCTGCCTGATCTCGGGGTGCTGCCTGATCTCGGGGTGCTGCCTGATCTCGGGGTACAGTCTCTATAGAGTCTCGGGGTGCTGTCTGATCTCGGGGTGCTGTCTGATCTCGGGGTGCTGTCTGATCTCGGGGTGCTGCCTGATCTCGGGGTACTGTTTGATATCGGGGTGCTGCCTGATCTCAGGGTGCTGTCTGATCTCGGAATGCTGCCTAATCTCGGGGTGCTGTCTGATCTCGCGGTGCTGTCTGATCTCGGGGTGCTGCCTGATCTCGGGGTGCTGCCTGATCTCGGGGTGCTGTCTGATCTCGGGGTGCTGTCTGATCTCGGGGTGCTGTCTGAGCCAGGGGTGCAGTCTGATCTCGGGGTGCTGTCTGATCTTGGGGTGCTGTCTGATCTCGGAGTGCTGCCTGATCTCGGGGTGCTGTCTGATCTCGGGGTGCTGCCTGATCTCGGGGTGCTGCCTGATCTCGGGGTGCTGTCTGATCTCGGGGTGCTGTCTGATCTTGGGGTGCTGCCTGATCTCGGGGTGCTGTCTGATATCAGGGTGCTGTCTGATCTCAGGGTGCTGTCTGATATCGGGGTGCTGTCTGATCTCAGGGTGCTGTCTAATCTCAGGGTGCTGCCTAATCTCGGGGTGCTGCCTAATCTCGGGGTGCTGCCTGATCTCGGGGTGCTGTCTGATCTCGGGGTGCTGCCTGATCTCGGGGTGCTGCCTGATCTCGGGGTACAGTCTCTGTAGAGTCTCGGGGTGCTGCCTGATCTCGGGGTGCTGCCTGATCTCGGGGTACAGTCTCTGTAGAGTCTCGGGGTGCTGTCTGATCTCGGGGTGCTGTGTGATCTCGGGGTGCTGCCTGATCTCAGGGTACAGTCTCTGTAGAGTCTCGGGGTGCTGTCTGATCTCGGGGTGCTGCCTGATCTCGGGGTACAGTCTCTGTAGAGTCTCGGGGTGCTGTCTGATCTCGGGGTGCTGCCTGATCTCGGGGTACTGTCTGATCTCGGGGTGCTGCCTGATCTCGGGGTGCTGCCTGATCTCGGGGTGCTGCCTGATCTCGGGGTACAGTCTCTATAGAGTCTCGGGGTGCTGTCTGATCTCGGGGTGCTGTCTGATCTCGGGGTGCTGTCTGATCTCGGGGTGCTGCCTGATCTCGGGGTACTGTCTGATATCGGGGTGCTGCCTGATCTCAGGGTGCTGTCTGATCTCGGAATGCTGCCTAATCTCGGGGTGCTGTCTGATCTCGCGGTGCTGTCTGATCTCGGGGTGCTGCCTGATCTCGGGGTGCTGCCTGATCTCGGGGTGCTGTCTGATCTCGTGGTACAGTCCATGTAGAGTCTCGGGGTGCTGTCTGATCTCGTGGTGCTGTCTGATCTCGGGGTGCTGTCTGATCTCGGGGTACAGTCTATGTAGAGTCTCGGGGTGCTGTCTGATCTCGGGGTGCTGTCTGATCTCAGGGTGCTGCCTGATCTCGGGGTACTGTCTGATCTCGGGGTGCTGTCTGATCTCGGGGTGCTGCCTGATCTCGGGGTGCTGCCTGATCTCGGGGTACAGTCTATGTAAAGTCTCGGGGTGCTGTCTGAGCTCGGGGTATAGTCTATGTAGAGTCTCGGGGTGCTGCCTGATCTCGGGGTGCTGCCTGATCTCGGGGTGCTGTCTGATCTCAGGGTGCTGCCTGATCTCGGGATGCTGTCTGAACTCAGGGTGCTGCTTGATCTCGGGGTGCTGCCTGATCTCGGGGTGCTGCCTGATCTCGGGGTGCTGTCTGATCTCGGGGAGCTGTCTGATCTCGGGGTGCTGCCTGATCTCGGGGTGCTGCCTGATCTCGGGGTGCTGTCTGATCTCGGGGTGCTGTCTAATCTCGGGGTACAGTCTACATAGAGTCTCGGGGTGCTGTCTGATCTCGGGGTGCTGCCTGATCTCGGGGTGCTGTCTGATCTCAGGGTGCTGCCTGATCTCGGGATGCTGTCTGATCTCAGGGTGCTGCCTGATCTCGGGGTGCTGTCTGATCTCAGGGTGCTGTCTGATCTCAGGGTGCTGCCTGATCTCGGGGAGCTGTCTGATCTCAGGGTGCTGCCTGATCTCGGGGTGCTGTCTGATCTCGGGGTGCTGTCTGATCTCGGGGTACAGTCTATGTAGAGTCTCGGGGTGCTGTCTGATCTCGGGGTGCTGTCTGATCTCGGGGTGCTGTCTGATCTCGGGGTACAGTCTATGTAGAGTCTCGGGGTGCTGTCTGATCTCGGGGTGCTGTCTGATCTCGGGGTGCTGTCTGATCTCGGGGTGCTGCCTGATCTCGGGGTACTGTCTGATCTCGGGGTACTGTCTGATATCGGGGTGCTGCCTGATCTCGGGGTGCTGTCTGATCTCGGGGTGCTGTCTGATCTCGGGGTGCTTTCTTATCTCGGGGTGCTGTCTGATCTCGGGGTGCTGTCTGATCTCGGGGTGCTGTCTGAGCCAGGGGTGCAGTCTGATCTCGGGGTGCTGTCTGATCTCGGGGTGCTGTCTGATCTCGGAGTGCTGCCTGATCTCGGGGTGCTGTCTGATCTCGTGGTGCTGCCTGATCTCGGGGTGCTGCCTGATCTCGGGGTGCTGTCTGATCTCGGGGTGCTGTCTGATCTCGGAGTGCTGCCTGATCTCGGGGTGCTGTCTGATCTCGGGGTGCTGCCTGATCTCGGGGTGCTGCCTGATCTCGGGGTGCTGTCTGATCTCGGGGTGCTGTCTGATCTTGGGGTGCTGCCTGATCTCGGGGTGCTGTCTGATATCAGGGTGCTGTCTGATCTCAGGGTGCTGTCTGATATCGGGGTGCTGTCTGATCTCAGGGTGCTGTCTAATCTCAGGGTGCTGCCTAATCTCGGGGTGCTGCCTAATCTCGGGGTGCTGCCTGATCTCGGGGTGCTGTCTGATCTCGGGGTGCTGCCTGATCTCGGGGTGCTGCCTGATCTCGGGGTACAGTCTCTGTAGAGTCTCGGGGTGCTGCCTGATCTCGGGGTGCTGCCTGATCTCGGGGTACAGTCTCTGTAGAGTCTCGGGGTGCTGTCTGATCTCGGGGTGCTGTGTGATCTCGGGGTGCTGCCTGATCTCAGGGTACAGTCTCTGTAGAGTCTCGGGGTGCTGTCTGATCTCGGGGTGCTGCCTGATCTCGGGGTACAGTCTCTGTAGAGTCTCGGGGTGCTGTCTGATCTCGGGGTGCTGCCTGATCTCGGGGTACTGTCTGATCTCGGGGTGCTGCCTGATCTCGGGGTGCTGCCTGATCTCGGGGTGCTGCCTGATCTCGGGGTACAGTCTCTATAGAGTCTCGGGGTGCTGTCTGATCTCGGGGTGCTGTCTGATCTCGGGGTGCTGTCTGATCTCGGGGTGCTGCCTGATCTCGGGGTACTGTCTGATATCGGGGTGCTGCCTGATCTCAGGGTGCTGTCTGATCTCGGAATGCTGCCTAATCTCGGGGTGCTGTCTGATCTCGCGGTGCTGTCTGATCTCGGGGTGCTGCCTGATCTCGGGGTGCTGCCTGATCTCGGGGTGCTGTCTGATCTCGTGGTACAGTCCATGTAGAGTCTCGGGGTGCTGTCTGATCTCGTGGTGCTGTCTGATCTCGGGGTGCTGTCTGATCTCGGGGTACAGTCTATGTAGAGTCTCGGGGTGCTGTCTGATCTCGGGGTGCTGTCTGATCTCAGGGTGCTGCCTGATCTCGGGGTACTGTCTGATCTCGGGGTGCTGTCTGATCTCGGGGTGCTGCCTGATCTCGGGGTGCTGCCTGATCTCGGGGTACAGTCTATGTAAAGTCTCGGGGTGCTGTCTGAGCTCGGGGTATAGTCTATGTAGAGTCTCGGGGTGCTGCCTGATCTCGGGGTGCTGCCTGATCTCGGGGTGCTGTCTGATCTCAGGGTGCTGCCTGATCTCGGGATGCTGTCTGAACTCAGGGTGCTGCTTGATCTCGGGGTGCTGCCTGATCTCGGGGTGCTGCCTGATCTCGGGGTGCTGTCTGATCTCGGGGAGCTGTCTGATCTCGGGGTGCTGCCTGATCTCGGGGTGCTGCCTGATCTCGGGGTGCTGTCTGATCTCGGGGTGCTGTCTAATCTCGGGGTACAGTCTACATAGAGTCTCGGGGTGCTGTCTGATCTCGGGGTGCTGCCTGATCTCGGGGTGCTGTCTGATCTCAGGGTGCTGCCTGATCTCGGGATGCTGTCTGATCTCAGGGTGCTGCCTGATCTCGGGGTGCTGTCTGATCTCAGGGTGCTGTCTGATCTCAGGGTGCTGCCTGATCTCGGGGAGCTGTCTGATCTCAGGGTGCTGCCTGATCTCGGGGTGCTGTCTGATCTCGGGGTGCTGTCTGATCTCGGGGTACAGTCTATGTAGAGTCTCGGGGTGCTGTCTGATCTCGGGGTGCTGTCTGATCTCGGGGTGCTGTCTGATCTCGGGGTACAGTCTATGTAGAGTCTCGGGGTGCTGTCTGATCTCGGGGTGCTGTCTGATCTCGGGGTGCTGTCTGATCTCGGGGTGCTGCCTGATCTCGGGGTACTGTCTGATATCGGGGTGCTGCCTGATCTCGGGGTGCTGTCTGATCTCGGGGTGCTGTCTGATCTCGGGGTGCTTTCTTATCTCGGGGTGCTGTCTGATCTCGGGGTGCTGTCTGATCTCGGGGTGCTGTCTGAGCCAAGGGTGCAGTCTGATCTCGGGGTGCTGTCTGATCTTGGGGTGCTGTCTGATCTCGGAGTGCTGCCTGATCTCGGGGTGCTGTCTGATCTCGTGGTGCTGCCTGATCTCGGGGTGCTGCCTGATCTCGGGGTGCTGTCTGATCTCGGGGTGCTGTCTGATCTTGGGGTGCTGCCTGATCTCAGGGTGCTGTCTGATCTCAGGGTGCTGTCTGATATCAGGGTGCTGTCTGATCTCAGGGTGCTGTCTGATATCGGGGTGCTGTCTGATCTCAGGGTGCTGTCTAATCTCAGGGTGCTGCCTAATCTCGGGGTACTGCCTAATCTCGGGGTGCTGCCTGATCTCAGGGTGCTGTCTGATCTCGGGGTGCTGCCTGATCTCGGGGTGCTGCCTGATCTCGGGGTACAGTCTCTGTAGAGTCTCGGGGTGCTGCCTGATCTCGGGGTGCTGCCTGATCTCGGGGTACAGTCTCTGTAGAGTCTCGGGGTGCAGTCTGATCTCGGGGTGCAGTCTGATCTCGGGGTGCTGCCTGATCTCGGAGTACAGTCTCTGTAGAGTCTTGGGGTGCTGCCTGATCTCAGGGTACAGTCTCTGTAGAGTCTCGGGGTGCTGTCTGATCTCGGGGTGCTGCCTGATCTCAGGGTACAGTCTCTGTAGAGTCTCGGGGTGCTGTCTGATCTCGGGGTGCTGCCTGATCTCGGGGTGCTGTCTGATCTCGGGGTGCTGCCTGATCTCGGGGTGCTGCCTGATCTCGGGGTGCTGCCTGATCTCGGGGTACAGTCTCTATAGAGTCTCGGGGTGCTGTCTGATCTCGGGGTGCTGTCTGATCTCGGGGTGCTGTCTGATCTCGGGGTGCTGCCTGATCTCGGGGTACTGTCTGATATCGGGGTGCTGCCTGATCTCAGGGTGCTGTCTGATCTCGGAATGCTGCCTAATCTCGGGGTGCTGTCTGATCTCGCGGTGCTGTCTGATCTCGGGGTGCTGCCTGATCTCGGGGTGCTGCCTGATCTCGGGGTGCTGTCTGATCTCGTGGTACAGTCCATGTAGAGTCTCGGGGTGCTGTCTGATCTCGTGGTGCTGTCTGATCTCGGGGTGCTGTCTGATCTCGGGGTACAGTCTATGTAGAGTCTCGGGGTGCTGTCTGATCTCGGGGTGCTGTCTGATCTCAGGGTGCTGCCTGATCTCGGGGTACTGTCTGATCTCGGGGTGCTGTCTGATCTCGGGGTGCTGCCTGATCTCGGGGTGCTGCCTGATCTCGGGGTACAGTCTATGTAAAGTCTCGGGGTGCTGTCTGAGCTCGGGGTATAGTCTATGTAGAGTCTCGGGGTGCTGCCTGATCTCGGGGTGCTGCCTGATCTCGGGGTGCTGTCTGATCTCAGGGTGCTGCCTGATCTCGGGATGCTGTCTGAACTCAGGGTGCTGCTTGATCTCGGGGTGCTGCCTGATCTCGGGGTGCTGTCTGATCTCGGGGTGCTGCCTGATCTCGGGGTGCTGCCTGATCTCGGGGTGCTGTCTGATCTCGGGGTGCTGTCTGATCTCGGGGTACAGTCTACATAGAGTCTCGGGGTGCTGTCTGATCTCGGGGTGCTGCCTGATCTCGGGGTGCTGTCTGATCTCAGGGTGCTGCCTGATCTCGGGATGCTGTCTGATCTCAGGGTGCTGCCTGATCTCGGGGTGCTGTCTGATCTCAGGGTGCTGTCTGATCTCAGGGTGCTGCCTGATCTCGGGGAGCTGTCTGATCTCAGGGTGCTGCCTGATCTCGGGGTGCTGTCTGATCTCGGGGTGCTGTCTGATCTCGGGGTACAGTCTATGTAGAGTCTTGGGGTGCTGTCTGATCTCGGGGTGCTGTCTGATCTCGGGGTGCTGTCTGAGCTCGGGGAGCTGTCTGAGCTCGGGGTGCTGCCTGATCTCGGGGTGCTGTCTGATCTCGGGGTGCTGTCTGATCTCGGGGTGCTGCCTGATCTCGGGGTGCTGACTGATCTCGTGGTGCTGTCTGATCTCGGGGTACAGTCTATGTAGAGTCTCCGGGTACAGGGGTACAGTCGGGGTACAGTCTCTGTAGAGTCTCGGGGTGCTGTCTGATCTCGGGGTGCTGCCTGATCTCAGGGTGCTGTCTGATCTCGGGGTGCTGTCTGATCTCGGGGTATAGTCTCTGTAGAGTCTCGGGGTGCTGCCTGATCTCGGGGTGCTGCCTGATCTCGGGGTACTGTCTGATATCGGGGTGCTGCCTGATCTCGGGGTGCTGTCTGATCTCGGGGTGCTGTCTGATCTTGGGGTGCAGTCTGATCTCGGGGTGCTGCCTGATCTCGGGGTGCTGTCTGATCTCGGGGTGCTGTCTGATCTCGGGTGCTGTCTGATCTCGGGGTGCTGCCTGATCTCGGGGTGCTGACTGATCTCGTGGTGCTGTCTGATCTCGGGGTACAGTCTATGTAGAGTCTCCGGGTACAGGGGTACAGTCTCTGTAGAGTCTCGGGGTGCTGTCTGATCTCGGGGTGCTGCCTGATCTCGGGGTGCTGTCTGATCTCGGGGTGCTGTCTGATCTTGGGGTGCAGTCTGATCTCGGGGTGCTGTCTGATCTCGGGGTGCTGCCTGATCTCGGGGTGCTGTCTGATCTCGGGGTGCTGTCTGATCTCGGGTGCTGTCTGATCTCGGGGTGCTGCCTGATCTCGGGGTGCTGACTGATCTCGTGGTGCTGTCTGATCTCGGGGTGCTGCCTGATCTCGGGGTGCTGTCTGATCTCGGGGTGCTGCCTGATCTCGGGGTGCTGTCTGATCTCGGGGTGCTGTCTGATCTTGGGGTGCTGCCTGATCTCAGGGTGCTGTCTGATATCAGGGTGCTGTCTGATCTCAGGGTGCTGTCTGATCTCAGGGTGCTGTCTGATATCGGGGTGCTGTCTGATCTCAGGGTGCTGTCTGATCTCAGGGTGCTGTCTGATATCGGGGTGCTGTCTGATCTCAGGGTGCTGTCTGATCTCGGGGTGCTGCCTGATCTCGGGGTGCTGCCTGATCTCGGGGTGCTGCCTGATCTCGTGGTGCTGTCTGATCTCGTGGTACAGTCCATGTAGAGTCTCGGGGTGCTGTCTGATCTCGGGGTGCTGCCTGATCTTGGGGTGCTGCCTGATCTCGGGGTACAGTCTCTGTAGAGTCTCGGGGTGCTGCCTGATCTTGGGGTGCTGTCTGATCTTAGGGTGCTGCCTGATCTCGAGGGCTGCCTGATCTCGGGGTGCTGCCTGATCTCGGGGTGCTGCCTGATCTCGGGGTGCTGTCTGATCTCGGGGTGCTGCCTGATCTCGGGGTGCTGTCTGATCTCGGGGTGCTGTCTGATCTTGGGGTGCTGCCTGATCTCAGGGTGCTGTCTGATATCAGGGTGCTGTCTGATCTCAGGGTGCTGTCTGATCTCAGGGTGCTGTCTGATATCGGGGTGCTGTCTGATCTCAGGGTGCTGTCTGATCTCGGGGTGCTGCCTGATCTCGGGGTGCTGCCTGATCTCGGGGTGCTGCCTGATCTCGGGGTGCTGTCTGATCTCGGGGTGCAGTCTGATCTCGGTGTGCAGTCTGATCTCGCGGTGCTGCCTGATCTCGGGGTACAGTCTCTGTAGAGTCTTGGGGTGCTGTCTGATCTCGGGGTGCTGTCTGATCTCGGGGTGCTGCCTGATCTCGGGGTGCTGTCTGATCCCGGGGTGCTGCCTGATCTCGGGGTACAGTCTCTGTAGAGTCTCGGGGTGCTGTCTGATCTCGGGGTGCTGCCTGATCTCGGGGTGCTGTCTGATCTCGGGGTGCTGCCTGATCTCGGGGTGCTGTCTGATCTCGGGGTGCTGCCTGATCTCGGGGTGCTGCCTGATCTCGGGGTGCTGCCTGATCTCGGGGTACAGTCTCTATAGAGTCTCGGGGTGCTGTCTGATCTCGGGGTGCTGTCTGATCTCGGGGTGCTGCCTGATCTCGGGGTGCTGCCTGATCTCGGGGTGCTGCCTGATCTCGGGGTGCTGTCTGAGCTCGGGGAGCTGTCTGATCTCGGGGTGCTGCCTGATCTCGGGTGCTGCCTGATCTCGGGGTGCTGTCTGATCTCGTGGTACAGTCCATGTAGAGTCTCGGGGTGCTGTCTGATCTCGTGGTGCTGTCTGATCTCGGGGTGCTGTCTGTTCTCGGGATACAGTCTATGTAGAGTCTCGGGGTGCTGCCTGATCTCGGGGTGCTGCCTGATCTCGGGGTGTTGTCTGATCTCGGGGTACAGTCTCTGTAGAGTCTCTGGGTGCTGTCTGATCTCGGGGTACAGTCTCTGTAGAGTCTCGGGGTGCTGCAAGATCTCGGGGTACAGTCTCTGTAGAGTCTCGTGGTGCTGCCTGATCTCGGGGTGCTGCCTGATCTCGGGGTGCTGCCTGATCTCGGGGTGCTGTCTGATCCCGGGGTGCTGCCTGATCTCGGGGTAGTCTCTGTAGAGTCTCGGGGTGTTGTCTGATCTCGGGGTGCTCTGTGATCTAGGGGTGCTGCCTGATCTCGGGGTACAGTCTCTGTAGAGTCTCGGGGTGCTGCCTGATCTCGGGGTGCTGCCTGATCTCGGGGTGCTGCCTGATCTCGGGGTGCTGCCTGATCTCGGGGTGCTGTCTGATCTCGGGGTGCTGCCTGATCTCGGGTGCTGTCTGATCTCGGGGTGTTGCCTGATCTCGGGGTGCAGTCTGATCTCGGGGTGTTGCCTGATCTCGGGGTGCTGTCCGATCTCGGGGTGCTGCCTGATCTCGGGGTGCTGCCTGATCTCGGGGTGCTGCCTGATCTCGGGGTGCTGCCTGATCTCTGGGTACAGTCTCTGTAGAGTCTCGGGGTGCTTCCTGATCTCGGGGTACAGTCTCTGTAGAGTCTCGGGGTGCTGCCTGATCTCGGGGTGCTGCCTGATCTCGGGGTGCTGCCTGATCTCGGGGTACAGTCTCTGTAGAGTCTCGGGGTGCTGCCTGATCTCGGGGTGCTGCCTGATCTCGGGGTACAGTCTCTGTAGAGTCTCGGGGTGCTGCCTGATCTCGCGGTGCTGCCTGATCTCGGGATGCTGTCTGATCTCGGGGTACAGTCTCTGTAGAGTCTCGGGGTGCTGCCTGATCTCGGGGTGCTGCCTGATCTCGGGGTGCTGCCTGATCTCGGGGTGCTGCCTGATCTCGGGGTACAGTCTCTGTAGAGTCTCGGGGTGCTGCCTGATCTCGGGGTACAGTCTCTGTAGAGTCTCGGGGTGCTGTCTGATCTCGGGGTACAGTCTCTGTAGAGTCTCGGGGTGCTGCCTGATCTCGGGGTGCTGCCTGATCTCGGGGTGCTGTCCGATCTCGGGGTGCTGTCCGATCTCGGGGTGCTGTCTGATCTCGGGGTGTTGCCTGATCTCGGGGTGCTGCCTTATCTCGGGGTGCTGTCTGATCTCGGGGTGCTGCCTGATCTCGGGGTGCTGCCTTATCTCGGGGTGCTGTCTGATCTCGGGGTGCTGCCTGATCTCGGGGTGCTGCCTGATCTCGGGGTGCTGCCTGATCTCGGGGTGCTGTCCGATCTCGGGGTGCTGTCTGATCTCGGGGTGCTGCCTGATCTCGGGGTCTTGCCTGATCTCGGGGTGCTGCCTTATCTCGGGGTGCTGCCTGATCTCGGGGTGCTGCCTGATCTCGGGGTGCTGCCTGATCTCGGGGTACAGTCTCTGTAGAGTCTCGGGGTGCTGCCTGATCTCGGGGTGCTGGCTGATCTCGGGGTGCTGTCCGATCTCGGGGTGCTGTCTGATCTCGGGGTGTTGCCTGATCTCGGGGTGCTGCCTTATCTCGGGGTGCTGTCTGATCTCGGGGTGCTGCCTGATCTCGGGGTGCTGTCCGATCTCGGGGTGCTGCCTGATCTCGGGGTGCTGTCTGATCTCGGGGTTCTGTCTGATCTCGGGGTGCTGTCCGATCTCGGGATGCTGTATGATCTCGGGGTGCTGCCTGATCTCAGGGTGCTGCCTGATCTCGGGGTACAGTCTCTGTAGAGTCTCGGGGTGCTGCCTGATCTCGGGGTGCTGCCTGATCTCGGGATGCTGTCTGATCTCGGGGTACAGTCTCTGTAGAGTCTCGGGGTGCTGCCTGATCTCGGGGTACAGTCTCTGTAGAGTCTCGGGGTGCTGCCTGATCTCGGGGTGCTGCCTGATCTCGGGGTGCTGTCTGATCTCGGGGTGCTGTCTGATCTCGGGGTACAGTCTCTGTAGAGTCTCGGGGTGCTGCCTGATCTCGGGGTGCTGCCTGATCTCGGGGTACAGTCTCTGTAGAGTCTCGGGATGCTGCCTGATCTCGGGGTACAGTCTCTGTAGAGTCTCGGGGTGCTGCCTGATCTCGGGGTACAGTCTCTGTAGAGTCTCGGGGTGCTGCCTGATCTCGGGGTGCTGTCTGATCTCGGGGTACAGTCTCTGTAGAGTCTCGGGGTGCTGCCTGATCTCGGGGTACAGTCTCTGTAGAGTCTCGGGGTGCTGCCTGATCTCGGGGTGCTGCCTGATCTCGGGGTGCTGTCTGATCTCGGGGTGCTGTCTGATCTCGGGGTACAGTCTCTGTAGAGTCTCGGGGTGCTGCCTGATCTCGGGGTGCTGCCTGATCTCGGGGTGCTGCCTGATCTCGGGGAACAGTCTCTGTAGAGTCTCGGGGTGCTGCCTGATCTCGGGGTGCTGCCTGATCTCGGGGTGCTGCCTGATCTCGGGGTACAGTCTCTGTAGAGTCTCGGGGTGCTGCCTGATCTCGGGGTGCTGCCTCATCTCGGGGTACAGTCTCTGTAGAGTCTCGGGGTGCTGCCTGATCTCGGGGTGCTGCCTGATCTCGGGGTACAGTCTCTGTAGAGTCTCGGGGTGCTGCCTGATCTCGGGGTGCTGCCTGATCTCGGGATGCTGTCTGATCTCGGGGTACAGTCTCTGTAGAGTCTCGGGGTGCTGCCTGATCTCGGGGTGCTGCCTGATCTCGGGGTACAGTCTCTGTAGAGTCTCGGGGTGCTGCCTGATCTCGGGGTGCTGCCTGATCTCGGGGTGCTGCCTGATCTCGGGGTGGTGTCTGATCTCGGGGTACAGTCTCTGTAGAGTCTCGGGGTGCTGCCTGATCTCGGGGTGCTGCCTGATCTCGGGGTACAGTCTCTGTAGAGTCTCGGGGTGCTGCCTGATCTCGGGGTGCTGCCTGATCTCGGGGTACAGTCTCTGTAGAGTCTCGGGGTGCTGCCTGATCTCGGGGTGCTGCCTGATCTCGGGGTGCTGCCTGATCTCGGGGTGCTGTCTGATCTCGGGGTGCTGCCTGATCTCGGGTGCTGTCTGATCTCGGGGTGTTGCCTGATCTCGGGGTGCAGTCTGATCTCGGGGTGTTGCCTGATCTCGGGGTGCTGTCCGATCTCGGGGTGCTGCCTGATCTCGGGGTGCTGTCTGATCTCGTGGTGCTGCCTGATCTCGGGGTGCTGCCTGATCTCGGGGTGCTGTCTGATCTCGGGGTGCTGTCTGATCTTGGGGTGCTGCCTGATCTCAGGGTGCTGTCTGATATCAGGGTGCTGTCTGATCTCAGGGTGCTGTCTGATATCGGGGTGCTGTCTGATCTCAGGGTGCTGTCTAATCTCAGGGTGCTGCCTAATCTCGGGGTACTGCCTAATCTCGGGGTGCTGCCTGATCTCAGGGTGCTGTCTGATCTCGGGGTGCTGCCTGATCTCGGGGTGCTGCCTGATCTCGGGGTACAGTCTCTGTAGAGTCTCGGGGTGCTGCCTGATCTCGGGGTGCTGCCTGATCTCGGGGTACAGTCTCTGTAGAGTCTCGGGGTGCAGTCTGATCTCGGGGTGCAGTCTGATCTCGGGGTGCTGCCTGATCTCGGAGTACAGTCTCTGTAGAGTCTTGGGGTGCTGCCTGATCTCAGGGTACAGTCTCTGTAGAGTCTCGGGGTGCTGTCTGATCTCGGGGTGCTGCCTGATCTCGGGGTGCTGTCTGATCTCGGGGTGCTGCCTGATCTCGGGGTGCTGCCTGATCTCGGGGTGCTGCCTGATCTCGGGGTACAGTCTCTATAGAGTCTCGGGGTGCTGTCTGATCTCGGGGTGCTGTCTGATCTCGGGGTGCTGTCTGATCTCGGGGTGCTGCCTGATCTCGGGGTACTGTCTGATATCGGGGTGCTGCCTGATCTCAGGGTGCTGTCTGATCTCGGAATGCTGCCTAATCTCGGGGTGCTGTCTGATCTCGCGGTGCTGTCTGATCTCGGGCTGCTGCCTGATCTCGGGGTGCTGCCTGATCTCGGGGTGCTGTCTGATCTCGTGGTACAGTCCATGTAGAGTCTTGGGGTGCTGTCTGATCTCGTGGTGCTGTCTGATCTCGGGGTGCTGTCTGATCTCGGGGTACAGTCTATGTAGAGTCTCGGGGTGCTGTCTGATCTCGGGGTGCTGTCTGATCTCAGGGTGCTGCCTGATCTCGGGGTACTGTCTGATCTCGGGGTGCTGTCTGATCTCGGGGTGCTGCCTGATCTCGGGGTGCTGCCTGATCTCGGGGTACAGTCTATGTAAAGTCTCGGGGTGCTGTCTGAGCTCGGGGTATAGTCTATGTAGAGTCTCGGGGTGCTGCCTGATCTCGGGGTGCTGCCTGATCTCGGGGTGCTGTCTGATCTCAGGGTGCTGCCTGATCTCGGGATGCTGTCTGAACTCAGGGTGCTGCTTGATCTCGGGGTGCTGCCTGATCTCGGGGTGCTGTCTGATCTCGGGGTGCTGCCTGATCTCGGGGTGCTGCCTGATCTCGGGGTGCTGTCTGATCTCGGGGTGCTGTCTGATCTCGGGGTACAGTCTACATAGAGTCTCGGGGTGCTGTCTGATCTCGGGGTGCTGCCTGATCTCGGGGTGCTGTCTGATCTCAGGGTGCTGCCTGATCTCGGGATGCTGTCTGATCTCAGGGTGCTGCCTGATCTCGGGGTGCTGTCTGATCTCAGGGTGCTGTCTGATCTCAGGGTGCTGCCTGATCTCGGGGAGCTGTCTGATCTCAGGGTGCTGCCTGATCTCGGGGTGCTGTCTGATCTCGGGGTGCTGTCTGATCTCGGGGTACAGTCTATGTAGAGTCTTGGGGTGCTGTCTGATCTCGGGGTGCTGTCTGATCTCGGGGTGCTGTCTGAGCTCGGGGAGCTGTCTGAGCTCGGGGTGCTGCCTGATCTCGGGGTGCTGTCTGATCTCGGGGTGCTGTCTGATCTCGGGTGCTGTCTGATCTCGGGGTGCTGCCTGATCTCGGGGTGCTGACTGATCTCGTGGTGCTGTCTGATCTCGGGGTACAGTCTATGTAGAGTCTCCGGGTACAGGGGTACAGTCGGGGTACAGTCTCTGTAGAGTCTCGGGGTGCTGTCTGATCTCGGGGTGCTGCCTGATCTCAGGGTGCTGTCTGATCTCGGGGTGCTGTCTGATCTCGGGGTATAGTCTCTGTAGAGTCTCGGGGTGCTGCCTGATCTCGGGGTGCTGCCTGATCTCGGGGTACTGTCTGATATCGGGGTGCTGCCTGATCTCGGGGTGCTGTCTGATCTCGGGGTGCTGTCTGATCTTGGGGTGCAGTCTGATCTCGGGGTGCTGCCTGATCTCGGGGTGCTGTCTGATCTCGGGGTGCTGTCTGATCTCGGGTGCTGTCTGATCTCGGGGTGCTGCCTGATCTCGGGGTGCTGACTGATCTCGTGGTGCTGTCTGATCTCGGGGTACAGTCTATGTAGAGTCTCCGGGTACAGGGGTACAGTCTCTGTAGAGTCTCGGGGTGCTGTCTGATCTCGGGGTGCTGCCTGATCTCGGGGTGCTGTCTGATCTCGGGGTGCTGTCTGATCTTGGGGTGCAGTCTGATCTCGGGGTGCTGTCTGATCTCGGGGTGCTGCCTGATCTCGGGGTGCTGTCTGATCTCGGGGTGCTGTCTGATCTCGGGTGCTGTCTGATCTCGGGGTGCTGCCTGATCTCGGGGTGCTGACTGATCTCGTGGTGCTGTCTGATCTCGGGGTGCTGCCTGATCTCGGGGTGCTGTCTGATCTCGGGGTGCTGCCTGATCTCGGGGTGCTGTCTGATCTCGGGGTGCTGTCTGATCTTGGGGTGCTGCCTGATCTCAGGGTGCTGTCTGATATCAGGGTGCTGTCTGATCTCAGGGTGCTGTCTGATCTCAGGGTGCTGTCTGATATCGGGGTGCTGTCTGATCTCAGGGTGCTGTCTGATCTCAGGGTGCTGTCTGATATCGGGGTGCTGTCTGATCTCAGGGTGCTGTCTGATCTCGGGGTGCTGCCTGATCTCGGGGTGCTGCCTGATCTCGGGGTGCTGCCTGATCTCGTGGTGCTGTCTGATCTCGTGGTACAGTCCATGTAGAGTCTCGGGGTGCTGTCTGATCTCGGGGTGCTGCCTGATCTTGGGGTGCTGCCTGATCTCGGGGTACAGTCTCTGTAGAGTCTCGGGGTGCTGCCTGATCTTGGGGTGCTGTCTGATCTTAGGGTGCTGCCTGATCTCGAGGGCTGCCTGATCTCGGGGTGCTGCCTGATCTCGGGGTGCTGCCTGATCTCGGGGTGCTGTCTGATCTCGGGGTGCTGCCTGATCTCGGGGTGCTGTCTGATCTCGGGGTGCTGTCTGATCTTGGGGTGCTGCCTGATCTCAGGGTGCTGTCTGATATCAGGGTGCTGTCTGATCTCAGGGTGCTGTCTGATCTCAGGGTGCTGTCTGATATCGGGGAGCTGTCTGATCTCAGGGTGCTGTCTGATCTCAGGGTGCTGTCTGATATCGGGGTGCTGTCTGATCTCGGGGTGCTGCCTGATCTCGGGGTGCTGACTGATCTCGGGGTGCTGCCTGATCTCGGGGTGCTGCCTGATCTCGGGGTGCTGCCTGATCTCGGGGTGCTGTCTGATCTCGGGGTGCAGTCTGATCTCGGGGTGCAGTCTGATCTCGCGGTGCTGCCTGATCTCGGGGTACAGTCTCTGTAGAGTCTTGGGGTGCTGTCTGATCTCGGGGTGCTGTCTGATCTCGGGGTGCTGCCTGATCTCGGGGTGCTGTCTGATCCCGGGGTGCTGCCTGATCTCGGGGTACAGTCTCTGTAGAGTCTCGGGGTGCTGTCTGATCTCGGGGTGCTGCCTGATCTCGGGGTGTTGTCTGATCTCGGGGTGCTGCCTGATCTCGGGGTGCTGTCTGATCTCGGGGTGCTGCCTGATCTCGGGGTGCTGCCTGATCTCGGGGTGCTGCCTGATCTCGGGGTACAGTCTCTATAGAGTCTCGGGGTGCTGTCTGATCTCGGGGTGCTGCCTGATCTCGGGGTGCTGCCTGATCTCGGGGTGCTGCCTGATCTCGGGGTGCTGTCTGAGCTCGGGGAGCTGTCTGATCTCGGGGTGCTGCCTGATCTCGGGTGCTGCCTGATCTCGGGGTGCTGTCTGATCTCGTGGTACAGTCCATGTAGAGTCTCGGGGTGCTGTCTGATCTCGTGGTGCTGTCTGATCTCGGGGTGCTGTCTGTTCTCGGGATACAGTCTATGTAGAGTCTCGGGGTGCTGCCTGATCTCGGGGTGCTGCCTGATCTCGGGGTGTTGTCTGATCTCGGGGTACAGTCTCTGTAGAGTCTCTGGGTGCTGTCTGATCTCGGGGTACAGTCTCTGTAGAGTCTCGGGGTGCTGCAAGATCTCGGGGTACAGTCTCTGTAGAGTCTCGTGGTGCTGCCTGATCTCGGGGTGCTGCCTGATCTCGGGGTGCTGCCTGATCTCGGGGTACTGTCTGATCCCGGGGTGCTGCCTGATCTCGGGGTAGTCTCTGTAGAGTCTCGGGGTGTTGTCTGATCTCGGGGTGCTCTGTGATCTCGGGGTGCTGCCTGATCTCGGGGTACAGTCTCTGTAGAGTCTCGGGGTGCTGTCTGATCTCGGGGTACAGTCTCTGTAGAGTCTCGGGGTGCTGTCTGATCTCGGGGTGCTGCCTGATCTCGGGGTGCTGTCTGATCTCGGGGTGCTGCCTGATCTCAGGGTGCTGTCTGATCTCGGGGTGCTGTGTGATCTCGGGGTATAGTCTCTGTAGAGTCTCAGGGTGCTGCCTGATCTCGGGGTGCTGCCTGATCTCGGGGTGCTGCCTGATCTCGGGGTGCTGCCTGATCTCGGGATGCTGTCTGATCTCGGGGTACAGTCTCTGTAGAGTCTCGGGGTGCTGCCTGATCTCGGGGTGCTGCCTGAACTCGGGGTGCTGCCTGATCTCGGGGTGCTGCCTGATCTCGGGGTACAGTCTCTGTAGAGTCTCGGAGTGCTGCCTGATCTCGGGGTGCTGCCTGATCTCGGGGTACAGTCTCTGTAGAGTCTCGGGGTGCTGCCTGATCTCGGGGTGCTGCCTGATCTCGGGGTGCTGCCTGATCTCATGGCGCTGCCTGATCTCGGGGTGCTGCCTGATCTCGGGGTACAGTCTCTGTAGAGTCTCGGGGTTCTGCCTGATTTCGGGGTGCTGCCTGATCTCGGGGTACAGTCTCTGTAGAGTCTCGGGGTGCTGCCTGATCTCGGGGTGCTGCCTGATCTCGGGGTGCTGCCTGATCTCGTGGCGCTGCCTGATCTCGGGGCGCTGCCTGATCTCGGGGTGCTGCCTGATCTCGGGGTGCTGCCTGATCTCGGGGTACAGTCTCTGTAGAGTCTCGGGGTGCTGCCTGATCTCGGGGTGCTGCCTGATCTCGGGGTACAGTCTCTGTAGAGTCTCGGGGTGCTGCCTGATCTCGGGGTGCTGCCTGATCTCGGGGTGCTGTCTGATCTCGGGGTGCTGTCTGATCTCAGGGTACAGTCTCTGTAGAGTCTCGGGGTGCTGCCTGATCTCGGGGTGCTGTCTGATCTCGGGATGCTGTCTGATCTCGGGTTGCTGCCTGATCTCGGGGTGCTGCCTGATCTCGGGGTGCTGTCTGATCTCGGGGTACAGTCTCTGTAGAGTCTCGGGGTGCTGCCTGATCTCGGGGTGCTGCCTGATCTCGGGGCGCTGCCTGATCTCGGGGTGCTGCCTGATCTCGGGGTACAGTCTCTGTAGAGTCTCGGGGTGCTGCCTGATCTCGTGACGCTGCCTGATCTCGGGGTGCTGCCTGATCTCGGGGTGCTGCCTGATCTCGGGGTGCTGTCTGATCTCGGGGTACAGTCTCTGTAGAGTCTCGGGGTGCTGCCTGATCTCGGGGTGCTGCCTGATCTCGGGGTGCTGCCTGATCTCGGGGTGCTGCCTGATCTCGGGGTACAGTCTCTGTAGAGTCTTGGGGTGCTGCCTGATCTCGGGGTACAGTCTCTGTAGAGTCTCGGGGTGCTGCCTGATCTCGGGGTACAGTCTCTGTAGAGTCTCGGGGTGCTGCCTGATCTCGGGGTGCTGCCTGATCTCGGGGTGCTGTCTGATCTCGGGGTACAGTCTCTGTAGAGTCTCGGGGTGCTGCCTGATCTCGGGGTACAGTCTCTGTAGAGTCTCGGGGTGCTGCCTGATCTCGGGGTACAGTCTCTGTAGAGTCTCGGGGTGCTGCCTGATCTCGGGGTGCTGCCTGATCTCGGGGTGCTGCCTGATCTCTGGGTGCTGCCTGATCTCGGAGTACAGTCTCTGTAGAGTCTCGGGGTGCTGCCTGATCTCGGGGTGCTGCCTGATCTCGGGGTGCTGCCTGATCTCGGGGTGCTGTCTGATCTCGGGGTACAGTCTCTGTAGAGTCTCGGGGTGCTGCCTGATCTCGGGGTACAGTCTCTGTAGAGTCTCGGGGTGCTGCATGATCTCGGGGTACAGTCTCTGTAGAGTCTCGGGGTGCTGCCTGATCTCGGGGTGCTGCCTGATCTCGGGGTGCTGCCTGATCTCGGGGTTCTGCCTGATCTCGGGGTGCTGTCTGATCCCGGGGTGCTGCCTGATCTCGGGGTAGTCTCTGTAGAGTCTCAGGGTGCTGTCTGATCTCGGGGTGCTGTGTGATCTCGGGGTGCTGCCTGATCTCGGGGTACAGTCTCTGTAGAGTCTCGGGGTGCTGTCTGATCTCGGGGTACAGTCTCTGTAGAGTCTCGGGGTGCTGTCTGATCTCGGGGTGCTGCCTGATCTCGGGGTGCTGTCTAATCTCGGGGTGCTGCCTGATCTCAGGGTGCTGTCTGATCTCGGGGTGCTGTCTGATCTCGGGGTGCTGCCTGATCTCAGGGTGCTGTCTGATCTCGGGGTGCTGTCTGATCTCGGGGTGCTGTCTGATCTCGGGGTGCTGCCTGATCTCGGGGTGCTGCCTGATCTCGGGGTACAGTCTCTGTAGAGTCTCGGGGTGCTGTCTGATCTCGGGGTGCTGTCTGATCTCGGGGTGCTGTCTGATCTCGGGGTGCTGCCTGATCTCGGGGTGCTGCCTGATCTCGGGGTACTGTCTGATATCGGGGTGCTGCCTGATCTCGGGGTGCTGCCTGATCTCGGGGTGCTGCCTGATCTCGGGGTGCTGCCTGATCTCGGGGTACAGTCTCTGTAGAGTCTCGGGGTGCTGTCTGATCTCGGGGTGCTGCCTGATCTCAGGGTGCTGCCTGATCTCAGGGTGCTGTCTGATCTCGGGGTGCTGTCTGATCTCGGGGTATAGTCTCTGTAGAGTCTCGGGGTGCTGCCTGATCTCGGGGTGCTGCCTGATCTCGGGGTGCTGCCTGATCTCGGGATGCTGTCTGATCTCGGGGTACAGTCTCTGTAGAGTCTCGGGGTGCTGCCTGATCTCGGGGTGCTGCCTGATCTCGGGGGCGCTGTCTGATCTCGGGGTGCTGTCTGATCTCGGGGTACAGTCTCTGTAGAGTCTCGGGGTGCTGCCTGATCTCGGGGTGCTGCCTGATCTCGGGGTACAGTCTCTGTAGAGTCTCGGGGTGCTGCCTGATCTCGGGGTGCTGCCTGATCTCGGGGTGCTGCCTGATCTCGTGGCGCTGCCTGATCTCGGGGTGCTGCCTGATCTCGGGGTACAGTCTCTGTAGAGTCTCGGGGTTCTGCCTGATCTCGGGGTGCTGCCTGATCTCGGGGTACAGTCTCTGTAGAGTCTCGGGGTGCTGCCTGATCTCGGGGTGCTGCCTGATCTCGGGGTGCTGCCTGATCTCGTGGCGCTGCCTGATCTCGGGGTGCTGCCTGATCTCGGGGTGCTGTCTGATCTCGGGATGCTGCCTGATCTCGGGATGCTGCCTGATCTCGGGATGCTGTCTGATCTCGGGGTACAGTCTCTGTAGAGTCTCGGGGTGCTGCTTGATCTCGGGGTGCTGCCTGATCTCGGGGTGCTGTCTGATCTCGGGGTGCTGTCTGATCTCGGGGTACAGTCTCTGTAGAGTCTCGGGGTGCTGCCTGATCTCGGGGTGCTGCCTGATCTCGGGGTGCTGCCTGATCTCGTGGCGCTGCCTGATCTCAGGGTGCTGCCTGATCTCGGGGTACAGTCTCTGTAGAGTCTCGGGGTGCTGCCTGATCTCGTGGCGCTGCCTGATCTCGGGGTGCTGCCTGATCTCGGGGTGCTGCCTGATCTCGGGGTACAGTCTCTGTAGAGTCCTGGGGTGCTGCCTGATCTCGGGGTGCTGCCTGATCTCGGGGTACAGTCTCTGTAGAGTCTCGGGGTGCTGCCTGATCTCGGGGTGCTGCCTGATCTCGGGGTGCTGCCTGATCTCGTGGCGCTGCCTGATCTCGGGGTGCTGCCTGATCTCGGGGTACAGTCTCTGTAGAGTCTCGGGGTTCTGCCTGATCTCGGGGTGCTGCCTGATCTCGGGGTACAGTCTCTGTAGAGTCTCGGGGTGCTGCCTGATCTTGGGGTGCTGCCTGATCTCGGGGTGCTGCCTGATCTCGTGGCGCTGCCTGATCTCGGGGTGCTGCCTGATCTCGGGGTGCTGCCTGATCTCGGGGTGCTGTCTGATCTCGGGGTACAGTCTCTGCAGAGTCTCGGGGTGCTGCCTGATCTCGGGGTGCTGCCTGATCTCGGGGTACAGTCTCTGTAGAGTCTCGGGGTGCTGCCTGATCTCGGGGTGCTGCCTGATCTCGGGGTGCTGTCTGATCTCGGGGTGCTGTCTGATCTCAGGATACAGTCTCTGTAGAGTCTCGGGGTGCTGCCTGATCTCGGGGTGCTGCCTGATCTCGGGGTACAGTCTCTGTAGAGTCTAGGGGTGCTGCCTGATCTCGGGGTGCTGCCTGATCTCGGGGTGCTGCCTGATCTCAGGGTACAGTCTCTGTAGAGTCTCGGGGTGCTGCCTGATCTCGGGGTGCTGTCTGATCTCGGGATGCTGTCTGATCTCGGGGTGCTGCCTGATCTCGGGGTGCTGCCTGATCTCGGGATGCTGCCTGATCTCGGGGTACAGTCTCTGTAGAGTCTCGGGGTGCTGCTTGATCTCGGGGTGCTGCCTGATCTCGGGGTGCTGTCTGATCTCGGGGTGCTGTCTGATCTCGGGGTACAGTCTCTGTAGAGTCTCGGGGTGCTGCCTGATCTCGGGGTGCTGCCTGATCTCGGGGTGCTGCCTGATCTCGTGGCGCTGCCTGATCTCGGGGTGCTGCCTGATCTCGGGGTACAGTCTCTGTAAAGTCTCGGGGTGCTGCCTGATCTCGTGGCGCTGCCTGATCTCGGGGTGCTGCCTGATCTTGGGGTACAGTCTCTGTAGAGGCTCGGGGTGCTGCCTGAACTCGGGGTGCTGCCTGATCTCAGGGTACAGTCTCTGTAGAGTCTCGGGGTGCTGCCTGATCTCGGGGTGCTGCCTGATCTCGTGGTGCTGCCTGATCTCGGGGTGCTGCCTGATCTCGGGGTACAGTCTCTGTAGAGTCTCGGGGTGCTGCCTGATCTCGGGGTACAGTCTCTGTAGAGTCTCGGGGTGCTGCCTGATCTCGGGGTACAGTCTCTGTAGAGTCTCGGGGTGCTGCCTGATCTCGGGGTGCTGCCTGATCTCGGGGTGCTGTCTGATCTCGGGGTACAGTCTCTGTAGAGTCTCGGGGTGCTGCCTGATCTCGGGGTACAGTCTCTGTAGAGTCTCGGGGTGCTGCCTGATCTCGGGGTACAGTCTCTGTAGAGTCTCGGGGTGCTGCCTGATCTCGGGGTGCTGCCTGATCTCGGGGTGCTGCCTGATCTCTGGGTGCTGCCTGATCTCGGAGTACAGTCTCTGTAGAGTCTCGGGGTGCTGCCTGATCTCGGGGTGCTGCCTGATCTCGGGGTGCTGCCTGATCTCGGGGTACAGTCTCTGTAGAGTCTCGGGGTGCTGCCTGATCTCGGGGTGCTGCCTGATCTCGGGGTGCTGCCTGATCTCGGGGTTCTGCCTGATCTCGGGGTGCTGTCTGATCCCGGGGTGCTGCCTGATCTCGGGGTAGTCTCTGTAGAGTCTCGGGGTGCTGTCTGATCTCGGGGTGCTGTGTGATCTCGGGGTGCTGCCTGATCTTGGGGTACAGTCTCTGTAGAGTCTCGGGGTGCTGTCTGATCTCGGGGTACAGTCTCTGTAGAGTCTCGGGGTGCTGTCTGATCTCGGGGTGCTGCCTGATCTCGGGGTGCTGCCTGATCTCGGGGTGCTGCCTGATCTCGGGGTACAGTCTCTGTAGAGTCTCGGGGTGCTTTCTGATCTCGGGGTGCTGCCTGATCTCGGGGTGCTGCCTGATCTCGGGGTGCTGCCTGATATCGGGGTGCTGCCTGATCTCGGGGTGCTGCCTGATCTCGGGGTGCTGCCTGATCTCGGGGTGCTGCCTGATCTCGGGGTACAGTCTCTGTAGAGTCTCAGGGTGCTGTCTGATCTCGGGGTACAGTCTCTGTAGAGTCTCGGGGTGCTGCCTGATCTCGGGGTACAGTCTCTGTAGAGTCTCGGGGTGCTGCATGATCTCGGGGTACAGTCTCTGTAGAGTCTCGGGGTGCTGCCTGATCTCGGGGTGCTGCCTGATCTCGGGGTGCTGCCTGATCTCGGGGTTCTGCCTGATCTCGGGGTGCTGTCTGATCCCGGGGTGCTGCCTGATCTCGGGGTAGTCTCTGTAGAGTCTCGGGGTGCTGTCTGATCTCGGGGTGCTGTGTGATCTC
This sequence comes from Ranitomeya imitator, assembly GCF_032444005.1. Classification (NCBI taxonomy): domain Eukaryota; kingdom Metazoa; phylum Chordata; class Amphibia; order Anura; family Dendrobatidae; genus Ranitomeya; species Ranitomeya imitator. The sequence continues at coordinate 1,517,455 of NC_091285.1, read as the reverse complement.
GGGGTGCTGCCTGATCTCGGGGTACAGTCTCTGTAGAGTCTCGGGGTGCTGTCTGATCTCGGGGTACAGTCTCTGTAGAGTCTCGGGGTGCTGTCTGATCTCGGGGTGCTGCCTGATCTCGGGGTGCTGTCTGATCTCGGGGTGCTGCCTGATCTCGGGGTGCTGCCTGATCTCGGGGTGCTGCCTGATCTCGGGGTACAGTCTCTGTAGAGTCTCGGGGTGCTGTCTGATCTCGGGGTGCTGTCTGATCTCGGGGTGCTGCCTGATCTCGGGGTGCTGCCTGATCTCGGGGTACTGTCTGATATCGGGGTGCTGCCTGATCTCGGGGTGCTGCCTGATCTCGGGGTGCTGCCTGATCTCGGGGTGCTGCCTGATCTCGGGGTACAGTCTCTGTAGAGTCTCGGGGTGCTGTCTGATCTCGGGGTGCTGCCTGATCTCAGGGTGCTGTCTGATCTCGGGGTGCTGTCTGATCTCGGGGTATAGTCTCTGTAGAGTCTCGGGGTGCTGCCTGATCTCGGGGTGCTGCCTGATCTCGGGGTGCTGCCTGATCTCGGGATGCTGTCTGATCTCGGGGTACAGTCTCTGTAGAGTCTCGGGGTGCTGCCTGATCTCGGGGTGCTGCCTGATCTCGGGGTGCTGTCTGATCTCGGGGTGCTGTCTGATCTCGGGGTACAGTCTCTGTAGAGTCTCGGGGTGCTGCCTGATCTCGGGGTGCTGCTTGATCTCGGGGTACAGTCTCTGTAGAGTCTCGGGGTGCTGCCTGATCTCGGGGTGCTGCCTGATCTCGGGGTGCTGCCTGATCTCGTGGCGCTGCCTGATCTCGGGGTGCTGCCTGATCTCGGGGTACAGTCTCTGTAGAGTCTCGGGGTTCTGCCTGATCTCGGGGTGCTGCCTGATCTCGGGGTACAGTCTCTGTAGAGTCTCGGGGTGCTGCCTGATCTCGGGGTGCTGCCTGATCTCGGGGTGCTGCCTGATCTCGTGGCGCTGCCTGATCTCGGGGTGCTGCCTGATCTCGGGGTGCTGCCTGATCTCGGGGTGCTGTCTGATCTCGGGATGCTGTCTGATCTCGGGATGCTGCCTGATCTCGGGATGCTGCCTGATCTCGGGATGCTGCCTGATCTCGGGGTACAGTCTCTGTAGAGTCTCGGGGTGATGCTTGATCTCGGGGTGCTGCCTGATCTCGGGGTGCTGTCTGATCTCGGGGTGCTGTCTGATCTCGGGGTACAGTCTCTGTAGAGTCTCGGGGTGCTGCCTGATCTCGGGGTGCTGCCTGATCTCGTGGCGCTGCCAGATCTCAGGGTGCTGCCTGATCTCGGGGTACAGTCTCTGTAGAGTCTCGGGGTGCTGCCTGATCTCGTGGCGCTGCCTGATCTCGGGGTGCTGCCTGATCTCGGGCTGCTGCCTGATCTCGGGGTACAGTCTCTGTAGAGTCCTGGGGTGCTGCCTGATCTCGGGGTGTTGCCTGATCTCGGGGTACAGTCTCTGTAGAGTCTCGGGGTGCTGCCTGATCTCGGGGTGCTGCCTGATCTCGGGGTGCTGCCTGATCTCGTGGCGCTGCCTGATCTCGGGGTGCTGCCTGATCTCGGGGTACAGTCTCTGTAGAGTCTCGGGGATCTGCCTGATCTCGGGGTGCTGCCTGATCTCGGGGTACAGTCTCTGTAGAGTCTCGGGGTGCTGCCTGATCTCGGGGTGCTGCCTGATCTCGGGGTGCTGCCTGATCTCGTGGCGCTGCCTGATCTCGGGGTGCTGCCTGATCTCGGGGTGCTGCCTGATCTCGGGGTGCTGTCTGATCTCGGGGTACAGTCTCTGTAGAGTCTCGGGGTGCTGCCTGATCTCGGGGTGCTGCCTGATCTCGGGGTGCTGCCTGATCTCAGGGTACAGTCTCTGTAGAGTCTCGGGGTGCTGCCTGATCTCGGGTTGCTGTCTGATCTCGGGATGCTGTCTGATCTCGGGGTGCTGCCTGATCTCGGGGTGCTGCCTGATCTCGGGATGCTGCCTGATCTCGGGGTACAGTCTCTGTAGAGTCTCGGGGTGCTGCTTGATCTCGGGGTGCTGCCTGATCTCGGGGTGCTGTCTGATCTCGGGGTGCTGTCTGATCTCGGGGTACAGTCTCTGTAGAGTCTCGGGGTGCTGCCTGATCTCGGGGTGCTGCCTGATCTCGGGGTGCTGCCTGATCTCGTGGCGCTGCCTGATCTCGGGGTGCTGCCTGATCTCGGGGTACAGTCTCTGTAAAGTCTCGGGGTGCTGCCTGATCTCGTGGCGCTGCCTGATCTCGGGGTGCTGCCTGATCTTGGGGTACAGTCTCTGTAGAGTCTCGGGGTGCTGCCTGAACTCGGGGTGCTGCCTGATCTCAGGGTACAGTCTCTGTAGAGTCTCGGGGTGCTGCCTGATCTCGTGGCGCTGCCTGATCTCGGGTTGCTGCCTGATCTCGTGGCGCTGCCTGATCTCGGGGTGCTGCCTGATCTCGGGGTACAGTCTCTGTAGAGTCTCGGGGTGCTGCCTGAGCTCGGGGTACAGTCTCTGTAGAGTCTCGGGGTGCTGCCTGATCTCGGGGTGCTGCCTGATCTCGGGGTACAGTCTCTGTAGAGTCTCGGGGTGCTGCCTGATCTCGTGGCGCTGCCTGATCTCGGGGTGCTGCCTGATCTCGGGGTGCTGCCTGATCTCGGGGTACAGTCTCTGTAGAGTCCTGGGGTGCTGCCTGATCTCGTGGAGCTGCCTGATCTCGGGGTACACTCTCTGTAGAGTCTCGGGGTGCTGCCTGATCTCGGGGTGCTGCCTGATCTCGGGGTGCTGCCTGATCTCGTGGCGCTGCCTGATCTCGGGGTGCTGCCTGATCTCGGGGTACAGTCTCTGTAGAGTCTCGGGGTTCTGCCTGATCTCGGGGTGCTGCCTGATCTCGGGGTACAGTCTCTGTAGAGTCTCGGGGTGCTGCCTGATCTCGGGGTGCTGCCTGATCTCGGGGTGCTGCCTGATCTCGTGGCGCTGCCTGATCTCGGGGTGCTGCCTGATCTCGGGGTGCTGCCTGATCTCGGGGTGCTGTCTGATCTCGGGGTACAGTCTCTGTAGAGTCTCGGGGTGCTGCCTGATCTCGGGGTGCTGCCTGATCTCGGGGTACAGTCTCTGTAGAGTCTCGGGGTGCTGCCTGATCTCGGGGTGCTGCCTGATCTCGGGGTGCTGTCTGATCTCGGGGTACAGTCTCTGTAGAGTCTCGGGGTGCTGCCTGATCTCGGGTTGCTGTCTGATCTCGGGATGCTGTCTGATCTCGGGGTGCTGCCTGATCTCGGGGTGCTGCCTGATCTCGGGGTGCTGCCTGATCTCGGGGTACAGTCTCTGTAGAGTCTCGGGGTGCTGCTTGATCTCGGGGTGCTGCCTGATCTCGGGGTGCTGTCTGATCTCGGGGTGCTGTCTGATCTCGGGGTACAGTCTCTGTAGAGTCTCGGGGTGCTGCCTGATCTCGGGGTGCTGCCTGATCTCGGGGTGCTGCCTGATCTCGTGGCGCTGCCTGATCTCGGGGTGCTGCCTGATCTCGGGGTACAGTCTCTGTAAAGTCTCGGGGTGCTGCCTGATCTCGTGGCGCTGCCTGATCTCGGGGTGCTGCCTGATCTTGGGGTACAGTCTCTGTAGAGTCTCGGGGTGCTGCCTGAACTCGGGGTGCTGCCTGATCTCAGGGTACAGTCTCTGTAGAGTCTCGGGGTGCTGCCTGATCTCGTGGCGCTGCCTGATCTCGGGTTGCTGCCTGATCTCGTGGCGCTGCCTGATCTCGGGGTGCTGCCTGATCTCGGGGTACAGTCTCTGTAGAGTCTCGGGGTGCTGCCTGAGCTCGGGGTACAGTCTCTGTAGAGTCTCGGGGTGCTGCCTGATCTCGGGGTGCTGCCTGATCTCGGGGTACAGTCTCTGTAGAGTCTCGGGGTGCTGCCTGATCTCGTGGCGCTGCCTGATCTCGGGGTGCTGCCTGATCTCGGGGTGCTGCCTGATCTCGGGGTACAGTCTCTGTAGAGTCCTGGGGTGCTGCCTGATCTCGGGGAGCTGCCTGATCTCGGGGTACAGTCTCTGTAGAGTCTTGGGGTGCTGCCTGATCTCGGGGTGCTGCCTGATCTCGGGGTGCTGCCTGATCTCGTGGCGCTGCCTGATCTCGGGGTGCTGCCTGATCTCGGGGTACAGTCTCTGTAGAGTCTCGGGGTTCTGCCTGATCTCGGGGTGCTGCCTGATCTCGGGGTACAGTCTCTGTAGAGTCTCGGGGTGCTGCCTGATCTCGGGGTGCTGCCTGATCTCGGGGTGCTGCCTGATCTCGTGGCGCTGCCTGATCTCGGGGTGCTGCCTGATCTCGGGGTGCTGCCTGATCTCGGGGTGCTGTCTGATCTCGGGGTACAGTCTCTGTAGAGTCTCAGGGTGCTGCCTGATCTCGGGGTACAGTCTCTGTAGAGTCTCGGGGTGCTGCCTGATCTCGGGGTACAGTCTCTGTAAAGTCTCGGGGTGCTGCCTGATCTCGTGGCGCTGCCTGATCTCGGGGTGCTGCCTGATCTTGGGGTACAGTCTCTGTAGAGTCTCGGGGTGCTGCCTGATCTCGGGGTGCTGCCTGATCTCAGGGTACAGTCTCTGTAGAGTCTCGGGGTGCTGCCTGATCTCGTGGCGCTGCCTGATCTCGGGGTGCTGCCTGATCTCGTGGCGCTGCCTGATCTCGGGGTGCTGCCTGATCTCAGGGTACAGTCTCTGTAGAGTCTCGGGGTGCTGCCTGAGCTCGGGGTACAGTCTCTGTAGAGTCTCGGGGTGCTGCCTGATCTCGTGGCGCTGCCTGATCTCGGGGTGCTGCCTGATCTCGGGGTACAGTCTCTGTAGAGTCTCGGGGTGCTGCCTGATCTCGGGGTACAGTCTCTGTAGAGTCTCGGAGTGCTGCCTGATCTCGGGGTGCTGCCTGATCTCGGGGTGCTGCCTGATCTCGGGGTACAGTCTCTGTAGAGTCTCGGGGTGCTGCCTGATCTCGGGGTACAGTCTCTGTAGAGTCTCGGGGTGCTGCCTGATCTCGGGGTACAGTCTCTGTAGAGTCTCGGGGTGCTGCCTGATCTCGGGGTGCTGTCTGATCTCGGGGTACAGTCTCTGTAGAGTCTCGGGGTGCTGCCTGATCTCGGGGTGCTGCCTGATCTCGGGGTGCTGTCTGATCTCGGGGTGCTGTCTGATCTCAGGGTATATTCTCTGTAGAGTCTCGGGGTGCTGCCTGATCTCGGGGTGCTGCCTGATCTCGGGGTGCTGCCTGATCTCGGGGTACAGTCTCTGTAGAGTCTCGGGGTGCTGCCTGATCTCGGGGTACAGTCTCTGTAGAGTCTCGGGGTGCTGCCTGATCTCGGGGTGCTGCCTGATCTCGGGGTGCTGCCTGATCTCGGGGTGCTGCCTGATCTCGGGGTACAGTCTCTGTAGAGTCTCGGGGTGCTGCTTGATCTCGGGGTGCTGCCTGATCTCGGGGTACAGTCTCTGTAGAGTCTCGGGGTGCTGCCTGATCTCGGGGTGCTGCCTGATCTCAGGGTACAGTCTCTGTAGAGTCTCGGGGTGCTGCCTGATCTCGGGGTGCTGCCGGATCTCGGGATGCTGTATGATCTCGGGGTGCTGCCTGATCTCGGGGTGCTGCCTGATCTCGGGGTACAGTCTCTGTAGAGTCTCGGGGTGCTGCCTGATCTCGGGGTGCTGCCTGATCTCGGGATGCTGTCTGATCTCGGGGTACAGTCTCTGTAGAGTCTCGGGGTGCTGCCTGATCTCGGGGTACAGTCTCTGTAGAGTCTCGGGGTGCTGCCTGATCTCGGAGTGCTGCCTGATCTCGGGGTGCTGTCTGATCTCGGGGTGCTGTCTGATCTCGGGGAACAGTCTCTGTAGAGTCTCGGGGTGCTGCCTGATCTCGGGGTGCTGCCTGATCTCGGGGTACAGTCTCTGTAGAGTCTCGGGGTGCTGCCTGATCTCGGGGTACAGTCTCTGTAGAGTCTCGGGGTGCTGCCTGATCTCGGGGTACAGTCTCTGTAGAGTCTCGGGGTGCTGCCTGATCTCGGGGTGCTGTCTGATCTCGGGGTACAGTCTCTGTAGAGTCTCGGGGTGCTGCCTGATCTCGGGGTACAGTCTCTGTAGAGTCTCGGGGTGCTGCCTGATCTCGGGGTGCTGCCTGATCTCGGGGTGCTGTCTGATCTCGGGGTGCTGTCTGATCTCGGGGTACAGTCTCTGTAGAGTCTCGGGGTGCTGCCTGATCTCGGGGTGCTGCCTGATCTCGGGGTGCTGCCTGATCTCGGGGTACAGTCTCTGTAGAGTCTTGGGGTGCTGCCTGATCTCGGGGTGCTGCCTGATCTCGGGGTACAGTCTCTGTAGAGTCTCGGGGTGCTGCCTGATCTCGGGGTGCTGCCTCATCTCGGGGTACAGTCTCTGTAGAGTCTCGGGGTGCTGCCTGATCTCGGGGTGCTGCCTGATCTCGGGGTACAGTCTCTGTAGAGTCTCGGGGTGCTGCCTGATCTCGGGGTGCTGCCTGATCTCGGGATGCTGTCTGATCTCGGGGTACAGTCTCTGTAGAGTCTCGGGGTGCTGCCTGATCTCGGGGTGCTGCCTGATCTCGGGGTACAGTCTCTGTAGAGTCTCGGGGTGCTGCCTGATCTCGGGGTGCTGCCTGATCTCGGGGTGCTGCCTGATCTCGGGGTGGTGTCTGATCTCGGGGTACAGTCTCTGTAGAGTCTCGGGGTGCTGCCTGATCTCGGGGTGCTGCCTGATCTCGGGGTACACTCTCTGTAGAGTCTCGGGGTGCTGCCTGATCTCGGGGTGCTGCCTGATCTCGGGGTGCTGCCTGATCTCGGGGTGCTGTCTGATCTCGGAGTGCTGCCTGATCTCGGGGTGCTGTCTGATCTCGGGGTGTTGCCTGATCTCGGGGTGCAGTCTGATCTCGGGGTGTTGCCTGATCTCGGGGTGCTGTCCGATCTCGGGGTGCTGCCTTATCTCGGGGTGCTGTCTGATCTCGGGGTGCTGCCTGATCTCGGGGTGCTGCCTGATCTCGGGGTGCTGCCTGATCTCGGGGTACAGTCTCTGTAGAGTCTCGGGGTGCTTCCTGATCTCGGGGTACAGTCTCTGTAGAGTCTCGGGGTGCTGCCTGATCTCGGGGTGCTGCCTGATCTCGGGGTGCTGCCTGATCTCGGGGTACAGTCTCTGTAGAGTCTCGGGGTGCTGCCTGATCTCGGGGTGCTGCCTGATCTCGGGGTACAGTCTCTGTAGAGTCTCGGGGTGCTGCCTGATCTCGCGGTGCTGCCTGATCTCGGGATGCTGTCTGATCTCGGGGTACAGTCTCTGTAGAGTCTCGGGGTGCTGCCTGATCTCGGGGTGCTGCCTGATTTCGGGGTGCTGCCTGATCTCGGGGTGCTGCCTGATCTCGGGGTACAGTCTCTGTAGAGTCTCGGGGTGCTGCTTGATCTCGGGGTGCTGCCTAATCTCGGGGTACAGTCTCTGTAGAGTCTCGGGGTGCTGCCTGATCTCGGGGTGCTGCCTGATCTCAGGGTACAGTCTCTGTAGAGTCTCGGGGTGCTGCCTGATCTCGGGGTGCTGCCTGATCTCGGGATGCTGTATGATCTCGGGGTGCTGCCTGATCTCGGGGTGCTGCCTGATCTCGGGGTACAGTCTCTGTAGAGTCTCGGGGTGCTGCCTGATCTCGGGGTGCTGCCTGATCTCGGGATGCTGTCTGATCTCGGGGTACAGTCTCTGTAGAGTCTCGGGGTGCTGCCTGATCTCGGGGTACAGTCTCTGTAGAGTCTCGGGGTGCTGCCTGATCTCGGGGTGCTGCCTGATCTCGGGGTGCTGTCTGATCTCGGGGTGCTGTCTGATCTCGGGGTACAGTCTCTGTAGAGTCTCGGGGTGCTGCCTGATCTCGGGGTGCTGCCTGATCTCGGGGTACAGTCTCTGTAGAGTCTCGGGGTGCTGCCTGATCTCGGGGTACAGTCTCTGTAGAGTCTCGGGGTGCTGCCTGATCTCGGGGTACAGTCTCTGTAGAGTCTCGGGGTGCTGCCTGATCTCGGGGTGCTGTCTGATCTCGGGGTACAGTCTCTGTAGAGTCTCGGGGTGCTGCCTGATCTCGGGGTACAGTCTCTGTAGAGTCTCGGGGTGCTGCCTGATCTCGGGGTGCTGCCTGATCTCGGGGTGCTGTCTGATCTCGGGGTGCTGTCTGATCTCGGGGTACAGTCTCTGTAGAGTCTCGGGGTGCTGCCTGATCTCGGGGTGCTGCCTGATCTCGGGGTGCTGCCTGATCTCGGGGTACAGTCTCTGTAGAGTCTCGGGGTGCTGCCTGATCTCGGGGTGCTGCCTGATCTCGGGGTGCTGCCTGATCTCGGGGTACAGTCTCTGTAGAGTCTCGGGGTGCTGCCTGATCTCGGGGTGCTGCCTCATCTCGGGGTACAGTCTCTGTAGAGTCTCGGGGTGCTGCCTGATCTCGGGGTGCTGCCTGATCTCGGGGTACAGTCTCTGTAGAGTCTCGGGGTGCTGCCTGATCTCGGGGTGCTGCCTGATCTCGGGATGCTGTCTGATCTCGGGGTACAGTCTCTGTAGAGTCTCGGGGTGCTGCCTGATCTCGGGGTGCTGCCTGATCTCGGGGTACAGTCTCTGTAGAGTCTCGGGGTGCTGCCTGATCTCGGGGTGCTGCCTGATCTCGGGGTGCTGCCTGATCTCGGGGTGGTGTCTGATCTCGGGGTACAGTCTCTGTAGAGTCTCGGGGTGCTGCCTGATCTCGGGGTGCTGCCTGATCTCGGGGTACAGTCTCTGTAGAGTCTCGGGGTGCTGCCTGATCTCGGGGTGCTGCCTGATCTCGGGGTGCTGCCTGATCTCGGGGTGCTGTCTGATCTCGGGGTGCTGCCTGATCTCGGGTGCTGTCTGATCTCGGGGTGTTGCCTGATCTCGGGGTGCAGTCTGATCTCGGGGTGTTGCCTGATCTCGGGGTGCTGTCCGATCTCGGGGTGCTGCCTTATCTCGGGGTGCTGTCTGATCTCGGGGTGCTGCCTGATCTCGGGGTGCTGCCTGATCTCGGGGTGCTGCCTGATCTCGGGGTACAGTCTCTGTAGAGTCTCGGGGTGCTTCCTGATCTCGGGGTACAGTCTCTGTAGAGTCTCGGGGTGCTGCCTGATCTCGGGGTGCTGCCTGATCTCGGGGTGCTGCCTGATCTCGGGGTACAGTCTCTGTAGAGTCTCGGGGTGCTGCCTGATCTCGGGGTGCTGCCTGATCTCGGGGTACAGTCTCTGTAGAGTCTCGGGGTGCTGCCTGATCTCTCGGTGCTGCCTGATCTCGGGATGCTGTCTGATCTCGGGGTACAGTCTCTGTAGAGTCTCGGGGTGCTGCCTGATCTCGGGGTGCTGCCTGATCTCGGGGTGCTGCCTGATCTCGGGGTGCTGCCTGATCTCGGGGTACAGTCTCTGTAGAGTCTCGGGGTGCTGCCTGATCTCGGGGTGCTGTCTGATCTCGGGGTACAGTCTCTGTAGAGTCTCGGGGTGCTGTCTGATCTCGGGGTACAGTCTCTGTAGAGTCTCGGGGTGCTGCCTGATCTCGGGGTGCTGCCTGATCTCGGGGTGCTGTCCGATATCGGGGTGCTGTCCGATATCGGGGTGCTGTCTGATCTCGGGGTGTTGCCTGATCTCGGGGTGCTGCCTTATCTCGGGGTGCTGTCTGATCTCGGGGTGCTGCCTTATCTCGGGGTGCTGTCTGATCTCGGGGTGCTGCCTGATCTCGGGGTGCTGCCTGATCTCGGGGTGCTGTCCGATCTCGGGGTGCTGTCTGATCTCGGGGTGCTGCCTGATCTCGGGGTCTTGCCTGATCTCGGGGTGCTGCCTTATCTCGGGGTGCTGCCTGATCTCGGGGTGCTGCCTGATCTCGGGGTGCTGCCTGATCTCGGGGTACAGTCTCTGTAGAGTCTCGGGGTGCTGCCTGATCTCGGGGTGCTGGCTGATCTCGGGGTGCTGTCCGATCTCGGGGTGCTGTCTGATCTCGGGGTGTTGCCTGATCTCGGGGTGCTGCCTTATCTCGGGGTGCTGTCTGATCTCGGGGTGCTGCCTGATCTCGGGGTGCTGTCCGATCTCGGGGTGCTGCCTGATCTCGGGGTGCTGTCTGATCTCGGGGTTCTGTCTGATCTCGGGGTGCTGTCCGATCTCGGGATGCTGTATGATCTCGGGGTGCTGCCTGATCTCGGGGTGCTGCCTGATCTCGGGGTACAGTCTCTGTAGAGTCTCGGGGTGCTGCCTGATCTCGGGGTGCTGCCTGATCTCGGGATGCTGTCTGATCTCGGGGTACAGTCTCTGTAGAGTCTCGGGGTGCTGCCTGATCTCGGGGTACAGTCTCTGTAGAGTCTCGGGGTGCTGCCTGATCTCGGGGTGCTGCCTGATCTCGGGGTGCTGTCTGATCTCGGGGTGCTGTCTGATCTCGGGGTACAGTCTCTGTAGAGTCTCGGGGTGCTGCCTGATCTCGGGGTGCTGCCTGATCTCGGGGTACAGTCTCTGTAGAGTCTCGGGGTGCTGCCTGATCTCGGGGTACAGTCTCTGTAGAGTCTCGGGGTGCTGCCTGATCTCGGGGTACAGTCTCTGTAGAGTCTCGGGGTGCTGCCTGATCTCGGGGTGCTGTCTGATCTCGGGGTACAGTCTCTGTAGAGTCTCGGGGTGCTGCCTGATCTCGGGGTACAGTCTCTGTAGAGTCTCGGGGTGCTGCCTGATCTCGGGGTGCTGCCTGATCTCGGGGTGCTGTCTGATCTCGGGGTGCTGTCTGATCTCGGGGTACAGTCTCTGTAGAGTCTCGGGGTGCTGCCTGATCTCGGGGTGCTGCCTGATCTCGGGGTGCTGCCTGATCTCGGGGTACAGTCTCTGTAGAGTCTCGGGGTGCTGCCTGATCTCGGGGTGCTGCCTGATCTCGGGGTGCTGCCTGATCTCGGGGTACAGTCTCTGTAGAGTCTCGGGGTGCTGCCTGATCTCGGGGTGCTGCCTCATCTCGGGGTACAGTCTCTGTAGAGTCTCGGGGTGCTGCCTGATCTCGGGGTGCTGCCTGATCTCGGGGTACAGTCTCTGTAGAGTCTCGGGGTGCTGCCTGATCTCGGGGTGCTGCCTGATCTCGGGATGCTGTCTGATCTCGGGGTACAGTCTCTGTAGAGTCTCGGGGTGCTGCCTGATCTCGGGGTGCTGCCTGATCTCGGGGTACAGTCTCTGTAGAGTCTCGGGGTGCTGCCTGATCTCGGGGTGCTGCCTGATCTCGGGGTGCTGCCTGATCTCGGGGTGGTGTCTGATCTCGGGGTACAGTCTCTGTAGAGTCTCGGGGTGCTGCCTGATCTCGGGGTGCTGCCTGATCTCGGGGTACAGTCTCTGTAGAGTCTCGGGGTGCTGCCTGATCTCGGGGTGCTGCCTGATCTCGGGGTGCTGCCTGATCTCGGGGTGCTGTCTGATCTCGGGGTGCTGCCTGATCTCGGGGTGCTGTCTGATCTCGGGGTGTTGCCTGATCTCGGGGTGCAGTCTGATCTCGGGGTGTTGCCTGATCTCGGGGTGCTGTCCGATCTCGGGGTGCTGCCTTATCTCGGGGTGCTGTCTGATCTCGGGGTGCTGCCTGATCTCGGGGTGCTGCCTGATCTCGGGGTGCTGCCTGATCTCGGGGTACAGTCTCTGTAGAGTCTCGGGGTGCTTCCTGATCTCGGGGTACAGTCTCTGTAGAGTCTCGGGGTGCTGCCTGATCTCGGGGTGCTGTCTGATCTCGGGGTGTTGCCTGATCTCGGGGTGCAGTCTGATCTCGGGGTGTTGCCTGATCTCGGGGTGCTGTCCGATCTCGGGGTTCTGCCTTATCTCGGGGTGCTGTCTGATCTCGGGGTGCTGCCTGATCTCGGGGTGCTGCCTGATCTCGGGGTGCTGCCTGATCTCGGGGTACAGTCTCTGTAGAGTCTCGGGGTGCTGCCTGATCTCGGGGTACAGTCTCTGTAGAGTCTCGGGGTGCTGCCTGATCTCGGGGTGCTGTCTGATCTCGGGGTACAGTCTCTGTAGAGTCTCGGGGTGCTGCCTGATCTCGGGGTACAGTCTCTGTAGAGTCTCGGGTTGCTGCCTGATCTCGGGGTGCTGCCTGATCTCGGGGTGCTGTCTGATCTCGGGGTGCTGTCTGATCTCGGGGTACAGTCTCTGTAGAGTCTCGGGGTGCTGCCTGATCTCGGGGTGCTGCCTGATCTCGGGGTGCTGCCTGATCTCGGGGTACAGTCTCTGTAGAGTCTCGGGGTGCTGCCTGATCTCGGGGTGCTGCCTGATCTCGGGGTGCTGCCTGATCTCGGGGTACAGTCTCTGTAGAGTCTCGGGGTGCTGCCTGATCTCGGGGTGCTGCCTCATCTCGGGGTACAGTCTCTGTAGAGTCTCGGGGTGCTGCCTGATCTCGGGGTGCTGCCTGATCTCGGGGTACAGTCTCTGTAGAGTCTCGGGGTGCTGCCTGATCTCGGGGTGCTGCCTGATCTCGGGATGCTGTCTGATCTCGGGGTACAGTCTCTGTAGAGTCTCGGGGTGCTGCCTGATCTCGGGGTGCTGCCTGATCTCGGGGTACAGTCTCTGTAGAGTCTCGGGGTGCTGCCTGATCTCGGGGTGCTGCCTGATCTCGGGGTGCTGCCTGATCTCGGGGTGGTGTCTGATCTCGGGGTACAGTCTCTGTAGAGTCTCGGGGTGCTGCCTGATCTCGGGGTGCTGCCTGATCTCGGGGTACAGTCTCTGTAGAGTCTCGGGGTGCTGCCTGATCTCGGGGTGCTGCCTGATCTCGGGGTGCTGCCTGATCTCGGGGTGCTGTCTGATCTCGGGGTGCTGCCTGATCTCGGGGTGCTGTCTGATCTCGGGGTGTTGCCTGATCTCGGGGTGCAGTCTGATCTCGGGGTGTTGCCTGATCTCGGGGTGCTGTCCGATCTCGGGGTGCTGCCTTATCTCGGGGTGCTGTCTGATCTCGGGGTGCTGCCTGATCTCGGGGTGCTGCCTGATCTCGGGGTGCTGCCTGATCTCGGGGTACAGTCTCTGTAGAGTCTCGGGGTGCTTCCTGATCTCGGGGTACAGTCTCTGTAGAGTCTCGGGGTGCTGCCTGATCTCGGGGTGCTGCCTGATCTCGGGGTGCTGCCTGATCTCGGGGTACAGTCTCTGTAGAGTCTCGGGGTGCTGCCTGATCTCGGGGTGCTGCCTGATCTCGGGGTACAGTCTCTGTAGAGTCTCGGGGTGCTGCCTGATCTCGCGGTGCTGCCTGATCTCGGGATGCTGTCTGATCTCGGGGTACAGTCTCTGTAGAGTCTCGGGGTGCTGCCTGATCTCGGGGTGCTGCCTGATCTCGGGGTGCTGCCTGATCTCGGGGTGCTGCCTGATCTCGGGGTACAGTCTCTGTAGAGTCTCGGGGTGCTGCTTGATCTCGGGGTGCTGCCTGATCTCGGGGTACAGTCTCTGTAGAGTCTCGGGGTGCTGCCTGATCTCGGGGTGCTGCCTGATCTCAGGGTACAGTCTCTGTAGAGTCTCGGGGTGCTGCCTGATCTCGGGGTGCTGCCTGATCTCGGGATGCTGTATGATCTCGGGGTGCTGCCTGATCTCGGGGTGCTGCCTGATCTCGGGGTACAGTCTCTGTAGAGTCTCGGGGTGCTGCCTGATCTCGGGTTGCTGCCTGATCTCGGGATGCTGTCTGATCTCGGGGTACAGTCTCTGTAGAGTCTCGGGGTGCTGCCTGATCTCGGGGTACAGTCTCTGTAGAGTCTCGGGGTGCTGCCTGATCTCGGGGTGCTGCCTGATCTCGGGGTGCTGTCTGATCTCGGGGTGCTGCCTGATCTCGGGGTGCTGCCTGATCTCGGGGTACAGTCTCTGTAGAGTCTCGGGGTGCTGCCTGATCTCGGGGTACAGTCTCTGTAGAGTCTCGGGGTGCTGCCTGATATCGGGGTACAGTCTCTGTAGAGTCTCGGGGTGCTGCCTGATCTCGGGGTGCTGTCTGATCTCGGGGTACAGTCTCTGTAGAGTCTCGGGGTGCTGCCTGATCTCGGGGTACAGTCTCTGTAGAGTCTCGGGGTGCTGCCTGATCTCGGGGTGCTGCCTGATCTCGGGGTGCTGTCTGATCTCGGGGTGCTGTCTGATCTCGGGGTACAGTCTCTGTAGAGTCTCGGGGTGCTGCCTGATCTCGGGGTGCTGCCTGATCTCGGGGTGCTGCCTGATCTCGGGGTACAGTCTCTGTAGAGTCTCGGGGTGCTGCCTGATCTCGGGGTGCTGCCTGATCTCGGGGTACAGTCTCTGTAGAGTCTCAGGGTGCTGCCTGATCTCGGGGTGCTGCCTCATCTCGGGGTACAGTCTCTGTAGAGTCTCGGGGTGCTGCCTGATCTCGGGGTGCTGCCTGATCTCGGGGTACAGTCTCTGTAGAGTCTCGGGGTGCTGCCTGATCTCGGTGTGCTGCCTGATCTCGGGATGCTGTCTGATCTCGGGGTACAGTCTCTGTAGAGTCTCGGGGTGCTGCCTGATCTCGGGGTGCTGCCTGATCTCGGGGTACAGTCTCTGTAGAGTCTCGGGGTGCTGCCTGATCTCGGGGTGCTGCCTGATCTCGGGGTGCTGCCTGATCTCGGGGTGGTGTCTGATCTCGGGGTACAGTCTCTGTAGAGTCTCGGGGTGCTGCCTGATCTCGGGGTGCTGCCTGATCTCGGGGTACAGTCTCTGTAGAGTCTCGGGGTGCTGCCTGATCTCGGGGTGCTGCCTGATCTCGGGGTGCTGCCTGATCTCGGGGTGGTGTCTGATCTCGGGGTACAGTCTCTGTAGAGTCTCGGGGTGCTGTCCGATCTCAGGGTGCTGTCCGATCTCGGGGTGCTGTCTGATCTCGGGGTGTTGCCTGATCTCGGGGTGCTGCCTTATCTCGGGGTGCTGTCTGATCTCGGGGTGCTGCCTGATCTCGGGGTGCTGCCTTATCTCGGGGTGCTGTCTGATCTCGGGGTGCTGCCTGATCTCGGGGTGCTGCCTGATCTCGGGGTGCTGCCTGATCTCGGGGTGCTGTCCGATCTCGGGGTGCTGTCTGATCTCGGGGTGCTGCCTGATCTCGGGGTCTTGCCTGATCTCGGGGTGCTGCCTTATCTCGGGGTGCTGCCTGATCTCGGGGTGCTGCCTGATCTCGGGGTGCTGCCTGATCTCGGGGTACAGTCTCTGTAGAGTCTCGGGGTGCTGCCTGATCTCGGGGTGTTGCCTGATCTCGGGGTGCTGCCTTATCTCGGGGTGCTGTCTGATCTCGGGGTGCTGCCTGATCTCGGGGTGCTGTCCGATCTCGGGGTGCTGCCTGATCTCGGGGTGCTGTCTGATCTCGGGGTTCTGTCTGATCTCGGGGTGCTGTCCGATGTCGGGATGCTGTATGATCTCGGGGTGCTGCCTGATCTCGGGGCGCTGCCTGATCTCGGGGTACAGTCTCTGTAGAGTCTCGGGGTGCTGCCTGATCTCGGGGTGCTGCCTGATCTCGGGATGCTGTCTGATCTCGGGGTACAGTCTCTGTAGAGTCTCGGGGTGCTGCCTGATCTCGGGGTACAGTCTCTGTAGAGTCTCGGGGTGCTGCCTGATCTCGGGGTGCTGCCTAATCTCGGGGTGCTGTCTGATCTCGGGGTGCTGTCTGATCTCGGGGTACAGTCTCTGTAGAGTCTCGGGGTGCTGCCTGATCTCGGGGTGCTGCCTGATCTCGGGGTACAGTCTCTGTAGAGTCTCGGGGTGCTGCCTGATCTCGGGGTACAGTCTCTGTAGAGTCTCGGGGTGCTGCCTGATCTCGGGGTACAGTCTCTGTAGAGTCTCGGGGTGCTGCCTGATCTCGGGGTGCTGTCTGATCTCGGGGTACAGTCTCTGTAGAGTCTCGGGGTGCTGCCTGATCTCGGGGTACAGTCTCTGTAGAGTCTCGGGGTGCTGCCTGATCTCGGGGTGCTGCCTGATCTCGGGGTGCTGTCTGATCTCGGGGTGCTGTCTGATCTCGGGGTACAGTCTCTGTAGAGTCTCGGGGTGCTGCCTGATCTCGGGGTGCTGCCTGATCTCGGGGTGCTGCCTGATCTCGGGGTACAGTCTCTGTAGAGTCTCGGGGTGCTGCCTGATCTCGGGGTGCTGCCTGATCTCGGGGTGCTGCCTGATCTCGGGGTACAGTCTCTGTAGAGTCTCGGGGTGCTGCCTGATCTCGGGGTGCTGCCTCATCTCGGGGTACAGTCTCTGTAGAGTCTCGGGGTGCTGCCTGATCTCGGGGTGCTGCCTGATCTTGGGGTACAGTCTCTGTAGAGTCTCGGGGTGCTGCCTGATCTCGGGGTGCTGCCTGATCTCGGGATGCTGTCTGATCTCGGGGTACAGTCTCTGTAGAGTCTCGGGGTGCTGCCTGATCTCGGGGTGCTGCCTGATCTCGGGGTACAGTCTCTGTAGAGTCTCGGGGTGCTGCCTGATCTCGGGGTGCTGCCTGATCTCGGGGTGCTGCCTGATCTCGGGGTGGTGTCTGATCTCGGGGTACAGTCTCTGTAGAGTCTCGGGGTGCTGCCTGATCTCGGGGTGCTGCCTGATCTCGGGGTACAGTCTCTGTAGAGTCTCGGGGTGCTGCCTGATCTCGGGGTGCTGCCTGATCTCGGGGTGCTGCCTGATCTCGGGGTGCTGTCTGATCTCGGGGTGCTGCCTGATCTCGGGGTGCTGTCTGATCTCGGGGTGTTGCCTGATCTCGGGGTGCAGTCTGATCTCGGGGTGTTGCCTGATCTCGGGGTGCTGTCCGATCTCGGGGTGCTGCCTTATCTCGGGGTGCTGTCTGATCTCGGGGTGCTGCCTGATCTCGGGGTGCTGCCTGATCTCGGGGTGCTTCCTGATCTCGGGGTACAGTCTCTGTAGAGTCTCGGGGTGCTGCCTGATCTCGGGGTGCTGCCTGATCTCGGGGTGCTGCCTGATCTCGGGGTACAGTCTCTGTAGAGTCTCGGGGTGCTGCCTGATCTCGGGGTGCTGCCTGATCTCGGGGTACAGTCTCTGTAGAGTCTCGGGGTGCTGCCTGATCTCGCGGTGCTGCCTGATCTCGGGATGCTGTCTGATCTCGGGGTACAGTCTCTGTAGAGTCTCGGGGTGCTGCCTGATCTCGGGGTGCTGCCTGATCTCGGGGTGCTGCCTGATCTCGGGGTGCTGCCTGATCTCGGGGTACAGTCTCTGTAGAGTCTCGGGGTGCTGCTTGATCTCGGGGTGCTGCCTGATCTCGGGGTACAGTCTCTGTAGAGTCTCGGGGTGCTGCCTGATCTCGGGGTGCTGCCTGATCTCAGGGTACAGTCTCTGTAGAGTCTCGGGGTGCTGCCTGATCTCGGGGTGCTGCCTGATCTCGGGATGCTGTATGATCTCGGGGTGCTGCCTGATCTCGGGGTGCTGCCTGATCTCGGGGTACAGTCTCTGTAGAGTCTCGGGGTGCTGCCTGATCTCGGGGTGCTGCCTGATCTCGGGATGCTGTCTGATCTCGGGGTACAGTCTCTGTAGAGTCTCGGGGTGCTGCCTGATCTCGGGGTACAGTCTCTGTAGAGTCTCGGGGTGCTGCCTGATCTCGGGGTGCTGCCTGATCTCGGGGTGCTGTCTGATCTCGGGGTGCTGCCTGATCTCGGGGTGCTGCCTGATCTCGGGGTACAGTCTCTGTAGAGTCTCGGGGTGCTGCCTGATCTCGGGGTACAGTCTCTGTAGAGTCTCGGGGTGCTGCCTGATCTCGGGGTACAGTCTCTGTAGAGTCTCGGGGTGCTGCCTGATCTCGGGGTGCTGTCTGATCTCGGGGTACAGTCTCTGTAGAGTCTCGGGGTGCTGCCTGATCTCGGGGTACAGTCTCTGTAGAGTCTCGGGGTGCTGCCTGATCTCGGGGTGCTGCCTGATCTCGGGGTGCTGTCTGATCTCGGGGTGCTGTCTGATCTCGGGGTACAGTCTCTGTAGAGTCTCGGGGTGCTGCCTGATCTCGGGGTGCTGCCTGATCTCGGGGTGCTGCCTGATCTCGGGGTACAGTCTCTGTAGAGTCTCGGGGTGCTGCCTGATCTCGGGGTGCTGCCTGATCTCGGGGTAAAGTCTCTGTAGAGTCTCGGGGTGCTGCCTGATCTCGGGGTGCTGCCTCATCTCGGGGTACAGTCTCTGTAGAGTCTCGGGGTGCTGCCTGATCTCGGGGTGCTGCCTGATCTCGGGGTACAGTCTCTGTAGAGTCTCGGGGTGCTGCCTGATCTCGGGGTGCTGCCTGATCTCGGGATGCTGTCTGATCTCGGGGTACAGTCTCTGTAGAGTCTCGGGGTGCTGCCTGATCTCGGGGTGCTGCCTGATCTCGGGGTACAGTCTCTGTAGAGTCTCGGGGTGCTGCCTGATCTCGGGGTGCTGCCTGATCTCGGGGTGCTGCCTGATCTCGGGGTGGTGTCTGATCTCGGGGTACAGTCTCTGTAGAGTCTCGGGGTGCTGCCTGATCTCGGGGTGCTGCCTGATCTCGGGGTACAGTCTCTGTAGAGTCTCGGGGTGCTGCCTGATCTCGGGGTGCTGCCTGATCTCGGGGTGCTGCCTGATCTCGGGGTGGTGTCTGATCTCGGGGTACAGTCTCTGTAGAGTCTCGGGGTGCTGCCTGATCTCGGGGTGCTGCCTGATCTCGGGGTACAGTCTCTGTAGCGTCTCGGGGTGCTGCCTGATCTCGGGGTGCTGCCTGATCTCGGGGTGCTGCCTGATCTCGGGGTGCTGTCTGATCTCGGGGTGTTGCCTGATCTCGGGGTGCAGTCTGATCTCGGGGTGTTGCCTGATCTCGGGGTGCTGTCTGATCTCGGGGTGCTGCCTGATCTCGGGGTGCTGCCTGATCTCGGGTTGCTGCCTGATCTCGGGGTACAGTCTCTGTAGAGTCTCGGGGTGCTTCCTGATCTCGGGGTACAGTCTCTGTAGAGTCTCGGGGTGCTGCCTGATCTCGGGGTGCTGCCTGATCTCGGGGTGCTGCCTGATCTCGGGGTACAGTCTCTGTAGAGTCTCGGGGTGCTGCCTGATCTCGGGGTGCTGCCTGATCTCGGGGTACAGTCTCTGTAGAGTCTCGGGGTGCTGCCTGATCTCGCGGTGCTGCCTGATCTCGGGATGCTGTCTGATCTCGGGGTACAGTCTCTGTAGAGTCTCGGGGTGCTGCCTGATCTCGGGGTGCTGCCTGATCTCGGGGTGCTGTCTGATCTCGGGGTACAGTCTCTGTAGAGTCTCGGGGTGCTGCCTGATCTCGGGGTGCTGCCTGATCTCGGGGTACAGTCTCTGTAGAGTCTCGGGGTGCTGCCTGATCTCGGGGTGCTGCCTGATCTCGGGATGCTGTCTGATCTCGGGGTACAGTCTCTGTAGAGTCTCGGGGTGCTGCCTGATCTCGGGGTGCTGCCTGATCTCGGGATGCTGTCTGATCTCGGGGTACAGTCTCTGTAGAGTCTCGGGGTGCTGCCTGATCTCGGGGTGCTGCCTGATCTCGGGGTGCTGTCTGATCTCGGGGTACAGTCTCTGTAGAGTCTCGGGGTGCTGCCTGATCTCGGGGTGCTGCCTGATCTCGGGATGCTGTCTGATCTCGGGGTACAGTCTCTGTAGAGTCTCGGGGTGCTGCCTGATCTCGGGGTGCTGCCTGATCTCGGGATGCTGTCTGATCTCGGGGTACAGTCTCTGTAGAGTCTCGGGGTGCTGCCTGATCTCGGGGTGCTGCCTGATCTCGGGGTGCTGCCTGATCTCGGGGTGCTGTCTGATCTCGGGGTACAGTCTCTGTAGAGTCTCGGGGTGCTGCCTGATCTCGGGGTGCTGTCTGATCTCGGGGTACAGTCTCTGTAGAGTCTCGGGGTGCTGTCTGATCTCGGGGTACAGTCTCTGTAGAGTCTCGGGGTGCTGCCTGATCTCGGGGTGCTGCCTGATCTCGGGGTGCTGTCCGATCTCGGGGTGCTGTCCGATCTCGGGGTGTTGCCTGATCTCGGGGTGCTGCCTTATCTCGGGGTGCTGTCTGATCTCGGGGTGCTGCCTGATCTCGGGGTGCTGTCTGATCTCGGGGTGCTGCCTGATCTCGGGGTGCTGCCTGATCTCGGGGTTCTGTCTGATCTCGGGGTGCTGTCCGATCTCGGGGTGCTGCCTGATCTCGGGGTGCTGTCTGATCTCGGGGTGCTGCCTTATCTCGGGGTGCTGTCTGATCTCGGGGTGCTGCCTGATCTCGGGGTGCTGCCTGATCTCGGGGTGCTGCCTTATCTCGGGGTGCTGTCTGATCTCGGGGTGCTGTCTGATCTCGGGGTGCTGCCTGATCTCGGGGTGCTGTCCGATCTCGGGGTGCTGCCTGATCTCGGGGTGCTGCCTGATCTCGGGGTGCTGTCTTATCTCGGGGTGCTGTCTGATCTCGGGGTGCTGTCTGATCTCGGGGTGCTGTCTGATCTCGGGGTGCTGTCTGATCTCGGGGTGCTGTCTGATCTCGGGGTGCTGTCTGATCTCGGGGTGCTGCCTGATCTCGGGGTGCTGTCTGATCTCGGGGTGCTGTCTGATCTCGGGGTGCTGTCTGATCTCGGGGTGCTGTCTGATCTCGGGGTGCTGTCTGATCTCGGGGTGCTGTCTGATCTCGGGGTGCTGTCTGATCTCGGGGTGCTGCCTGATCTCGGGGTGCAGTCTGATCTCGGGGTGCTGTCTGATCTCGGGGTGCTGCCTGATCTCGGGGTGCAGTCTGATCTCGGGGTGCTGCCTGATCTCGGGGTGCTGCCTGATCTCGGGGTGCTGCCTGATCTCGGGGTGCTGTCTGATCTCGGGGTGCTGCCTTATCTCGGGGTGCTGTCTGATCTCGGGGTGCTGTCTGATCTCGGGGTGCTGTCTGATCTCGGGGTGCTGCCTGATCTCGGGGTGCTGTCTGATCTCGGGGTGCTGCCTGATCTCGGGGTGCAGTCTGATCTCGGGGTGCTGTCTGATCTCGGGGTGCTGCCTGATCTCGGGGTGCAGTCTGATCTCGGGGTGCTGTCTGATCTCGGGGTGCTGCCTGATCTCGGGGTGCAGTCTGATCTCGGGGTGCTGTCTGATCTCGGGGTGCTGCCTGATCTCGGGGTGCTGTCTGATCTCGGGGTGCTGTCTGATCTCGGGGTGCTGCCTTATCTCGGGGTGCTGTCTGATCTCGGGGTGCTGTCTGATCTCGGGGTGCTGTCTGATCTCGGGGTGCTGTCTGATCTCGGGGTGCTGCCTGATCTCGGGGTGCTGTCTGATCTCGGGGTGCTGTCTGATCTCGGGGTGCTGCCTGATCTCGGGGTGCAGTCTGATCTCGGGGTGCTGTCTGATCTCGGGGTGCTGCCTGATCTCGGGGTGCTGTCTGATCTCGGGGTGCTGTCTGATCTCGGGGTGCTGCCTTATCTCGGGGTGCTGTCTGATCTCGGGGTGCTGTCTGATCTCGGGGTGCTGTCTGATCTCGGGGTGCTGCCTGATCTCGGGGTGCTGTCTGATCTCGGGGTGCTGCCTGATCTCGGGGTGCTGCTGTCCGTGTTCTGCCTGTTGCTCGCTCTGATGCTCTGGTTCCTGCTCAGCTGCCGCCTCCTACGTGCTGGTTTCTGCCCCTCCCCTGACTCCGCCCCTCGGCTGTTTGCTGCCCCTCCCCTGATTCCGCCCCGGTGCTGGTTTCCGCCCCTGACTCCGCCCCGTTGCTGGATCTCGCACCTCCCCTGACTCCGCCCTGCTGTGGAGCTGTCCCCTCCCCCAGTGCTGATCCGCCGCCGCCGCCGCTGCTCTCGCCGTATTCGGGGCTTCTTCTCCCGCCGGGCGGACATGCGGCTTTGTGCTCTGGGCTCCGTGTGATCTTGTGTCCGGGGAACAAAAGGGTCGTCCAGCTGCTACCAGGGACCCCCGCGGCTGCTCCATGAGGGGCTTCTCCCATCCACCCATGCACAGAGGGGAGGAAAGTTTTGGTATGTGTTATTATATATGTGTATATATATAGTGTGTGTATATAGTGTGTATATAGTGTGTATATAGTGTGTATATAGTGTGTATATAGTGTATATATATATAGTGTGTATATAGTGTGTATATAGTGTGTGTATAGTGTGTGTATATAGTGTGTATATATAGTGTGTATATATAGTGTGTGTATATAGTGTGTGTATATAGTGTGTGTATATAGTGTGTATATATAGTGTGTGTATATAGTGTGTGTATAGTGTGTGTGTATATATAGTGTATATAGTGTGTATATAGTGTGTATATAGTGTGTATATAGTGTGTATATAGTGTATGTATAGTGTATATATATATAGTGTGTATATAGTGTGTGTATAGTGTATATATATATATAGTGTGTATATAGTGTGTGTATATAGTGTGTGTATATAGTGTGTGTATAGTGTATATATATATAGTGTGTATATAGTGTGTGTATAGTGTATATATATATAGTGTGTATATAGTGTGTATATATAGTGTGTATATAGTGTGTATATAGTGTGTATATAGTGTGTATATAGTGTGTATATAGTGTGTATATAGTGTGTATATAGTGTGTATATAGTGTGTATATAGTGTGTAT